>NC_056691.1:36499500-36827250 GCF_018350215.1 Panthera leo | reverse complement strand
CTCTAGGAGAGGGGAAGAGAAGGTACACACCAGTATGACTGTGGCCCCAGTGGTGGGCTGAGGGCAGACAACAGATCTGACTATGGCCGCCCACCAATGCAAGTTATTCAAGACAACACAGGGGAGTGCCCCGCCGTTCCTCACCATTCCAGGGACTATCCAAAATGACTAACCGGAAGAATTCCCCTCAAAAGAAACTCCAGGAAATGATGACAACTAATGAATTGATCAAAAAGGATTTAAACAATAAAACAGAAAGTGAATTTAGAATAATACTCATAAAATTAATCGCTGGGCTTGAAAACAGTATACAGGACAGCAGAGAATCTATCACTACAGAAATCAAGGGACTAAGGAACAGCCAGGAGGAGCTAAAAAAATGCTAAAAATGTGCTGCAAAATAATATGGAGACGACCACAGATCGGATTGAAGAGGCAGAGGAGAGAATAGGTGAACTAGAAGATAAAATTATGGAAAAAAGGAAGCTGAGAAAAAGAGATAAAAAAAATCCAGGAGTATGAAGGGAAAACTAGAGAACTAAGTGATGCACTAAATAGAAATAATCTACGCATAATTGGTATTCCAGAGGAGGAAGAGAGAGGGAAAGGTGCTGAAGGGGTACTTGAAGAAATAATAGCTGAGAACTTCCTGGATCTGGGGAAGGAAAAAGGCATTGAATCCAAGAGGCACAGAGAACTCCCTTCAGACGTAACTTGAATGGATCTTCTGCACGACATATCATAGTGAAACTGGCAAAATACAAGGATAAAGAGAAAATTCTGAAAGCAGCTAGAGATAAACGTGCTCTAACATATAAAGGGAGACCTATAAGACTCGTGACCGATCTCTCTACTGAAACTTGGAAGGTCAGAAAGGAATGGCAGGAGATCTACAATGTGATGAACAGAAAAAATATGCAGCCGAGAATCCTTTATCCAGCAAGTCTGTCATTTAGAATAGAAGGAGAGATAAAGGTCTTCCCAAACAAACAAAAACTGAAGGAATTTGTCACCACTAAACCAGTCCTACAAGAGATCCTAAGGGGGATCCTGTGAGACAAAGTACCAGAGACATCCCTACAAGCATAAAACATACAGACATCACAATGACTCTAAACCCATATCTTTCTATAATAACACTGAATGTAAATGGATTAAATGTGCCAACCAAAAGACATAGGGTATAGAATGGATAAAAAAACAAGACCCATCTATTTGCTGTCTACAAGAGACTCATTTTAGACCTGAGGACACCTTCAGATAGAAAGTGAGGGGATGGAGAACTATCTATCATGCTATTGGAAGTCTAAAGAAAGCTGGAGTGCCATACTGATATCAGACAAACTAGACTTTAAATTAAAGGCTGTAACAAGAGATGAAGAAGGGCATTATATAATAATTACAGGGTCTATCCATCAGGAAGAGCTAACAATTGTAAATGTCTATGCACCGAATACGGAGCCCACATATATATAAAACAATTAATCACAAACATAAGCAACCTTATTGATAAGAATGTAGTAATTGCAGGGGACTTTAATACTCTACTCACAACAATAGACAGGTCATCTAGACACAGGATCAATAAAGAAACAAGGGTCCTGAATGATACATTGGATCAGATAGACATGACATATTTAGAATTCTGCATCCCAAAGCAACAGAAAATGCTTTCTTCTCGAGTGCACATGGAACATTCTCCAAGATAGATCACATACTGGGTCACAAAACAACCCTTCATAAGTATAAAAGAGTTGAGATCATACCAAGCATACTTTCAGACCACAATGCTATGAAACTTGAAATCAACCACAGGAAAAAGTCTGGAAAACCTCCAGAAGTATGAAGGTTAAAGAACACCCTACTAAAGAATGAATGGGTCATTCAGGCAATTAGAGAAGAAATTAAAAAATGTATGAAAATAAATGTAAATGAAAATACAACAATCCAAACGCTTTGGGATGCAGGGAAGGCAGTCCTGAGAGGAAAATACATTGCAGTCCAGGCGTATCTCAAGAAACAAGAAAAATCCCAAATACAAAATCTAACAGCACACCTAAAGG
The DNA here is from genome assembly GCF_018350215.1 of Panthera leo. Classification (NCBI taxonomy): domain Eukaryota; kingdom Metazoa; phylum Chordata; class Mammalia; order Carnivora; family Felidae; genus Panthera; species Panthera leo. The sequence continues at coordinate 36,825,187 of NC_056691.1, read as the reverse complement.
AAATAGAAGCAGAACAGAAAAGACACCACAAACCCAGCAGAAGAAGAGAATTAATAAAGTTGAGGGCAGAAATAAACAATATAGAATCTAAAAAACTAGTAGAGCAGATCAATGAAACCAAGAGTTGGTTTTTCGAAAAAACAAACAAAATTGATAAACCTCTAGCCAGGCTTCTCAAAAAGAAAAGGGAGATGACCCAAATAGAGAAGATCATGAATGAAAATGGAATTATTACATGGAATATTATAATGGAATTATTATCCCTCAGAAATACAAGCAATTATCAGGGAATGCTATGAAAAATTATATGCCAACAAACTGGACAACCTGGAAGAAATGGACAAATTACTAAACACCCACACACTTCCAGAACTCAAACTGGAGGAAATAGAAAGCTTGAACAGACCCATAACCAGCCAAGAAATTGAATCAGTCATCAAAAATCTCCCAACAAATAAGAATCCCGGACCAGATGACTTCCCAGGGGAGTTCTACCAGACGTTTAAAGCAGAGATAATACCTATCCTTCTCAAGCTATTCCAAGAAATAGAAAGGGAAGAAAAACTTCCAGACTCATTCTATGAAGCCAGTATTACTTTGATTCCTAAACCAGACAGAGACCCAGTAAAAAAAGAGAACTACAGGCCAATATCCCTGATGAATATGGATGCAAAAATTCTCAATAAAATACTAGCAAATAGAATTCAACAGCATATAAACAGAATTATTCACCATGATCAAGTGGAATTCATTCCTGGGATGCAGGGCTGGTTCAACATTCACAAATCAATCAATGTGATACATCACATTAATAAAAGAAAAGATAAGAACCATATGATCCTGTCAATCGATGCAGAAAAAGCATTTGACAAAATTCAGCATCCCTTCTTAATAAAACCCCTTGAGAAAGTTGGGATAGAAGGAACATACTTCAACATCATAAAAGCCATTTATGAAAATCCCACAACTAATATCATCTTCAATGGGGAAAAACTGAGAGCATTTTCCTTGAGATCAGGAACACGACCGGGATGCCCACTCTCACTGCTGTTGTTTAACACAGTGTTGGAAGTTCTAGCATCAGCAATGAGATAACAAAAGGAAATCAGAGGCATCAAAATTGGCAAAGATGAAGTCAAGCTTTCGCTTTTTGCAGATGACATGATATTGTACATGGAAAATCCAATAGACTCCACCAAAAGTGTGCTAGGACTGATACATGAATTCAGCAAAGTTGCAGGATACAAAATCAATGTACAGAAATCAGTTGCATTCTTATAAACTAATAATGAAGCAACAGAAAGACAATTAAAGAAACTGATCCCATTCACAAATGCACCAAGCATAAAATACCTAGGAATAAATCTAACCAAAGATGTAAAAGATCTGTATGCTGAAAACTATAGAAAGCATATGAAGGAAATTGAAGAAGATATAAAGAAATGGAAAGACATTCCCTGCTCATGGATTGGAAGAATAAACATTGTCAAAATGTCAATACTACCCAAAGCTATCTACACATTCAATGCAATCCCAATCAAAATTGCACAGCATTCTTCTCAAAGCTAGAACAAGTGATCCTAAAATGTGTATGGAACCACAAAAGACCCCGAATAATCAAAGTAATATGGAAGAAGAAGACCAAAGAGGGAGGCATCACAATCCCAGACTTTCGCCTCTACTCCAAAGCTGTTATCATCAAGACAGCATGGTATTGGCACAAAAATAGACACATAGACCAATGGAATAGAATAGAGACTCCAGAATTGTACCCACAGAAGTATAGCCAATTAATCTCTGACAAAGCAGGAAAGAATATCCAATGGAAAAAGACAGTCTCTTTCACAAATGGTGCTGGAGAACTGGACAGCAACATGCAGAAGGTTGAAAGTAGATCACTTTCTCACACCATTCACAAAAATAAACTCAAAATGGATAAAGGACCTGAATGTGAGACAGGAAACCATCAAAACCCTAGAGGATAAAACAGGAAAAGACCTCTCTGACCTCAGCTGTAGCAATTTCTTACTTGACACATCCCCAAAGGCAAGGGAATTAAAAGCAAAAATGAACTATTGGGACCTCATGAAGATAAAAAGCTTCTGTACAGCAAAGGAAACAACCAACAAAACTAAAAGGCAACCAACAGAATGGGAGAAGATATTTGCAAATGACATATCGGACAAAGGGCTAGTATCCAAAATCTATAAAGAGCTCACCAAACTCCACACCCGAAAAACAAATAATCCAGTGAAGAAATGGGCAGAAAACATGAATAGACACATGTCTAAAGAAGACATCTGGATGGCCAACAGGCACATGAAAAGATGCTCAATGTCGCTCCTCATCAGGGAAATACAAATCAAAACCACACTCAGATATCACCTCATGCCAGTCAGAGTGGCCAAAATGAACAAATCAGGAGACTATAGATGCTGGAGAGGATGTGAAGAAACGGGAACCCTCTTGCACTGTTGGTGGGAATGCAAACTGGTGCAGCTGCTCTGGATAACTGTGTGGAGTTTCCTCAAAAAATTAAAAATAGACCTACCCTATGACCCAGCGATAGCACTGCTAGGAATTTACCCAAGGGATATAGGAGTGCTGATGCATAGGGGCACTTGTACCCCAATGTTTATAGCAGCACTCTCAACAATAGCCAAATTGTGGAAAGAGCCTAAATGTCCATCAACTGATGAATGGATAAAGAAATTGTGGTTTATATACACAATGGAGTACTACGTGGCAATGAGAAAGAATGAAATATGGCCCTTTGTAGCAACGTGGATGGTACTGGAGAGTGTTATGCTAAGTGAAATTAGTCATACAGAGAAAGACAGATACCATATGTGTTCACTCTTATTTAGATCCTGAGAAACTTAACAGGAACCCATGGGGGAGGGGAAGGAAAAAAAAAAAAAAGAGATTAGAGTGAGAGAGAGCCAAAACATAAGAGACTGTTCAAAACTGAGAACAATCTGAGGGCTGATGGGAGGTGGGAGGGAGGGGAGGGTGGGTGAAGGGTATTGAGGAGTGCACCTTTGGGATGAGCACTGGGTGTTGTATGGAAACCAATTTGACAATAAATTTCATATATTGAAAAAAAAACAGATTGCATTTATGTTAGCCACATTTAACAACCATTAGGCTATTAGATGACTTCTAATAGCAGAATGGAAGCAAGACAGCAGGAAGATAATATTTTAAATACATAGGTTGAGATAATTGCCAACCACAAGTTTTAAACACAGCAAAAAATAGTATTCAAGAATGGATGTGAAAAAATGGCATTTCTAGATAAACAAATTCTGGTAAGATCCACCGTCAGCAAACCTGTCATAAAATGAATATTTTGAGCTTTCTTCAGGAAGAAGAAAAATCATCTCAGTTGTCAGTTTGGAGATGCAGAAAGGAATGGAGAGCAACAGAAATAAGCACGTATACTTTCACCAAGATACTCAGATTCTGGGCCATAAGACATACTTCAACAAACTTAAAATAATTGGAATCATACAATGTCTGCTCTCAGACCACAGTGGAATTTAACTAGAAAACAGTAACAGAAAAATGGAAAGTCCCCAAATATGTGGAGAATAAATAACGTGATACTAAAGTAAGACATGGGTCAACGAAGCAATCAAAAGAGAAATTTTAACATATTTTGAACAAAATGAAAATTGAAAGTACAACTTATTAATTTATTTGGGATTCAGTGAAAGCAGTAGTTAGAGGGAAGTTTACAACACTGAAAACATATATCAGAAAAAAAAAAAGATATAAAATCAGTATCTAAATTCCCCTTAAGAAACTAGAAAAAGAAAAGCAAGCTAAATCCAAAGTAAGCAGAAGAAAATAATCACAACAGAATCACTGAAATTTAAACAGGAAATCAATAGAGAAAAATCAGTGAAACTAAAACCCACTTCTTTGAAATGATCAATAAAATTGACAAGCCTCTGGCCAGACTAACAAAGAAAAAAAAGTACACAAATTGTTAAGATCATAAATGAAAGAGAGGCCATTACTACAGGTCCCATGGACATTAAGAGGATGATCAAGGAATACTACGAATATTATACCCACATATACTCTATATCCACAGATGTAATAACCTACATAAATGGACAAATTCTTTAAAAAGTACAATCTGCCAAAACTCTTATAAGAAATAGACAACTGGGGAGTGCCTGGGTGGCTCAGTCAGTTAAGCTTCTGTCTTCAGCTCAGGTCATGATCTCCAGGGTTGTGAGTTCGAGCCCTGTGTCAGGCTCTGTGCTGATAGCTCAGAGCCTGGAAACTGCTTCATGTTTTGTCTCCCTCTCTCTCTCTGCCCTTCCCCCACTCACATTCCGTCTCTCTGTCAAAAATAAATAAACATCAAAAGAATAAAAAAAAGAAAAAGAAACAATCACCTGGAATAGGCCTATATCTTAAAGATATTGACTCAATAATTAATAACCTTCCAAAACAGAAGGTACTAGGCCCAAATAAGTTCAGTATTAAATTTTATCAAGGATTCAAGGGAAAAAAATATACGAATTTTCTACTATTTCTTTCACAGGATAGAAGAAGAAGGACTATTTCCTAACTCATTCTATGAAGCCAACATTAACTTAATACCAAAATCAAAGATATTAAAAAAAATCAAATCAATATTACTCCTGAAAATAGATGCAAATATCCTTAAGAAAATAGCAGTGAGTTGAATCTAACAATGTATATGAAGAATTATACAACATGACCCAAGTGGGATTTATGACAAGTTTGTAAGGCTTGTTCAACATTTGAAAATCCTTTAATGGATTCATCACACCAACAGGCTGAAAAACAAAACTCACATAATCATATCAATAGATGCAGAAAAGGCATTTGCCAAACATAACACCCATTCACAATAAAAAACGTCAGTAAAGTAGGAATAGCAACGAACTTCCTCACACTGAAAAAGAATATCTAAAAAGCATGTAGCTAACATCATAACTAGTGGTGAGAAACTTGAAGCTTTCTCACTAAGATCAGAAACAAAGCAAGGATGCCTCTGGTCACTACTGTTTTTTAACATCACACCTTGCATTAGCAAGGACATTAGCATCCCCCAAAATTCAAATACTTAGGTACAAATCTAACAAAATGTATACAAAATATGCATGATGAAAACTACAAAACTCTTATGAATGCCAAAAAAAAAAACCAAAAACCTAAATAAATGGAGAGATACTCCATGTTCAATAATATGAAGGCTCAATACTGTCAAAATGTCAGTTCTTCCCAACTGATCTCTAGATTCAATGCGGTCCCCATCAAAATCCCAGCAAGTTATTCTGTGGATATTGACTAACTCTGAGGCAAAAGACCCAGAATATTCAACACAATATTGGAGATGAACAAAGTTGGAAGATTGGCCCTACCCACCTCCAAGACTTGTCTTAAAGCTACAGTAATCATGACAATGTGCTGTTGGCAAAATAATACACAAATAGATCAATGAAACTGATCAGAAAAACTAGAAATAGCCTCTCGTAAGTGATGAACTTCTGTAGCACAGAGGTTTTTTGGGTCAGTGGAAATCATCTATTTGAGACCATAATGGAGGATATATCTCATTATACTTTTGTCCAAATCCACAGAATGTACAACAACAAGAACAAGCTATAATGTCATAATGGACTTTGGATGTTTAGATGAGATGTCAATGTAGGTTCACCAATCAAAAAAAAAAAAAAAAAAAGTACCATTCTGGTGGAGATGTTGATAATGAGGAAGGCAGTGAACTACTCTAAAACAAACAAGCAAACAAACAAAAAAAACACTTCATTTAAAAAAGTCATATATATAAATATAAGTGAGCATTGGCTAACTGTCTGTAATGGTAATGCACTATAAGGTTTTAAAAGGATTAGAATAAAAATAGGAAGATAGCATTTTAATTGAGGAAATGCATAAAACCAACAGTGTTTGTCCTCCATTCTGTTCCCCCAGATCCTTTTCCCCCCCATGTCTGTTAGCCTCCACTCTTGATTCCCTGAAATTCTTAGCCAAAAATTCTTCATCACTAGCGCATAAAAACCTATGTCCTTTCCACGGGTCAAAGTAAAGCTGAGGCACTGCTTACTTAACTCCAGAGTTACCAGGTGAGACTTTCCCCTTTCAGTTTCCTTGCTATGTCCAAAACATCTTTGCTGTTTCTCCTAAAGCCCTTCTTTAATACATTACCAACAGATGAAACCTAATGTTAAGATCTGCTTCTGTAGAAACCTACCAAAGATAGTTTTCATTTTAGATCTAATAGTTAAACTACTATCATGTTTATGAATGCATGGAAGGGAGTAAAATATCCAAAAAGCATTAACTTTGATCAGTCAAGCTTGCATAGTATAACCTTCAGCCTATGACCAATTCATCGTAAAAGAGTGTATAACTTTCAAACTAAGTGGAAAAATTGAAAGAATAGTAAAAATAATCAAATCAAGGGAATGCAAGAAAGGGGAAGGAAAGAATCATAAAACAGGACAAATAAAAAGTGCATTGTAAGATGATACATTTTAAATCAGATATAGCACTGTTCCATTATTAATCCTACAAACGATGTTAGCCCAAAAAAAAAAAAAAAAAAAAAAAAAAAAAAAAAGCCAAACAATGGAGACAGCGGGCACTGGGTTACAACGTCTGCATGGCATCTTCAAGGCTCGCCTCCGATGCGAAGACAGTCATCGACAGGGCCCGGGCAGAGTGCCAGAGCCGTTAAGTTAGCATGGACGACCTGGTCAACGTGGAGAACATCGCTGGCTACTTTGCCAGTCTGAGGCAGCGCAGGGCAAAGGGTGCAGGCTCTTTGGTATCTCTGCCCTGATTGTGAGTTTTGACTTAGACGGCATCCCCAGACTCTATCAGACTGACCCTTCGGGGGACGTACTGCGCCTGGAAAGTCACTGCTATAGGCTGGGGTGCCATAGGCGAGAGGATTTCCACAGAAGAATTACACCCACAAAGCCATAGAGACAGAGGAACTGACCTTTAAGCTGGTTATCAAGGTTCTCCTAGAACTGGTTCTGTCTGGCGGCAAAAACACTGAACTGGCTGTCCTAAGAGGAGATCAACCCCTCAAAATTTTAAATCCTGAGGAAATTGAGAAATATGTTGCTGAAATTGAAAAAGGGAAGAAAACGAAGGAAACCAAAGAAAGCATCATAATGACAAAATCTTGTTCCTGGTGTTTTTGAAATTCAGATCATGGGTATTCTCAAAATGACAGGTAGGCATTTCCTTTCCATGTATCTACTGTACAAATGTCCTGCAATAAACGCCCATATTTGTTAAAAAACAAAACAAAACAAAAAAGCAGATACATTGAAAACATTCTGTACTATTCCATTCACATTCAATTTAAAAACAGTTGCACCTAAATCATAGTGTTTAGAGGTTTGTACTTAGATAGTAAAACTATAACAAAGGAAAGCAAGCGATCGCTTCTTGAACTGAGGAAGAAATGCCAGCACAGTGATTTCTTTGAACAGGGAGGGAAGGATTTGTTATTTATAAGGAGGATTATGCTTGATGTCTAATTTTATGCGTCAACTTGACTGAGCTAAGATGCCCAGTTGTTTGGTCAAACACTACTCCAAATGTTGTTGTGATGGTATTTTGTAGATGTGATCAATATTTACAATCAGGTGACTTTAAGTAAAGCAGATTACCTTCTGTAATGAGAGTGGATATCAACCAGTTGAAGGCCTTAAAAACAAAACCGAGGCTTCCTGGAGAAGAAAGATTTCTGCCTCGACATTGTAACATAGAAATCCTATCTGAGTTTTCAGAATTTTAGCCTGCCGTATGCATTTTGGACTGAAGTTTGCACCATCAACTCTTACCAGAATTTTCACCCTGTTGGCCAACCCCACAATATTCAAACTTGATGACTCTTACAGTTGCATGAACCAATTACTAAAACAAATCTCAATTTCAATCTTTCTCCCTCCCTCTCTCTCACTGTTCCTCTCTGTCTGTGTACATATGTGCATATGTACAAATGCAGAGGAAGGAGTACACACACATGTGTGCGCACAGGTACACACACACCCACACACACAGGAGAGACAAAGTGAGGCAGTAAGAGAGAGAGAGAGAGGAGAGAGAGAGAGAGGGAGATTCCTATCTCCATGTATCTATTTCGTGTTGCTTTAGTTTCTCTGGAGAATGCTGACTGATAAGAGGGCTTCTGAGTTGCTGGCTACATGTTATTTTTCACTTATATGATGGTTTACATGGGTGTTCTTTTTTTAAATAATTTACTTAGCGTTACATTTATGTTTAGGCCATTTTCCTTACATTTTTATATTTCACAATAGAAAGTGAAGCAAAAATAAATAAAAAGGAAAAAGAAGGGTGAGGGAACGCTTACCAGGGACTGTAAGATTTAAACTTCTGTGACAGAATGTCCAGTTTGCATACCACACTTCATCATGTGCCCACACTCGTATGTTAAACAGTGTCAGAGCCCCATCAGGAGAAACCCGCCAGGCAGTCAAATATGCCAGTCCTAATATAATGAACTCCTCTTCTCTTCACCAGTGATGGTTACGTCTCTGCAGCCGTGCTTTTCTGTGCAGCTTTTACTCCACCTGGACTGAGTCCGTGCTTCCTTAAACCTGAGGTAATTTCCCTTAGCTTCCTTTTCCCCACAGGTGTGGACCAGTTTACAGAAGTGAATAAAATCATGGTTTCCAAAGACAGAGGGCTCAAGTCCCTTAGCCACTGAAGAATCTGATTTAACGAAAACAAAGTGAAAAGACAATCGTTACAATAGCTTTGGCTTGTATAGAAATTTCGAGATTTACTAGCAGTTTAGCAAGCACAACTCATTTCATTTTGAATCAGTAGCATGTGAGATTAGTATGATTGTCCTCATTTTACAGCTGAGGAATCCAAAGTTCACAGATCTTAGCTTATGGCTCCCTGTCACTCAGCTGCCACCAGGAAAGAAGCCAACTGGATATGCAGGGCTTCTTTCTGATCTGGTTTGTTGCTGTGTATTGGGGATGCTGGCTTCCAATGGAGCTAGACTATCTGAAGCACTTTCTTGAAGCCTATGGTTCATAAGCAAGCTAAAAGCCCCCAATAGAGTGATGCTGTGATGCTGTAAATTCAGATGGGGAAGGTAAAGCTAGGCAGATATGTATCTTTAGTTACAATGGAAAACTTTCATTAATTTGAATTTCACTAATTCACACTTCATAGTAATTCATTTAGGGCATTTACTAAATTGTTATAAAATGTCCTGAGCTTTTACTTATCTATAATGAAGGAGTTGAAAGGAAAATTAATACTTGCCCAGAGAATATCGAAATAACTGAAAAGAATGTAACGACCTGTTTTCAGGTGTCCAAACACTCCAGAAATCATTTACATACAAGCAATTGATGAGCTAATTTCGACTCATTCTTATCTATTCTTTGAGGCTATTCAGCTTCAGAACTCTAGTGCTTTGTTAGTTTAATTCCAATTATAGTATATAAGAGGGTATTGAAAATGCATTTTGAAAAAAAAAAACTGCATTTCACTATAAAAGAAGAGTTACAATTTAGACCTTTCACTAAGGGAAATTAATCCAGATTGGAAACCAGATTATTGAGTTTTTTTTTATTTATGACTAAAAACTTTATGCTTTCTAATATACTAAATAAAGGAGAAACCATGATCTAGGTTATAGTTTCTATTCTCAGGATTAATTGCTTTTTTAAATTAGAAATTTTGCATTGGTATTAACTTTAATTAGGGAGTGAAAATATATTTACAGTTTCAGAAGTATATAGTAATTTAACAAATTTCAATTTTAAAACTTGAGAGCGACTCTTAAGAATATATAAAATACCAGCCTGGCTAGGATGTTTGATTAAGCATTTAAAATAATCTAAGGAAAAGTGAGGACTTATTAGTACAAATCCAGTCATGGGATTGAGGCGATGCACGGTAGCCCATTGACACAGCAAGTGTGTCAGGAGTCATTATCAGAGAAAAGAGAAATGAATCAAAGGTATTTACATGTTCACTGAAGCCTGCTGAGGGCAGGCAGAATGATATATAAATCTCAAAAACTACTATGAGAAATTATAATACAGAGGCAAGAAAAACATCTGATTCGAGTCATAACATTGCCACCTAAGAATCATGTGGCTTTTTGCCAATTAACTTTATGCCACTTCTATTCCCTTCTCTGCAAAAATCCTGCAAATAATACTTCCATTCGCCACTCCTATAAAGTTGCTATGAGGATGAAAAAAAAATATCAGTCAGTTTTGAAAATGGTAAGTCACTCTATAAATACATGGTATCAATTAGCTTTAGGAATAACCTGCTACGTGACTAATTTGACCCAGAAAAATTCTGGGATGGGTACTTTGAAACAAGTTAAGAAAGATCACTTCATTTCTGCCACACAAACTGAGTGCTCACTGTCTTGCACCGGCTGAAAACCTGTCAGATATGAAATGCCGACCAAGAGTGCTGGAAAAATGCATGACAGAGTGACACTGAAAATAGCAGAGCCAGAGGCAACAACATGATTATATTAATTGCCGACCTACAGGACCTTAATATTGTATTGTAGCACTGGAGAGACAACTGAAAATACTTAAGACTCCTAGGAACAAGTGCTTTCCCATCATCACAATGTAATAGTTTGAACATGATGTCATCCCCGAAGAGACTTTTGATTTTATCCTTGAGATTATATTCCCTGCACCTTATAGATTTATTTAGCCCCTTTTGTTCCAGACCAAGTTGATTGTCTCAGTTTTAAATAAAAATATCATTGGTTTGTTCTTTTTATGCTTTTCTCAAAAGAAGCTAGACAAGTTTCAGGAATGACGCTATGATAAATTAGAAAAAATTACCAGTAAAATAAAGAGTACAGGTGTCACACGGGTTGTAAATTATTCTGACAGCCCAAGGCAACAGGCAGCAAACAATTTGTACAGAATATTTCAGGAGGGCATCACTTTCCAAACTCAGAGCTAAAGTTTCCATGGAAAGTTCCTCATATAAGTGGGCTTAGGTCATGAAAATTGTTCATCTGAGAACTGCAGCTGGTCACACAAACTCAAGGTGTAAATTAGATAAGGCTCCACTGAATCAGTATCTATCTAATAAGAAGAGAATACTGAACTAGTTCTTATCTTTTGGAAACTTCACTGTATTTAAGTTTCTGAGAAAATTTAGCCCAGTGGAAACTTGAGTCTCCATAAGATTCAAGTTGGAGGATAAAGATTATAATTCCAATTTGATAAGTGAGTAGATATTTAATCTTGACCAAATAAAATAAATTCTCTAAGCCTTATTTCCCTTATCTATGAATGAGAAAACACATAATGGAGGGGCACCTGGGTGGCGCAGTCGGTTAAGCCTCCGACTTCAGCCAGGTCACGATCTCGCGGTCTGTGAGTTCGAGCCCCGCGTCAGGCTCTGGGCTGATGGCTCGGAGCCTGGAGCCTGTTTCCGATTCTGTGTCTCCCTCTCTCTGCCCCTCCCCCGTTCATGCTCTGTCTCTCTCTGTCCCAAAAAAAAAAATAAATAAAAAACGTTGAGAAAAAAAATTAAAAAAAAAACCCACATAATGGAAAAAGTATTATCAAATGGCTTTGTTAAAATAATCAGATGAAGTCCCAAGCAGTCAGAACCTACTAAGTGCTCAACTATATTCACTAAATAAGAGTTCTAAATATTGCATTGTAGTATTTGTACAGGTGACATTTTTTTTCTATTTAATTTTGCACAATTACTATGCTTTTATGTTGATTGTGTTTCTCATTGTTTTAATGGCCCATCCCCAGAAAGGACACGAAGATAGAGAATTTCCTGGCCCCTTTTACTTCTTATGTCCTTGCCTTTCTTCTGTCAGTCTTTCATTTCTCATTTCTGCCTTCCACAGTAAAACATGCTGGACAGGCCTCCTCCTGGATCAGCACTAGTGCTCTGACTGAAGGAGCTGTCATTTTCTTTGTCTACTACTTGCTAAACTTCAGTGATTTAAGAAAACACTTCCTGGCTCAACTCCCATGAGTTCAGCCAGTATGTTTCCACTGCCCTTGTTATTTCTGTTCCTAATTGTTAATGGGAAAAAATAAAATAAAATCTAAGCAGTAGAAACTGCAGAAGGTGCTACTTTACTAGGGAGGCTTCCCACAGTCTGCAGAAAAATTGAATTTCCTTTGCTTTGTCTTCACTATATGAGATAGATTTAAAGAATTAGTTAAAACAGTGGGAATGAATATGTTGAAATGAGTATTGTTTGGGAGTGTTTTCCCATTATTCAAAAAGCCCTTTCTTCTCTGGTTGTATATCTGGGTTCAAATCCTGACTCTAATACATACTATAATCTAGGCATATGATATGGTTTCTGAGCCTCTTGGTTTCTCCTTCTGTAAAATAGGGGAAATACCATATACTTCACAGGATAGTAGTTAGTATTAACTTAATTAATATTTGTAATGATTTAAAAGTAGTGTTGAACATGGTAAAACTACTACACATTAGCCATTATTATTGTTAGTCTATCTTCTACAATACATCACGTTACTTAAGAAGTTACTTAAAAAGAGGTTACACTTGCCAGTTAACTCTCATATCGACTACACAAACTCTGTTTTAATGCATAATGAATGTAATATCTATGCACACATATACAAAAAATTCACACGTAAATAATTATTAAAATTCTTTTAAATATTTTAGTCAGCTATATTAGTTTGTTTTTTTTTTTTTTCCAATGTAATCGGTAATTGGCTGGACTGAAGAGTGTTAAGGAAGCAAATTAAGGAGGACTGGACAGCTACTCTCTGAAAAGACATTCCTAATGCTGCTACAATCTTTCACCTGTGGGAACAATGTTTTTTCTCCACTATATTCTTAGTCACCACATGTTACTGAAGTGTTCCCCTAGAGGGACTGTACCATATCCTTGTAAAAGGTTAGAAAGGAGGGAGGTGGGCAGAGACTAAAGCAAGGAGTCTATTTTTAAAAATTATGTAGAAAACCCTACACCTGCTTCATTTCATTTCTTTAGAAAATAATAACCCCAAATTCTTGTTCAGTAGCTGTCAAATTTTTCTTTTGAGACTTCCATTATTTTAATATTCTGAGATATATTGCAGATGCTATAGCTAAAACTATGTAAACTATTTAACTAAATATAGTTTTATGACTATAATTTAGTACCAAAATTTGGGGTTCAGTGTAATGATGCTGATGTCATTTCTGTTACTATCTTCCAAACAATTTGAAAGGAGGTGTAAAGAGTTCTGACTCAAAGGTGAGAGGAATGTGAATTCCACCCCTTCCTCTTACTTATCTGTGAAACTAGGGGAAAATCACTTAGCCTCTCTGAGCTTCCGTTTCATTTTTTGTAAAATGAAGATTGCAGTGCTTCCTACGTCAGAAAGCTCTTATTCTAGGAAATAAAAGACAGTTCTGCTCTGCAAGGAGAATAATTGACCAAAGGCCCCCACCTGCTGCCCCTCTAAATGCACATGGTGTCTGTGTGAGGCCATGCTACCTAAGAGTTGCTCCAGACAATGTTTAAGAACAGCTATAAGAGGGGTGCCTGGGTGGCTCAGTCGGGACTTTGGCTCAGGTCATGATCTCACGGCTCCTGAGTTCGGGCCCCGTGTCAGGCTCTGTGCTGACAGCTCGGAGCCTGGAGCCTGCTTCGGATTCTGTGTCCCCCTCTCTCTTCACCCCACCCCTGCTTGTGCTCTATCTCTCTCTGTCTTTCAAAAATGAATAAACATAAAAAAATTTTTTTAGAAGAACAGCTATAAGAAATATAGTCACATGGAGACAGATGGTGACTACACTCGTGGTGAGCATAGCATCGCTTATAAACTTGTCCAATCACTCCTTTCTACACCTGAAACTAATGCAACAGTGTGGATCAACTATACTCAAATTAGAAACTTAAATATAAAAAGAAAAAAATAAAAGAACTGTGGGTGTTGAAACCAAAGTAACCTCACTCCTGAGAGGAACAAGACTCCTTTACTGGAGACTATGACAAGAAGACTCCAATGGGCCTGGGTAAACCTTCTTAGACCTGGGCTGCAGGCCTTACTTCATACCGAAGCTTCCTCCTTTCCTCTCTCCTTCACACTGTCTGATCCATACAGCAATCAGGAAAAATAAAATCTTTATCTGCTCCTTGCCCTAACTCTGTATGCTTCTCACACATTTCCCACACTAAATGCGTTACCTTTAATCACATCTTGACATCTGCAAATCCAACCTAGCAAATCATATAAGGTAGAACATGGCACATAGTAACCATTTAAAAACATGTTGTTAATAACTTTATAAGAATCGACACCACATGAAAGGAAATATTCTACACAGACATTGTGTGAAGTGGATATACAGAATTTTTATTTTCTTCCAGACAAAATGTGTATATTCTTGCACACAGAATCTGAAAATAGATTTCTCTGTTTTTTTATTTCACATTGTAGCAAAAGCATCAGCATATTGTATTTTATTTCTATATAGATTTTCCCCGACACCTTCTGTAGCCACATGATGCATATTTTAATAATTCTGACAATATTTTAACCTAAAATAGTGAGTTAAAAATTTAAAATTTAGCCTTATTCTGTCTAGGCTATTTTAAAGGTATGAAGAACACATGAAAGAGACATATGAGCAAGAAGGAAAGGAAACAGTCATTTAAAAGCATGGGAGTTAAAAATAAATGGCAAGGGAAAACCTGAATTGATCACACTTTTCTTCTTTATGGCCAGTATTTCCCATGGACTAATGATGTGTGTACCTGACAGGGAGGGGTTGGTATCAGACAGCACTAAGGGGGAAGAATGGAAAAAAAGTAGAAACGAATGAGGAAGAAGAACAAGAACATAAACACTCACAAGAAATGGAGATTCAATTTCCCCAAAAGATGAGGAAACCATCATTTCTCATCTCGTCCTTATATCTGTACAATGGAAAACTCAAGTTCTGCCATTCCTGCCTTGTAATTCTGGATAGCCACCTTTGATTCTGGACTTACATGTGTTATTTAAAAGGCCATGCTTAAAAACAATGCTTGCTTATGTGCTATTATTTTAATTCTACAAACTTTACTGGGAACTTGTTAAGTGCTAAAAATTGTTCAGAGGATTCTTAACTAAAAACAATATGGTTCCTGCTTTTCAAGACTCTAAACTGAATTGTAGGTATTAAAAAAAAAAAGTATAATACACTGTGCAAACTGTTTTATTAGAGGACTGTATAGGGTGGTCTGGAAGTATCAGAGGGAAAGCTTTGCTCTGCCTTTAAGAGTGGAAATATTCTTCAAAAAAGTGAAATTTCACAGAATCTTGAAGAATAGACCTTCTCCGGTGAGATGGGATCAAGAAGCATCTTCTGAGGCAGAGGGAAAAAAATAGCATCAATAAATTCATAGAAGCAGGAGGAATGACAAATTATTCTGCATGATTGGAGCTAGGTCAACAAAGGTGGAAGAGAGCATGACAAGGATGAGGCAGGATTGGTGGGAAGAAGTCAAATTATGAAAGCACCAGTGTGCTATGCTCTTATTATATAAGGAAGTGAGTATTACTATCAAACTATTAAGAAGACTTGTGGAAGCCTCTTCGTTTATCTAAAACTTCATCTCTCGTTTTTATTTCCCAGTTGTTTACTCAGAGCAAACTTTCTTTCTAATCACCATTTTGGAATATGTAAGAAGAGACTTCAGATATGTAATTTAGCAAAACAAAAGTATTAAAACCCATTTAGTTTATCACTTGTTCTGTGTGCCAGCATTCTACAACTACGTTGGATTGTACAGCATGCTTTTCCTTCATTCCAAGTGTTAACTGAAATTCATTCTTTGAAAAGCACACAGATATGTCCCATGTTCAAAATTAAATATTTTACATGAGGGATTTGAGATCTATGAATAAGTAAATCTGTGAAAAATGTGTTTTTTCCCACTGATCTGTGTAAATGTAAAAAAAAAAAAGTATTCACCAAATTAATACAAGCGATTACCTCTTGTCACAGTGCAATATTATCAAGGTCTTACTTAACAGAATCCCTAAATTGATGCTAATACTGCAGGGGACTTAATAGAGATAAAGTTTTAGTTCTATATTCTGTTTATCTGGTAACCAGAAAGAGGGCAGTTTTCCAGCACCAGTCTACATCAGAAAAAGAGAGAAAGACAAAACTCTCACATTTCTATTGCCAAAACTCATTGCATTACTTCTCAGAGTAGCACTTTTGGGTGAATGATAATTGCAAAGTTAGGGTGAACAGTATTTGCAAAATTTAAAATGCCCATATCATGTTAATATGGCATGGCTTTAATTACTCAGCCATGTAAATTTATTTTTCAGCATTAAAACAGCTTTCACAAACTTGAACAAGTTTCTTTTCAAGCCAGGTTGTTTTGTGTGAAAATTCATTTTCGTCACTAAAGCCACAGCTTTCTTTTATTTCGTACCAGAGCCGGACCCCTATCACCGAAAAAAAGAAAATTACACTCCTTTAGGGCTTTAACCTTGGCAGTTGTAGCCTAAAACATTAAGTATAGAAGAAGTCATCAAACTAGAAATGGAGCACAGAGCTCATCCACAGCTCCCCATGTGGAGTAATTTCATAATAATTCAGTAAACTCAATACCTTTAAAGTAAATCATTAGGAAGTTTGATGCCTCAAAAGCCTAGATTATGGTTTTTCCGTTAGTAATCTGATAACTGCTAAAGGTATAAAACGTAATATTGAGGAGCAAACGTTTTGAAAAATCTTATCTTTTCAAATTATATTGAAGATTTTTTCCAGATATTACTTTTTGTAAAGATGTGGAATGATTCAATTCTAAATGGACTTCAATGATTTTTTTTTTTTTCCAAACATAGTGTTATCTTGTGTGTGTTGGGGGTGGGTGGGTAGCTGATGTAAATTATGATTCAAAAAACTAAGTGTGCTAACTATTTGTAACATAAATATAGCATACTTAAAGTATGTGAATAATTCATTAATCTATTCTTTATACACTAGAATAAAGCTACGTAATACTATATGGTTGCATTATATATAATTAGTATGCTGTCATTTGAAAATCACAGAAATCATTAATGGTATCACCCTTCTTCGAACGCATTTGACTCTAGGACACATCCCACATAGCATTTTCTTGATCCCCTCAATGTGTGTGTACCTTCAATGTAAGACTAAAGTGACAACAGTAAAGGTTTTAAGACATAGAGATTTCTATATAAAGCTTTCAATACCTTAAATTGTCAAAATCCACAATGACAGGCAAGATATACTTGTATAGAAGTACATTTTTAGAGGAGATACCATGAAATATTATTTAATGAAAAACCCTATGTACACATATATTTATCCTCATCCTTGATATGTTATATGCTCTTTGATTAATTCCAGTCATCAGTCTTAGTGTGGAAATTTATAGGATGTCTGACCACGACATGAAACTTTAAGGAGATATCATATTTAGCCATGTTATATGTTTTGTTGTTGGTGGTTATCATTAGTATTTTATCCCTCTTCTTGTCATCTCTTTTTTGATCAACCATCAATTTCTGCAAATAAGTTCACCATAATTTTGAAAGGGATTGCATTGAATCTATACATTAATTTGGGGAATGTTGTCATCTTAACAATATTAATTTTTCCACTCCATGAACATGGGATATAATTCCATTTATTTAGATCTTGAATTTCTTTAACTAATGTTTAGTAGTTTTCAGTGTACAAAATATTGCACATTTTGCTAAATGTATGTCTAAGTAGATTTTAAAATATTGTAAATGCAATTATTTTCAGATGGAATATAAATACATGTTATTTTGTATATTGCTCTTGTATCCTGCAAGATTCCGTTATATTTAATGGAAGTTTGCTGGATATACAATTCTTCACCTCTAGTTTTTCATCAATTTGAATATGTTATCCTACTGCTTTTTGACATTTGTGGTTGTGATAAAGAGTCAATGTTCACTGTGCAGAGTTGAGATTCCCTTATTTATGACGCTTTCTCTTGCTGCTTTCAAGATTCTCATTTTGTTTTTGATATTTTTGAGTTTGTTTATGATGATACACTAATGACTTTCTCAGAGTGTAGTGTACCTGATGTTCAGATGTGTAAATTAATGTTTTTCTTCAATTTTGGTTAGTTTTGACCACTATTTCTTCAAGTACTCCTTTGCATTTTTTTTACTCTGATTTTTGATAAGTACAGTTGATAGTGCCTCATGTATCTCTGAGTTTCTGTTTATTTTTCTTAATTTTCCTTTATTTATTTTAGACAGGGTACTTTTAATTGACCTATCTTCAAGTCTGTTAACATTTTCCTTCTACCAATTAAAATTTGGCTCTGAATCTCTATGTGAAATTTTCATTTCCGTTATTATAGTTTTTAATTCTAGAATTTCTATTTGTTTTTTTAAATAATTTCTTTATCTTTATTGATTCGCTTTATTTTGTGAGACTTTACTTTAGATCTTCAGAAATGTTTGCCTTTGATGAAGATATTTATAATTACTGATGTAAAATCTTTGTCTTCTTTTTTTTTTCTTTTTTTTTTAACGTTTACTTATTTTTGAGACAGAGAGACAGAGCATGAATGCCGGAGGGTCAGAGAGAGAGGGAGATACAAAATCTGAAATAGGCTCCAGGCTCCGAGCTGTCAGCACAGAGCCCGACACGGGGCTTGAACTCACGGAGGTGAGATCATGACCTGGGCCGAAGTCGGAAGCTCAACCGACTGAGCCACCCAGGCGCCCCAAATCTTTGTCTTCTAAGTCCCATATATAGGTCCTCAGGGACAATTTCTATTGTCTGTTTATTTTTGTTTGTTTGTTTCCTCCACACATACAAGGCAATATTTTCTTTTTCTTTCCATATTACACATTTTAAAAATTATATACACAGGCAATCTGAAATATTAAAATACAGCAAACCTGGAAATCATAGATCTATTCTCCTGGGTTTGTTGTTCTTGCTTTTTATTGTTGCAGCTTGTCATGGTGCTTTTTCTCTGTTGAGTGACTTTCCTGATCTAATTCCCTAAATTATATTTTCTTTGTGTGTGAGGCTAGTACAGCTTCTGATCGATTAACTTAGTGGTCAGATGCTGTATGGATAAGAAGTTTCTTAAAGGCAATTTATCAATATACCATCTACACCTTGCTGAAAGGCTTTGTATGTGTGTTGCAGGACACCTTCAATGTCCCTTCAGTATACAACTCTGCCTTAGCCTTCACTTTCTCATTACACAATGTCTCAAGGTCAGAGAGAGTTGGGAGATTAAGGTCTTTTCACACCTTTCCTGAGCATTCACAAAGCTTTATACATGTGCATGGCCTTTCAGATTCCCAGGAATACTCCTTTGAAAATTGAAGAATTTCAAAGCCTCTTACTGACACCTTTTGTGCCACATTTTCTTTTCATGCTTTCCAGCCAGCCTTTCATTTGCCCCACTGGGTAAATTGCTACCTCAGGCAGTTGTGATGTTAAACAATTGCCCTGATTTTTTGACAAACACCCTGAAAATAGGTTTTTTAGTACTGAAGGAGTTTTGGTTAAGGTAAAATATATATTAGCTGTGTGAATCAGGCTTGTCCAGAGAGCCTACAGACATGTGAAATGGTGACAATTCTTGAGAAAGGGGCTTTTTGGTGAGCTATAAATTGATTCTATCCTCCAGGATGTTCTGGTCTTCTGACTTTCAGAGCTGCTGGGGTCATAAGACTGCTGACTTTTAAATCTACTGCAGGACTAGAAAGAGACTTATGAGGATTGGACAAAGTAAAATGTCACGAAGTTTACTATCCTTATTGAGATTCAGCTGTTTCATTGAATGAACACTCCTCCACTGTTTCTATCATTGATTAATTTCCAGAATTTGAAAAGGTTGTTTTAGCAATTTTTGCCAGTGTTCTTGTTACTCTAATGTGAAGATCAGATTTTTAGAGTTTTTTTTTTTTTTTCTCCATCATTCTGGAAGTGTCTTCCTCTTTCACTATGATTTTTATAAACAAAATATATGAAAACCTTAGATATTTTTATAGCTCTCCACTTTATGTTAGCCAAATGAATGTGTAAGGAAAAAGAAGATATCTAATTGATCTTTGATTATTGTACTAAACTATATTGTTATTTTGTAAAGATAGAGTACCACTCAAAAATAGACCTGCTGAATCCTAAATAATTCTGAAGTTTGTATAGAAAGTTTACTTTTTATTTATTTATTTTTAATTTTTTTAATCTTTATTTTTGAGTGAGAGAGACAGAGCATGAGCAGGGGAGGAACAGAGACAGAGGGAAACACAGAGTCTGAAGCAGGCTCCAGGTTCTGAGCTGTCATCACAGAGCCAGACACAGGGCTCAAACCCACAAACTGTGAGATCATAACCTGAGTCAAAGTCAGATGCTTAACCGACTGAGCCACCCAGGTGCCCTGAAAGTTTACTTTTAAAGCGACTTAACACTTTGATCCAACTTCTGTTTCTAAATCCCATGATCAAAACCTATCAACACTTATACTATCAATAGCTAGTGCTCCATCATGATTAGGCTATATGCTATTTGAATTTATCTACCTACTCATTTGTGTGTTTAATGAACAGCATATAGATTGATAATTATGGTTATCAAAGATTTTATTTGTGTATATACACTCTTACTGTTAAGTTTATTAAGTTGCAAACTGTGTATGTGTAAACTAAGTGTGTATGGTCAGATGTGGCTGTATTTAACCATCTTCTTATATCTACTAGATATTTTTGTAGTGCCTTGTAATTAATAGGTACTCATTACTTCTGAATGAAACATAATCTCCGGTCATTCTCTAATATCTAATGAGTCTGCTACATAAATATTTTCCCATAAGTAATAAATAACATTCACCTACACATTTAACTTTCTTATTTAATGTTAGAATATTGTATTCGCAACAAATCTAACACACCTCCCCCCATATTTTGGCAACTGAGTCTCACTAAGGACTTTAAAATATATAAATCTCCACAAATGTATTATTAATGTATTTGTACCATAATTGTCTTTAAGGTGAGAACATTAATTTTTTTTTATATGAGACAGGCACATATTCATTTCTAGAAAAACTTACCAGGATCTTGGTTCCTAAATTCTCTTGTATTCATCATCTGTACATTTCTCTCCCCTAATTTTGTTATTCATTAATTATTTATATGCTTTACCTTAAGTTTGAATTTATACATTTTATTTTTATCTTTTATTTTGTTTTATAGAAATTTTGGATGAATCTACTCAACCGTGCTATGTGTTTTGTAATATGGACACTGGGTTTTACTCAGGTTCCTGGCTTAACCATACCTAATCTTTTCTTTCTCAACTGACCCTCAACTCTCCATGTCAGTTAAGAAAAATAAATCATACATCTGACACTCTTCCTAATGAGAGGTGAGATTTATATTTTCTCCCCTGAATTTGGGAAGTCTAATGCCTGCTTTGATCAGTTTAGTAGAGCACACCTGGCACTTCTGAGAAAAGGTCAAAAACACTTTGCAGTCTGCCTGATTTCTCCTGGAACACTTGCATTTAGGATGCTTCCTTTCAGAACGTAGCTTCCACAATGTGAGACCCCCAAGTCACATGAAGAGGCCATGTGTTGTCATGCTGCTTGACAGACTCAAGTGAAACCAGCTTCCATATCTTCACAACCCATCTACGAAACAATAAAGTCCAGATAATTTAAACTCCCAAATGATTACATCATTCCCAGCTAATCAAATCCTTTCAGTTGAGACCCCAAATATATGTAGCAGAGATAAGTCATCCCATTTGGCCCTGCTTGAGTTCCTGAGACACACAATTTAAGTATAATAAATTGATTGTATATTATTGTTTAAACTGATTGTTTTATGTCACTCAGTGGATGTTTATTTTACATTAATAGTAAAAAAGGATCTTGTCTAGTTCCCAGTTCTCTCTAAGACCACATGCACTGCTTAGTGAAGTTCTGGCAGGTGGAATCTGACAGCATATCAGTCTTCCAAGGAGTTTTGAGAAAATCATGTCATAGAAATTCACTGGGAAGGGGTGCCTAGGTGGCTCAGTCATTAAGCATCTGACTTTGGCTCAGGTCATGATCTGGAAGTTCCTGAGATTGAGCCCAGCGTCGGGCTCTGTGCTGATAGCCCAGAGCCTGGAGCCTGCTTCTGATTCTGTGTCTCCCTCTCTGCACCTCCCCCGCTCATGTTCTGTCTCTCTCTCTGTCAAAAATAAATAAGCATTAAAAAAAAAAAAAGTTCACTGGGTGACATATTTTCTTTCTCTCTCTCTCTCTAATGTCCCTTTCTCTTGGAGGTAGCATTACTATGGTTTAAGGATGTAAGTCAACACATTCATTGGACATGTGGCTTTCCCATTTTAAAACTATATGTCTTGGGGAAGGTAGAAAGAACGTGTGTAAGGAAAAACTGGAATTTGAGATATCCCCATAGTCTCAATACATCACAGTTTTGGCTACAACAGGGGCACAAACCATTTTAAAAACTCATTGTCAATCGTTTGAAATGATTGGCCCATGAGGTGGGCCAATGAACAATAAATGTTCAGAAAGAATATTGGTTTTAAATTAAATCTGTCACTTAGATCTTTTTTGTAGTAGAAAAGTGTATATAAAGTAACAAACTGCCTCCCAGGATTCAGCTATATGCCTGCCATTTAACATTACCATATATATGCTTTATGTTACTGTATTCATCTAACTGCAGTTGGTCCACTTCATTAATGGAAATCTACTATAGGAAGTGATAAAAATTCCAATCCAAATATGTAGAATTTGGCTCTAAATCATTAGCACAAGATATAAAAAATCCTGTGCTATTTAAGTAAAAATGGTACCTGTTTGGTTATTGAACTCAATGGCATAAATAATCAAGAAGATTAAGATAACTTGACATAAGATAAGACTTTCTATTACACTAGCAGAGATAAGATGCCTACAAAATAAGAGTAATCATTTCTGTACATCGATGATTTATACATCTAGTGGTATATTATAGAAGTTAGGTAGCAATTTAGTGAGCTTAGCCAAATTAATAGAAAATTTTATATTTGTTTGGTTTAATCTAAGAAAAAATATAAATTTAACTATGATAAAACTTTGGAAAAGCTATTGTAAACCTTTTCCAAAAATATCAATAAATATTACTAAGTATTAAGTTCTAAAGATATAGTTTATATATTAAGTTGTATTCTATTCCTTGAAGTTATTTATAGTTGAAGACACAAATCAATGAGACTACACATTAATTTAATGTGTTTTAGAAAATAATGATTTTGGGGGAAGAAGATGGCGGCGTAAGAGGACGCTGGGCTCACCGCGCGTCCTACTGATCATTTAGATTCCACCTACACCTGCCTAACCCAGAAAACCACCAGAAGACTAACAGAACGGAGTCTCCAGAGCCAAGCACAGACTAGAGGTCCACTGAAGAGAGTAGGAAGGGCGGAGAGGCGGTGCGCGCTGCACGGACTGGCAGGAGGGAACCCAGGCGGAGAGGCAGCCTGCCGGCCAAGCAGAGCCCCCGAGTCTGGCTGGCAAAAGGGAGGGGACTGACGGAGTGTGTTCCAACAGCAAGTGCGACTTAGCATCTGGGAGGTCATAAGTTAACAGCTCTGCTCAGAAAGCAGGAAGGCTGGAGGACAATGGGAGGGAGAGTTGCTGAGCCCCTGGACTACAGAGCTATTTGGGGGGGAACAAAGGCGCTCGCCAAGGTCATCTCCCTTGCCCATCCCCCACCCAAAATCCCAAAGGGAACCAGTTCCTGCCAGGGAACTTGCTTGCTCCGCAAAAATACCCAACGCTGTGCTTCTGCGGAGCCACACCTCCAGCAGCGGGTCTGACTCCCTACCACTGCCACAGGGCCCCTCCTGAAGTGGATCACCTAAGGAGAAGTGAGCTAAGTCTGCCCCTCCTGCCCCCGTTCACCTTGCCTACCCACCCCAGCTAATACGCCAGATCCCCAGCACCACAAGCCTGGCAGTGTGCAAGTAGCCCAGACAGGCCACGCCACCCCACAGTGAATCCCGCCCCTAGGAGAGGCGAAGAGAAGGCACACACCAGTCTGACTGTGGCCCCAGGGGTGGGCAGGGGGCAGACATCAGGGCTGACTGCGGCTCCACCCACCAACTCCAGTTATACACCACAGCACAGGGGAAGTGCCCTGCAGGTCCGCCACACCACTCCAGGGACTACCCAAAATGACCAAACAGAAGAATTCCCCTCAGAAGAATCTCCAGGAAATAACAACAGCTAATGAACTGATCAAAAAGGATTTAAATAATATAACAGAAAGTGAATTTAGAATAATAGTCACAAAATTAATCGCTGGGCTTGAAAACAGTATACAGGACAGCAGAGAATCTCTTGCCACAAAGATCGAGGGACTAAGGAACAGTCAGGAGGAGCTGAAAAACGCTTTAAACAAAATGCAAAACAAAATGGAAATGACGACAGCTCGGATTGAAGAGGCAGAGGAGAGAATAGGTGAACTAGAAGATAAAGTTATGGAAAAAGAGGAAGCTGAGAGAAAGAGAGATAAAAAAATCCAGGAGTATGAGGGGAAAATTAGAGAACTAAGTGATACACTAAAAAGAAATAATATATGCGTAATTGGTATCCCAGAGGAGGAAGAGAGAGGGAAAGGTGCTGAAGGGGTACTTGAGAAATAATAGCTGAGAATTTCCCTGAACTGGGGAAGGAAAAAGGCATTGAAATCCAAGAGGCACAGAGAACTCCCTTCAGATGTAACTTATATCGATCTTCTGCACGACATATCATAGTGAAACTGGCAAAACACAAGGATAAAGAGAAAATTCTGAAAACAGCAAGGGGTAAACGTGCCCTAACATATAAAGGGAGACTTATAGACTCGTGACTGATCTCTCTTTTGAAAGTTGGCAGGCCAGAAAGGATTGGCACGAGATCTTTAATGTGCTGAACAGGAAAAATATGCAGCCGAGAATCCTCTATCCAGCAAGTCTGTCATTTAGAATAGAAGGAGAGATAAAGGTCTTCCCAAACAAACAAAAACTGAAGGAATTTGTCACCACTAAACCAGCCCTACAAGAGATCCTAAGGGGGATCCCGTGAGACAAAGTACCAGAGACATCCCTACAAGCATAAAACATACAGACATCACAATGACTCTAAACCCGTATCTTTCTATAATAACACTGAATGTAAATGGATTAAATGCGCCAACCAAAAGACATAGGGTATCAGAATGGATAAAAAAACAAGACGCATCTATTTGCTGTCTACAAGAGACTCATTTTAGATCTGAGGACATCTTTAGATTGAGAGTGAGGGGATGGAGAACTATTTATCATGCTACTGGAAGCCAAAAGAAAGCTGGAGTAGCCATACTTATGTCAGACAAACTAGACTTAAAATTAAAGGCTGTAACAAGAGATGAAGAAGGGCATTATATAATAATCACAGGGTCTATCCATCAGGAAGAGGTAACAATTATAAATGTCTATGCGCCAAATACCGGAGCCCCCAAATATATAAAACAATTACTCACAAACATAAGCAACCTTATTGATAAGAATGTGGTAATTGCAGGGGACTTTAACACCCCACTTACAGAAATGGATAGATCATCTAGACACACAGTCAATAAAGAAACAAGGGCCCTGAATGATACATTGGATCAGATGGACTTGACAGATATATTTAGAACTCTGCATCCCAAAGCAACAGAATATACTTTTTCTCGAGTGCACATGGAACATTCTCCAAGATAGATCATATACTGAGTCACAAAACAGCCCTTCATAAGTATACAAGAATTGAGATCATACCATGCACACTTTCAGACCACAATGCTATGAAGCTGAAATCAACCCCAGGAAAAAGTCTGGAAAACCTCCAAAAGCATGGAGGTTGAATAATACCCTACTAAAGAATGAGTGGGTCAACCAGGCAATTAGAGAAGAAATTTAAAAATATATGGAAACAAACGAAAATGAAAATACAACAATCCAAATGCTTTGGGATGCAGCGAAAGCAGTCTGAGAGGAAAATACATTGCAATCCAGGCCTATCTCAAGAAACAAGAAAATCCCAAATACAAAATCTAACAGCACACCTAAAGGAAATAGAAGCAGAACAACAAAGACATCCTAAACCCAGCAGAAGAAGAGAAATAATAAAGATCAGAGCAGAAATAAACAATATAGAATCTAAAAAATTGTAGAGCAGATCAACGAAACCAAGAGTTGGTTTTTTGAAAAAATAAACAAAATTGACAAACCTCTAGCCAGGCCTCTCAAAAAGAAAAGGGAGATGACCCAAATAGATAAAATCATGAATGAAAATGGAATTATTACAACCAATCCCTCAGAAATACAAGCAATTATCAGGGAATACTATGAAAAACTATATGCCAACAAACTGGACAACCTGGAAGAAATGGACAAATTCCTAAACACCCACACTCTTCCAAAACTCAATCAGGAGGAAATAGAAAGCTTGAACAGACCCATAACCAGCCAAGAAATTGAATCGGTTATCAAAAATCTCCCAACAAATAAGAGTCCAGGACCAGATGGCTTCCCAGGGGAGTTCTACCAGACGTTTAAAGCAGATATAATACCTATCCTTCTCAAGCTATTCCAAGAAATAGAAAGGGAAGGAAAACTTCCAGACTCATTCTATGAAGCCAGTATTACTTTGATTCCTAAACCAGACAGAGACCCAGTAAAAAAAGAGAACTACAGGCCACTATCCCTGATGAATATGGATGCAAAAATTCTCAATAAGATACTAGCAAATCGAATTCAACAGCATATAAAAATAATTATTCACCATGATCAAATGGGATTCAATCCTGGGATGCAGGGCTGGTTCAACACTCACAAATCAATCAACGTGATACATCACATTAATAAAAGAAAAGATAAGAACCATATGATCCTGTCAATCGATGCAGAAAAGGCCTTTGACAAAATCCAGCACCCTTTCTTAACAAAAACCCTTGAGAAAGTCGGGATAGAAGGAACATACTTAAAGATCATAAAAGCCATTTATGAAAAGCCCACAGCTAATATCATCCTCAACGGGGAAAAACTGAGAGCTTTTTCCCTGAGATCAGGAACACGACAGGGATGCCCACTCTCACCGCTGTTGTTTAACATAGTGTTGGAAGTTCTAGCATCAGCAATCAGACAACAAAAGGAAATCAAAGGCATCAAAATTGGCAAAGATGAAGTCAAGCTTTCGCTTTTTGCAGATGACATGATATTATACATGGAAAATCCGATAGACTCCACCAAAAGTCTGCTAGAACTGATACATGAATTCAGCAAAGTTGCAGGATACAAAATCAATGTGCAGAAATCAGTTGCATTCTTATACACTAACAATGAAGCAACAGAAAGACAAATGAAGAAACTGATCCCATTCACAATTGCACCAAGAAGCATAAAATACCTAGGAATAAATCTAACCAAAGATGTAAAAGATCTGTATGCTGAAAACTATAGAAAGCTTATGCAGGTAATTGAAGAAGATATAAAGAAATGGAAAGACATTCCCTGCTCATGGATTGGAAGAATAAATATTGTCAAAATGTCAATACTACCCAAAGCTATCTACACATTCAATGCAATCCCAATCAAAATTGCACCAGCATTCTTCTCGAAACTAGAACAAGCAATCCTAAAATTCATATGGAACCACAAAAGGCCCCGAATAGCCAAAGTAATTTTGAAGAAGAAGACCAAAGCAGGAGGCATCACAATCCCAGACTTTAGCCTCTACTACAAAGCTGTCATCATCAAGACAGCATGGTATTGGCATAAAAACAGACACATAGACCAATGGAATAGAATAGAAACCCCAGAACTAGACCCACAAACGTATGGCCAACTCATCTTTGACAAAGCAGGAAAGAACATCCAATGGAAAAAAGACAGTCTCTTTAACAAATGGTGCTGGGAGAACTGGACAGCAACATGCAGAAGGTTGAAACTAGACCACTTTCTCACACCATTCACAAAAATAAACTCAAAATGGATAAAGGACCTGAATGTGAGACAGGAAACCATCAAAACCTTAGAGGAGAAAGCAGGAAAAGACCTCTCTGACCTCAGCCGTAGCAATCTCTTACTCGGCACATCCCCAAAGGCAAGGGAATTAAAAGCAAAAATGAATTACTGGGACCTTATGAAGATAAAAAGCTTCTGCACAGCAAAGGAAACAACCAACAAAACTAAAAGGCAACCAACGGAATGGGAAAAGATATTTGCAAATGACATCTCAGACAAAGGGCTAGTATCCAAAATCTATAAAGAGCTCACCAAACTCCACACCCGAAAAACAAATAACCCAGTGAAGAAATGGGCAGAAAACATGAAAAGACACTTCTCTAAAGAAGACATCTGGATGGCCAACAGGCACATGAAAAGATGCTCAACGTCACTCCTCGTCAGGGAAATACAAATAAAAACCACACTCAGATATCACCTCATGCCAGTCAGAGTGGCCAAATTAACAAATCAGGAGACTATAGATGCTGGAGAGGATGTGGAGAAATGGGAACCCTCTTGCACTGTTGGTGGGAATGCAAATTGGTGCAGCCACTCTGGAAAGCATTGTGGAGGTTCCTCAGAAAATTAAAAATAGACCTACCCTATGACCCAGCAATAGCACTACTAGGAATTTACCCAAGGGATACAGGAGTACTGATGCATAGGGGCACTTGTACCCCAATGTTTATAGCACACTCTCAACAATACCCAAATTGTGGAAAGAGCCTGAATGTCCATCAACTGAAGAATGGATAAAGAAATTGTGGTTTATATACACAATGGAGTACTACATGGCAATGAGAAAGAACAAAATATGGCCCTTTGTAGCAACGTGGATGGAACTGGAGAGTGAATTGCTAAGTGAAATAAGCCATACAGAGAAAGACAGATACCATATGTTTTCACTCTTATGTGGATCCTGAGAAACTTAACAGAAACCCATGGAGGAGGGGAAGGAAAAAAAAAAAAAAAGAGGTTAGAGTGGGAGGGAGACAAAGCATAAGAAACTCTTAAAAACTGATAACAAACTGAGGGTTGATGGGAGGTGGGAGGAAGGGGAGGGTGGGTGATGGGTATTGAGGAGGGTACCTTTTGGGATGAGCACTGAGTGTTGTATGGAAACCAATTTGACAATAAATTTCATATATTGAAAAAAAATAAGAAAAGAATGATTTTGTTCTAGAAAATAACGATTAAAAAAAAAAAGAAAAACAGTAAGATGTATGGGGCATCTATTCTATATGATACATCCTAAGAAATGTGTAAATGGAAAAAGAACATTAAAAG
The DNA here is from genome assembly GCF_018350215.1 of Panthera leo. Lineage (NCBI taxonomy): Eukaryota > Metazoa > Chordata > Mammalia > Carnivora > Felidae > Panthera > Panthera leo. The sequence goes on along the minus strand of NC_056691.1, from coordinate 36,795,799 downwards.
AGTAAATTAAAAGTCACATTAGAAAAAAAGCCCTAAATATAAAATATTTCAAATGTAAGAAGAAACAATATCAATTCTAAATATTTTCATAATAAAGGTGAAGCATATGGTTCTTACATCCATTTTTTTAACCTAGGAATTTCACTAAAAATATTATAAAATAGATTGGTCAAAGTATGTATTTCTAAAATTGTAGGAAATTAAAAGGCAAAAAAGAAATTAATTGGGGGAAAGCAAGATCTTAAGAGTTAAGTGTGTAACACAGGAAATTTGGAAAACAAAGTGCACTGAGGTAACCAAAAATGTGTATTTCATAATTAATATACATATATAATACAATATTATTCAACAGGCTAAGGAATTCACAAATCTAAAGAAAGCCCTCCCTTTTAATTTCAGTCTTACCCAGATTCAAGTATGACAAAGCCTCCTAAAACTTACTTTTTAAAATTGCCTTTTAAAAATATGTATTTTAAAATTAATGTAGTTAAATCCTTGCAAGCATATGTTGTACCTAGAATTAGGCAAATTGCTGTAACAAGAGATGAAGAAGGACATAATATTCATAAATAAGAAGTCTATCCATCAAGAAGATCTAACAATTGTAAATATTTATGTCCCCAACCTGAACCACCCCAAATATGTAAGTCAATTAATCACAACATAAAGAAACTCATTATAATACAATAACAATTAGTAAGTTTAAAAACCCACTTACAGCAATGGGCAGATCATCTAAGCAGAAAATCAACAAGGAAAAAATGGCTTTGAATGACACACTGGACCCCATGGACTTAACAGTTATGTTCAAAACATTTCACCCTAAAACAGACTACACATTCTTCTCCAGTGTACGTGGAACATTCTCCAGAACACATCACATTCTGGGTCACAAATCAGCCCTCAAGAGGTACAAAATCATCAAGATCATACCATGCATATTTTCAGATCACAACACTATGAGACCTGAAGTCAACCACAAGAAAAATTTTAGAAAGCCCTATATACATGGAGGTTAAGAACATCTTACTAAAGAATGAATGGATTTACCAGGAAATTAAAGAATAAATTAAAAAATACATAGAAGCCAATGAAAATGAAAAAGTGACAGTCCAAACTCTTTGGGATGCAGTAAAGGCAGTCCCCAGAGGAAAGAATATTGTAAGTGAGGCCTCTGTCAAGAGGTAAGAAAGGTCCTAAATACACAGTCTAACCTTATACCTAAAGAGCTAGAAAAAGAACAGCAAATAAAGCCTAAATTCAGCCTAAGGGAAATGATAAAGATTAGAACAGAAATAATACAGAAACAAGCAAACAAACAAAACAGTAGAACACATCAATGAAACTAAGAACTGGTTCTTTGAAAAAATAAACAAAATTGATAAACCCCTAACTAAACTTACAAAAAGAAAAAGGACCCAAATATATAAAACCACAAATGAGAGAGGGGAGATTGCAACCAACACCACAGAAATACAAACAAATTATTAAGAGAATACTATAAAAATTTTATGCCAACAAACTAGGCATCTGGAATAACTGGACAAATTCCTAGAAACATACAAACTACCAAAACTGAAACAGGAAGAAACATAAAATTTGAACACACCTAAACCAGCAAAGAAATTGAATCACTAATAAAAAATCTCCCAAGAAACAAGTCTTGGGCCAGATGGCTTCCCAGGTGAATTCTACCAGACATTTAAAAAAGATTTAATACTTATTCTTCTCAAACTGTTCCAAAAAAAATAGAAATGGAAGGAAAGCTTCCAAATTTATTCTGTGAAGCCAGAGTTACCTTGATTCAAAAACCAGACAAAGAGGAGCAACTGGGTGGCTCAGTCAGTTGAGTGTCTGACTTCAGCTCAGGTCATGATTTCACAGCTTGTGAGTTCGAGCCCCACGTCAGGCGCTGTGCTGACAACTCAGAGCCTGGAGCCTGCTTCGGATTCTGTGACTCCCTCTGTCTCTGACCCTAGCCCACTCTCATTCTGTCTCTGTCTCTCTCAAAAATAAATAAACATTAAAAAAAAAAAAAACAGACAAAGACCTCACTAAAAAGAAGATGACCCTGAATGCAAAAATTCTTAAAAAGATACTAGCAAATTGAATTCCACAATACTTTATAAGAATTATTCACCATGATGAAGTGGGATTTATTCTGGGGCTTCCAGGCTGGTTCAATATTCACAAATCAATCAAAGTAATACAAGAAATTAATAAAAGACAGTATAACCATGTAATCATCTCAATAGATGCAGAAAAAAGCATTTGACAAAATACAGCATGCTTTCTTAATAAAAACACTCAAGAAAGTAGAGATAGAAGGAACATACCTCAACATCATAAAAGCCATATATGAAAGATCCACAGCTAATATCATCCTCAATGGAGAAAAATGGAGAGCTTTCCCCCTAGGGTCAGGAACACAATAGGGATGTCCACTCTCACTACTGTTGTTAAACATAGTGCTGGAAGTCCTAGCATCAGCAATCAGACAACAATAAGAAATAAAAGGCATCCAAATTGGCAAAGAAGTCAAACTTTCACTCATCACAGATGACATGATAACCTATGTGGAAAAGACTCCACCAAAAAACTGCTAGAACTGACACATGCAAAGTATTAGCAAAGTTGTAGGATATAAACTCAATGTACAGAAATAGGTTGCATTTCTGTACACCAATAATGAAGCAATAGAAAGAGAAATCAAGGAGTCCATCCCATTTACAATTGCACCAAAATCATAAGATACCTAGGAATAAATCTAACCAAAAAGGTAAAAGATCTATATGCTGTAAACTACAGAAAGCTTACCAAAGAAATTGAAGAAGACACAAAGAAATGAAAAACATTCCATGCTCATGGATTGAAAGAACAAATATTGTAAAAATGTCTATTCTACTCAAAGCAATCTACACACTCAATGCAATCCCTATCAAAATAAGCATTCTTCACATAATTAGAACAAACAATTCTAAAATTTGTAGGGGTCTTTAATAGACCCCTAATAATCAAAGTAGTGTTGAAAAAGAAATTCAAAGCTAAAGATATTACAATTCCAGACTTTAAGCTGTATTACAAAGCTGTAATCTTCAGTACAGTATGGTACTGGCACAAAAACCGACACATAGATCAAAGGACTAGAATAGAGAACCCAGAAATAGACCCACAAGTGTATGGCCATCTAATCTCAACAAAGCAGCAAAGAGTATCCAATGGAAAAACAGACAGCAAATGGTGCTGGGAAAACTGAACAGTGACACACAGAACAATGAAACTGGACCACTTACTTACACCATACACAAAAATAAACTCAAAATGGATGGCAAACCTAATTGTCAGACAGGAAATCCTCAAAATCCTAGAGGAGAACACAGTCAGCAACATCTTTGACCTCATCCACAGCAACTTCATCTAGACATGTCTCCTGGAGGCAAGGGCCCCAAAGCTAAAATGAGCTATTGGAATTTCATGAAGATAAAAATCTCTGCACAGTGAAGGAAGCAATCAACAAAACTAAAAGGCAACTGATGTAATGGGAGAAGATATATGCAATTGGCATATCAAATAAAAGGTTAGTATCCAAAATCTATAAAGACTTATCAAACTCAACACCCAAAAAACAAATAATCTGGTAAAAAAAATGGGCAGAAGACATGAATAGACATTTCCAAAGAAGATATCCAGATGACTAACAGACACATAAAACGATACTCAACATCATTCATTATCAGGGAAATACAAATCAAGACCACAAAGAGATACACCTCATACTGGTCAGAATGGCTAAAATTAAGAACTCAGGAAAAAACAGATGTTGGTGAGGATGCAGAGAAAGGGGAACACTTTTGCACTGTTGGTGGTAATACAAACTTTGCAGGTGCTCTGTAAAACAATATGGGGGGCCCTCAAAGAGTTAAAAATTAAACAACCCTACAACCCAGCAATTGCACTACAAAAATGCAAAATGCAAAATTGTAAAAATGCTGATGCAAAATGCTGATGCAAAAATGCTGATGTGAAGGGGCACAGGCATCCCAATACTCACAGCAGTGCTATGAACTATAGCCAAATCATGGAAAGAGCCAAAATATCCATTGATAGATGAATGGATAAAGAAGTTGTATACACACACACACACACACACACACACACACACACACAATGGGAATATTACTTGACAATCAAAAATAATGAAATCTTGGCATTTGCAACAATGTGGATGGAACTAGAGTGTATTATACTAAGCAAAATAAGTCAGGCAGAGAAAGACAAATATCGTATGACTTCACTCATATGTGGAATTTAAGAAACAAAACAGATGGATATAGGGGAAGGGAAGGAAACATAAGATTAAAACAAAGGGAGATTTTTTAATACAGAAAACATACTGAGAGATGCTGAAGGGGAGGTGGGTGGGGGTTGGGCTAAATGGGTGATGGGCATTAAGGAGGGCACTTGTTGGGATGAGCACTGAGTGTTATATGTAAGTGATGAATCACTAAATTCTATTCTTGAAACCAATAATACACTATATGTTAACTAACTTGAATTTGAATTAAAAAATAATTTAAAAAAAGAATTAGGCCAATTGCATTGAAAATATATTCATTGGTTTTTGTTTGCTTGAAATGATGTAGATATGGCAAGGAAAAATGATGTAGATATGGCAACTTACATAGGTAGATTGATTATAAAATAATTTGATTTATTTAAGAATGTTTAAATTAATTATAAAAGAGTGCTCTTCTCAATAGTCAAAAATATCTGGAGCTAATATTATAATAGATTACATATTTTGATACACAGACACATTGCCAAGTACTTGGAATACTTGGATGAATAGAAAAGCAGTTCATTCTGTCAAGAAACCTAATATGTATTAGAGAGATACAGAAAGAGGTAAATTACAGAACAATGCCAGAAGCTTAATGATCAAAGACTGTATTAGATACAGAGATCACAAGATGAAGGAGATATCAATTCTATTTGGAGAGAGGTCAGGGATGCCTTCCCTTGAGAAATTCTTTCTGAGTGTTTTTGAGAAATAATTGCTTCACTTTGAGAACATGGAAAGAATAGTTATTACAATTAGAAGGAATAACAGTGAGGAATGTATGGTAGAATAGAAATTTGATTTTAATGTATTGTACTACTCTGTCGGTAAGTGAAGTGTGAGTTACTTGAAAGCATACACACATCCCCCCACCACCCGCCCCCCAACCGGTTTCTGCCACTCTGCATCCTATAAACTGGAAAGGGCAACATCCATAATCATGAGAAAGGTCTCACACAGTGCTGTTATGATCATCAAATAGCTTCATATCTTTCTTTGAATTTGTTAACATTGCATTCCTACTTCTAGCTTTCTATGATATTATGTCAGCCATTGTCCTTAATTAAGATGGCCAAAGGAAAATATCATTTTTGTTAGTTCAGTTTTTAAAAGTGAAAGTAGATACTTATGTTGGAGTAGGTGGCACCAAATGGGACTGTCACAGGTCAGTGAATATGTGTAGTAATACCACTTCTACATTTCCTATTCTGACAATCCAGCCTACTTTCTCTTTTAAATTGATCTGTGATTAGAAGAAACTCACTAGATCTTGATCACTTTGGGAAACTTTTAAACATTCCCAATTACCTTTTAGACAAGGGGAGATTAGTTTTTAATGAAGATTTTTACTTTATAGCCTCAATTAACCATTCCAAGTTCAGCTGTTACTATCTCTCTAGGTGTTCTTAACAAGAGAATCAATCTAGGTGACTCAGTATTTAATGCATGCATGGGGAAAATATTTTCACATTAGATTATTTGTGTTGTTTCCAACGCAATGTTTCCTACTTTTATTCTTTATTCTTCTTGTCTTTTGCCCCACTACATTCACTTAAGGAGCAACAACGGCTTTCTATATGTATAACCTTCAGTGTATGTTGGCTTTTATAGAAAGATGTGAAAGAAAAGGGAAGAGCTCAGTTTTGAACTTTGGTTAAACTTTCAGTTTTGAGGATCTAAACACTACACATTTTAAATAAAAGGCTCTGGGGATTAGAACAGCTTGAGAACCCAACACTAAGGTATATGTCATGAACAACAAACTTCCAGTAAGATAGAGGAAGATCCAGATTGTTCTTCCTTCACAAGGATAAATAAGAAATGCTGGGGCTGTAGTGCAAAAGGAGAAAGAAGACATAACCCAGGGTATAGATGGATGGGTTAGTTAGGATAAGTAAAAGGGTCTGGAGGGACTAATGAGCACAAGTAGAGTCCACATTACAGTTCCCAAAAGAATGAGCACTCTTTTCTTGGTTCCAAGCAACAGAGGTGGGAGCCAAGTTATCACTGGTTATTATTGGAAACGAGGAGGTATCTTGCCTATATTGACTGCAATATTATTTGTTCTTTTCATACTCAAGCAAGCAGTGATGATCTCTCAGCTGCAGTAGCCCAAATGTTGCAGGTCAATAGCCCACCAAGAGCAACATAAAGAGCAAATCGGGGCCCCTGGGTGGCTCAGTTGGTTAAGTCCAACCCTTGATTTTGACTCAGGTCATGATCTCATGTTTTGAGAGTTCAAGGCCCACATTGGGCTCTGTGCTGGCAGCACGGAGACTGCTTGTGATTCTCTCGTTCTCTACTCTTCCCCTACTCATGCTGTCTCTGTCTCTCTGAATATAAATAAATAAACCTAAAAATTAAAAAAAAAAAAAAGCAAATCAAAGCTACAACAGGACATCACCTCACACCTGTCAGCACAGCTAAAATAAAAAAACACAGGAAACAACAGGCGTTGGCGAGGATGTGGAGAAAAGGTGACCATCTTGCACTGTTGGTGGGAATGCAATTGCTGCAACCACTCTGGAAAATAGTATGGAGGGTCCTCAAAAAGTTGAAATTAGAACTACCTTACAACACAGCAATCACATTACTAGGTATTTAGAATACAAAAATACTAATTCTTAGGGATATATGCACCTGATGTTTACAGCAGAATTATCTATAAGAGTCAAATGATGAAAATAGCCCACGTCTATCAACTGATGAATGGATTAAGAAGTGGTGCATATACATACAATGGGCTACTCTTCAACTATGACAAAGAATGAAATCTTTCCACTTGCAAAAACATGAATGAAGCTAGAGAGTGTAATGCTAATGAAATACACCAGAAAAGACAAATACCAGACTCTAAATGTTAGACAACAAACTGATGGTTACCAGAGAGGAGGTGTGGGGGGGATGGGTGAAGTAGGTGTTGGCATTAAGGAACATACTTGTTGTCAGGAGCACTGGGTAGTGTATGGAATTGTTGAATAACTATAGTATACACCTGAAACTAATATTATACTGTATGTTAGCTAACTGGAATTTAATTAAAAACTTAAAAAAAAAAAGAACAACAGAAAGAAATGTATCTTATGTGCCCTAAACTGTCTTAACATTTAAAAAAATTCAGTGAGGTTTGAAAGAGCAAACATTAAAAAAAAAAAAAAAAAAAAAAAAAAAAAAAAAAAAAACCTGGGACGCCTGGGAGGCTCAGTCTTTTGAGCATCTGACTTCAGATCAGGTCTTGATCTCACACTCCATGACTTCGAGCCCTGCGTCAGGCTCTGTGCTGACAGCTCAGAGCCTGGAGCCTGCTTCAGATTCTGTGTCTCCCCTTCTCTCTGCCCTTCCCCTGCTCGTGCTCTGTCTCTCTTTGTCTCAAAAATAAATTTAAAAAATTAAAATTTTTTTAAAAAAGCAAAAAATGATTATTTTCCCACTACTTCCCTTTAATTGTCCACCTGCCTGTCAAGTTGGATAGGTGGAAGACAAAGTTACCCAGGACTCCTCAGAGATGTTAAACCCCCCATCACCATTTCTTTTGTGTGTGAATTCCATCTTCTGCTTCTACTCATACTAGCCCTTTGCCTGAATTATCACTTCATTCCTTGCTGCTCTGTCTTATTCATCAGCAAAGGATCAATATAAATACAGGTTATTGGAAACTACTGCTAGTAGTCTTCATTATAGAAGTTGGAGTTTGAAGCAGTTATTATCTTTCGATGTCCATCTCCAGTCCCTTTTTAGTAAAATTTCCTCAATAAACCCATTCATATGTAATCATTTCTTCTATTAAAATTGCACCCCACCCTTTGGTTTATAATAAACCTGTAAAGTATCAGTCAGAAATTCTGGATGTGATAAACCCTCATTAGGCCCACATGCTAGTACCTAAACTAATGGTACCAATTCTTTTCAAAAAAGAGATTTAATTCTCTTTATAACCAAGTCAAAGATAAAGACCTTAAAATTATCTTTCATGCCCCCTGCCATTTCCCCTCACAAGGCTTTCTAGATGTTCTAGAATATTTAATCTTGCCAACATTATCCAAATGCAGGGATGCACTTGCTCTTCTCTCTTCCTTCTGACAATTATCAGCCAGAATTTGAATTATCTTACAGTACTCTTCTGAACCTAGCTTTGTGATAATTCTAAAATCATCGTTGCTATCTTAGAGTTCGTCTATATTTTCTCATCAGTGTTCCGGCAGAGTAGAGGTAGGCAAACTATTACGGGGCATCAAACTAACGTATTGGCCTTTTTTGTGGGTTGTTGTTATTTTTTTTTTACACAGGTTACTAATAATGGATTTTAAATTTTTCATGGGTTGCACAAAAAAAAGAACGTGTATGGCTTGCAAAACCTAAAATATTTACTTTACTAATCGATGTTAACAATTAGCCACTTTGGAGAAAAAGTGCACTGACCTCTTCTATTCAGTAACTGCCATTACTGCAGAATATCTAGGCTCCAAGTCTAGAATTTGTAGAAAGTCTCCCATGCAGATATGTACCAAATAAGGATTCTTAGAAGTCCTATAAGGGACTCAACAGGAGTGTGTTAATTTCTGTAAATTCTGGAATCCTCAACAATCCCTTAGTTTTTTTCAGTCCAGTGGGTCTCTAGCTATGGTCAATATTTAAATTAATTTTGATCTACTATTGACTGCAGTTGAGACATAGTTCAGATAAGGTCATCTGCTTTCTTGCATCTGTATACTTCTTATCTAAGATAATCAATGTTGAAAGTTAAAAATCTCCTCAGGCTTCTTTTTTTTCTGGTTAATAATAGTCTGTATGAAATCTGAGTTTTAATATTTGTGTTTGTTTTTACAGCCAAGAATTAGATCAATTATTCATTAGGTACAGGTACATATGGGTAAATATACTGTAGAATTTGAAACTTTCTCTTTTATGGTAATTTTTACCTATGCATATTTCAAAAGATGGTAAAATGCAAAAAAAGGAAACAATTTTGATTTCAACATCTTCAATGTTACAGTAACTAGCCTTTCTTCTGAAACAAAGAACGAAGTGTTTTTATTCAGGGATATCATACAGTTATATTAATAAAATTGCAATGAAAAGACTTTAAAATACATTTTTAAAAGAAAGGTGGTTGGTTGTTTTCCCTGAAATAGTGGGTGCCTATTTCTATTCTCTGACAGTAGGGGAGGTTCCATTATTTCAAAGGTTACTTTATGCCTCTGCTGAGAGAGTGAAATAAACAAACTCAATTCACTGAAAATGAGAGCGACAGGAAGGCAGTCACATTCATTTAAATCCTGAAAATTTATAGAAAGCATTTATCTCAAGGTGAGCTGTTAGGTGCTGCTGAAAGAGTGCATATTATCCAACTAGTCATCAGCATATCCAAATGAAAAAACAAACAAAAAGGATTAGAAAAATCTAGGAAAATTAAATTCTCTTTTCTTTGTATTTGGCATGCAAGAAATAATGAACTTGGTTCTCTATATGTCTAGAAGATGACTGGCAGGGTATCATTAGCAATGCAAAAATTAAATGTTTTTACTAATACACTCCTCCTATATTCATTGGTGTAGCAAATGGAAACGCTAAACAATAACACACCTGCCACCTCCAAATACACATGTTGATGTTTATCATTCAAGCAATAGTTTATTTTCCTAGTGAGGAGGCATTAAACAATCTGAGCTAAATTGTTAAGGAAGCGGATGCCCCTCATTACCATCTCCTTTTCCTTTTCTCTGTTCACTGCAGAGGAAACTCCACAGGAAACTGGTGTTCTCATCCTTGGGAACCTAAGAGACATTAATTTGGGTGCTGCCACTAGAAATATCTGTGACACCAGTAATTCATATCTTTCTTTTCTTTTTTTTTTAATGTTTACTTAATTTTGAGAGAGCGAGAGAGCGAGAGCGACAGAATCTGAACCAGGCTCCAGGTTCTGAGCTGTCAACGCAGAGCCAGGCTGGAGAGTCAAACCCACAAACAGTGAAATCATGAACTGAGCCAGTCAGATGCTTAACCAAGCACCCTGCCCTCATGTAATTCATTTCTTAACCCCATTCTTTTTCTAACATATTATACTACTAGATACGCTGTTTTCTCTGAAGGAAATTGAAGCAAACAATTTTAATGAATCAATGACAAAATCAGAAATGAGGTACAAGTTCTAACTGATTTCTACCAAACTGATTTTACAGATTACTTAATGCTTTCAACTCAATTTGTAGAACATTAACATGCCGGTAGGCTACTCTTTATTACATCTGCACTGATTGTTGCCTTACCAGGTGTTTATTGGGTTTATACACAAACTAGTTTAATTTAGATGTAATATTTCACCTAATAGCATAATTTAATTAAACCTCTATACACCAGCAAAATATGCATATGAAAAGAATTGTTGTAGCAAAGTTACTGAATGTCTTAAGCATTGTGGATATTGTGGGGAAAACCAACAACTTAAAGAACACATGTGGGAGTAAATTTTTCTTCAGCAATACTACCCAACATCTTTTCAAGGGGAGCTAAACTCAGTTATTGATAAATAGTGTGAAACTGAGAAATCATTAAACAATACAGAATTAGTTTTCATGTTACCTACAAAAAAATAACTCAGAAAGCATTATATGCATTACAAAATATATTTAAAAAGCCAAAAAAAGGAGTTATAGTAACTGCCCACAACAAGGCAGAGAAATTTTCAAGTTTCCAGCGTTTTGCTATAGAAAAATCACATATTTTAAATTTTGAAAATTTACAAATAATTTATGTCCAGATTAATGTGACATACAAAAATTAGCGTGGACAGACTTAAACAGGAATTTTCCTTTCTCTATACTTGAAGGAAATAGAATTGAACTTTGAAACACAAATTCTTGGTTATTTAGTAGTATGTCATCTTTAATTCAGCCCATGAAACAATTCAATCTGAGTGCTAAGTGAAAAATTCTTTGAGTTCTATTTTGGGGAAAAAATGTCTTATAGAATTGTTGAAAGTTAGTAACATCAGACATACAGTTTATAATATAGCATTCCCAAATAACAAAATTCCAAATTCAGTAATTACTACATTTTGGAAGAAAACGTGACCTGAATTTTTAACACTAGCACCAAAAACTCCTACACTAAAAGAAAGCTATGAAGAAAATGCTTTAAGCGATATAAATCTAATTGGACTTTTGGCAATATAAGGAAGGTGACATTAAATGGTAATGATTTGTTAGAAAAATTATGTATCATGTGACATCATACTTGTCCTTCATATAGCAGACATTATCAAAAAATGGAAAGGATAAAATAGACAAGTAAAAATAGTTTATGCAGTAGCTAAACCATATTGGTGTTTTAAAAATAATAGTTTGTCTAAACAGAGAATAATGTTATGATTAAGAGTGAAATGACTATGCTGTGAAATTACTAGTTGTCATCTAATAAATTTACTGGATTTATTTTTCAATTTGAAAAATTCTGTGAAGCTACTTATCATAAAAAACATTTAATAAATGCATCAATCTACCAAAAAATATTTTCAAATTATTACTGACTACATGTGCCGGAATAATTGATGACAACATCTTCATTAAGGGTCTACAGTATTAATGAAATTAGTAATAAGGCAATCTTCTTGTTATTCTCTCTGCAGCCTTTTTTCTCTGAAAATTTTAATTCATCTTTTCTGGTACTTTTTCTGATGTTCTAAATGAAGTCAGTCGAATTTTTCTACCCAAAGTAAGAGCACACAGCCATTCACAGCTTCAGTGATGAGTGTATCACCATGGAGGTTTGTTCTAAATTCTTCAGTCTTACTTTTCCAACAACTTTGTTGAAATTACCCACACCAGTGACTGACAGAAATTCCATATGTCAAAATTAAAATTCAATTTCTTCTCCCCTCAAATTGATTTCTCTTTCTTTATTTAATATATCACTCCCTTACTAATAACTTAGACATAAAACACTGAATCATCCATAAACTACTCTATTGGGCTACCTCTTCTTGCATTAACTAAACATCATTCTCTTAAATTATAAGACCTTGCTTTTCTTTTTGGTTTTTAGATGTTTACTTATTTTGAGAGAGAGAGAAAATGTGCAAATGGGCAGAGGGGCATTGAGACAGAATCCCAAGCAGGCCCATGCTGTCAGTGTAGAGCCCCATGCATGACTCAATCTTACCAATAGTGAGATCATAACCTGAGCTGAAACCAAGAGCTAGACACAACCATTTGTGCACCCAGGTGCCCCAAGACCTTGTTTTTCATTTCACTTCTCTAGTTAAATCTTTTATTACTTGACTTACAAACTATAGTAATAAATTCCTAAACTATTGTGCATAGAAAAAAAAATAAAGTATGCTATTTTCCCTTCAAAATTATTTGATGAATCCCTACAAAATACACAGAAAATTGCAAATTTCCTTACTCTCAGTAACATTCACCATTCTCTCACTACTTGTTACCTTCTGCTTTCAAAATATTAATGTAGCTTCATATCTCTGAGATTGCTTATATATATTTCTTACTCACTGTTAATACTTTTTGCAAAAATATAGTCACCATTTAAAGTTCAATCTACATTCCATCCCTTCAATTAAGTCTTCAATCCTTATTGTTGATAATGTGATAATGTTCTTCCAAGGTGGCAAGTTCTCTTAATTTTATGTGGATTTTAGTTTGGGAGATAAAGTTATCCAATACTAAGCAAATAGATAAAGTAGAAAACATTGAGTATTGTTTTGGGGAACATGACTCTATAAAATTTTAATTGCCTAATTTTCCCTGACTGCATAATACGTTAGATGTAGGGACAAACAGTTTTTAAAAATGGTAAATATAGTAAAAGCCATGAAAACCACATGACAGAACTGGGACACATTCTAATATACATAGTCTCTTGAAAGAGAAAGAAAGAAGAAATGCAGGAAAATAGCAATATTCAAATATATGTTAACTAAAATTTTCAAACTTTACAAAAGAAAAGTAAGCTACAGAGTAATAGTAAAATTACTGAAAACAGCAGACAAAAGGAAAATCTTAAAGGAAGCAAATGGAAATATATAGTTCATTAAAAGGATTATTTATTACAATCAAGTGGAATTTATCCCTAGGGCATGAGTATCGTTAAACATATGCAAATTAATAAATGTAACACATCATAGAATGAAAGACAAAAATCACGTGATCATCTCAATAGATGCAAAAAAAGCATTTGAAAAAAATGTAACATCCTTTCATGATAAAACCCTCAGTAATCTAAGAATGAAAGAATATAACTCAATATAACAAATATCATATAAGACAAACATGCAGCTAACAGAATATTCAATGGCAAAAGTAAAAAAAAAAAATTCCTCTAAGGTCAGGAAAACGACAAGTTTGCCCATTATCACCATTCTTATTCAACATCGTACCACTAGAACAATAAAGCAAGATAAAGAAATACAGGGCATCCAAAATTGAAATAAAAAATTAAAATTATCTCAGCTTGCTGATTATGTACCTTATACATAGAAAATCTTAATGATTTAAAACAACAAAAAAAATTGTTGAAGCCAATCAATGAATTCAGTAACGCTGTAAGATATAAAGTCAACATATAGAAATCAGTTTTGTTTCTCTACACTAACAACAAAATATGAAAAAAAGAAATTAAGCAACAATTCTACTTCATAAGAGCATCGAATCAATAGAATATTTAGCAATAAATTTAACTAAGGAAGTGAACAATCTGTACAATGAAAGCTACAAGACTCTGATGTGCTGTACGGAAACGTGTTCATGTATTGGAAGAATTAATATTAAATATCCATACTACCCAAAGAATTTATAGATTCAACACAATCCAATCAAAATTCCAAAGGCATTTTTCACGGAAATAGGAAAATAAAAACAGTCCTAAAATTTGCATGTTTACACAAATGATCCCAAATAGCCAAAGCAATCCTGACAAAGCAGTCACACTGGAGGTGTCACACTTCATGTCAAGGCTTCTGACAAGGCTAATCATAGCTAATCAAGGCTAATCAAATCAAAACAGTATGGTACTGGCATAAAAATAGATGCTTAGGTAAATAGAATAGAATAGAGAGCCCAGAAATAACCCCCAACATATATTGTCAGATAATATTTGACAAGGGAGCCAAGAATACTCAATGGAGAAATGATAGTTTTTTCAATAAATGCTATTGGGAAAACCAGATAACCACAAGAGGAAATGTAATTGGATCCCTATCTCATGGCACTCACAAAAATTAAGTCAAAATGAAATAAAAACTTAAATGTAAGACCTGATAAAACTCCTAGAAGAAAACATGGATATAGCTCCTTGACATTTGTCTGGAAAAATTTTTTAGATATAATACCAAAACCAAAAATCAATTAGTGAGACTATATCAAACTAAAAAGCACAGCATAAGAGAAGTACAGCACAGAAAACAAAAAATAAACAGTCAATAAAATGAAAAGACATCTTATGGAATGGCAGAAAATATTTTCAAACTATATCTGATAGATTAATATCAAAGTATGTAAAGAACTCATACAACTCAATATCAAAAATACAATTAAACAATGGGCAGAGGGACTGAATAGACATTTTTTTTTCCACAGAAGAAATATAAATGTCCAACACATACACACACAAAAAAAGTTCAATTATCACTAATGATTAGGGAAATCAAATCAAGGTCATAATGAGATGTCACTTCACACCTGTTAAGATGGCTATCATCAAAAGGATGAGATAAAAGTTGGTGGGGATGTGGACAAAAGGGAGTCCTGTGCACTGCTGGTGGCAATATAAAATGTTACATCCATTATTGAAAACAGAATGGAGGTTCCTCAAAAAAATTGAAAATAGAATTACCATGTGATTTAGTAATCTCATGTCTGGGTATATATCTGGAAGTAAGGAAAACAGGGTCTCAAACAGATATCTCCACTCCCAATATATCGCAGTATTATTCACAATAACCATAATAAGTACAACTTGTGTCCATCAACAAATGAATGGATAAAGATGTGATATATATCATACACACTCACAGACACATACACATGCACACAGAGAACTATCATTCAGCCATAGGAAAGAAGGAAATCCTGCCATTTGTAACATGAATGGACCTTGAAGGCATTATGCTGAATGAAATAAATCAGAGAAAGACAAATACTGTATATGAATACTTACCTGTGGAATCTAAAAAAGTTGAACTCAGAGAAACAAAATAGGATGGTGGTTACCATGGAATGGGGGTTGGGAAAAATGGGGAGATGCTGGGCATAGGGTACAAGTTTCCAGTAGAAGATTAATAAGTTCTAATGCATAGCATTGTGATTATAGATTCCAATACTGTATTATATTCTTGAAAGTTGTTAACAAAGTAAATCTTAAATGTTTTGGCACAAAACTGAAATGTTAAATATGTCATGTGATGGAAGTTCTAGCTAACACTGTAGTGGTAATCATTTTACAATACATAAGTTTTCCAAATCAACATGTTTCACACCTTAAACTTACACAGTGTTATGTATCAGTGCATCAATTATATGTCAATAAACCTGGGGAGAAATATTTACTGTGTAATATCAAATATGTTGGCCAGATATTGTATTATAAACTTAAATATTTGGCATAGGCTATAAAGTTTTATTCATTCTTTTTTAAGTTTATTTATTTATTTTTAGAGAGAGAGAGTGTGAGCTTGCATGCAAGTGGGGGTGGGGGTGGGTGTCTAGAGAAAGAGAATCCCAAGCAGGTTCTGCACTGTCAGTGTGGAGCCCAATGCAGGGTTCAAACCCATGAACCATAAGATCATGACATAGCTGACATCAAGAGTCAGACGTTTAACCAACTGAGCCACTCAGGTGCCCCAAGTTTTATTCACCCTATTTCAAATCAAAAGATACTTTATTTAAAGAAAGAACATTGAAAACAACAGTTTTCTCATATTTTATCCAGTAACAAAGGATAGAATATATAGAACCACAGAAGTTTAAATTACTGATTGAAATTCACTAACTGACACTGCCTAAAAGAGATAACCAGATAACCAAACAGTATGTATTGAGAACAACACATATGCAAGTTGAATTTTATGTAATATGGTAGGAAATAATAGTACCTTTTCCTCTTTGGCTAGATGGCCGTCTTCATTGTGATTTGGGCACATGTTGGTTAGAAACATTTGGCAATTCATTTTTCACTCAATTTGCACATGAAGCCAAATAACGTGGGGGTGGGGTGGAGGTGTTGTTTAGTAATAGCTTTCTCTTTCATCAATACTTAATGACTATAAGGAAAAATATCTGTAAATTCTATCATTTAAAAAATCCTCATGAAACCTAATTTGTAATAATTTGGCTTTTATTTGTTTTTCTCCCACATAAAAGAGCTAAACCTAACAAAAGTACAAACTGACTCCTTACAAATAGAAATGACAGGTAGGAAACTAGTTTCAATCGGTATTTGAAATAAGCACTACAATGTGAGAGTCATCAGTAATTTAAATAGTTAATCTCTTTATCTCTAGTACTTATTTTTTGATAAGAACCCATGATCCCTCTTTTTCAGTGTCAATATACCAATGGTGACATTTCCTTACACTATACATTTGAGGATTTTATATTTCTCCTTTAAACTCTTTTCACATATATACAGAGATATACAGATACAGACATCACATATATACATATCTTATACATAAACACATATCTTATTTGCATCCAATACATTATAAATAAGTATACTATATATATATCTTACTCTATAAATATATATATATATATATATATATATATATATATATATATATCTTACTGTATAAAAGGGAATAGACCTCTTTAAAAAAAATACAAAGCAGTAACAAAATTGTAGCTTTATTGATATCTATCTGAGTTTGCCATTAACCTCAGTAGCACCAGAAACTCAAAGATTATAGTCCTCTTTCCCTTAAATAAAACTTATAGCCTTTGTGATTATTCCAAACCCATCTTGATGAACATTTATAGTACTTGTATAGTGTTAAGAGCCAGGATGTTAAAGTCATAATTAGCTGGGTTTCTATACTGGCTTCACCACTTACCTGTTTGAACTTCAGTAATTTATTTAATTTTTTTGCCTCTTTTTTCTTATCAGTAAAATAAAAATTACTGTAACTTCTACACTTTCACACACACTTAGAACATATTTATTAGATACACCTCAAATGTTCTTCTATTCTTCTACATACCCCTTTTCTCCGTAGAATTTACCGTCACAACCCATGCAATTAATCATACATTTTTAAACTGCCTGCTTCCTCACGAAGCAAGTTCCATGAAGACAGATACTTTTCTTTCTTTTTTGTTCATTGCTATGGCCTATGATAGTGTTTGACTCACAATAGGCAATCAAAACCTATTATTAATTGTATGTATACATACATAATCATATGATACATGTCTTTCTCTGACCAACTTATTTCACTTAGCATAATACCCTCCTGTTCCATCCACATTGCTACAAATAGCAAGATTTCATTTTTTAACACTGAGTAGTATTCTACTATATATATATATATATATATATATATATATATATATATATATATGTATATGGTACCATATACCATATATATATATATATATATATACCACATCTTCTTTTTTTAAGGTTTTGTTTTCTTTTATATATATGAAATTTTCTTTTCTTTCATATATATACCACATCTTTTTTTTTTAATTTACTTATTTATCTTGAAATAGAGAAAGTGAGCAAGGGAAGGGCAGAGAGAGAGGGAAAGAGAGAGAATCATAAGCAAGCTCCTCACTGACAGAGCAGAACCTGATGTGGGACTTGAATTCACAAACCATGAGATCATGACCTGAACTGAAACCAAGAGTCTGATGCTTAACCAACTGAGCCACCCAGGCATCCCTATACCACATCTTCTTCTAAATCCATTAATCAGTTGATGGAAATTTGGGATATTTCCATAATTTGGTTATTGTATTTTAATACTGAAGCATTTTTTAAAACATCTATCAAAGATGCCTTGCCCAGCTGTAACAATAAAGACAAGAATAGTAACTCTGACCAGAGAAAGACATGAATGAAGAGCAGTGTTTAGACCCTATGGATCAAATGACAAGGTAAACCACCAAGACCAGTAGGGCTGCTAGATGAGGGTGAGGGGAATCTAAAATATATAATAGTGCTGAGAAGCAATGAAGATAGCTGCATCCAAAGAGCAGCTGCTGCACTGGTCAACGTAGAATACTACTTGAATCTTCCTCTTCTAAGTTCATCCAAAAGTAGAGGTCAACTATAATCCTGGAGAAGTTACTCCCAGAGTGTACATGAAGTGGATCAGAGTACTGGCCAGCATGACCCATGGAGGACATTGTAATGGGCTTTCCAGATCTCCCTTCAGCAAACTTATTGTCCCACTGTTGAGTGTGTTATCAGAAGACAATCTTTAACTAAAATCCTCTTCAGGGACAGCTGCCGGGCCATTGCTGTGCCTTCTTTCCACAGCCCATACTTATTTTTAATTGATGTTGCAATGTAAAGTTTGGGCCATCCAGCCAAATATCAGGACAACTCTGAAGAGATATGTAAACTGGAGAACTTCCCATGGAGTTAGTTGAGCTGTTGTAGGGTCTGCAATGTGGCTTGACTTCTTTCTCCTGCTCAATCCCACTTCCTTCCCCATCTTTCTTATACAGGTGTCAATTCCAAGAGAATTTCTTAATAAACTCACTGCAACCAAACTCCATCTCAGAGATGCATTCTAGCCTCTCATTTCTAAGTTTCATCTAGGGCACCTAGACGATGGCAGCATTTTTAACTAGAAAACTTTCTAGTTGTTTTGGTAAACCTTGACTAATCTTAGGCTCTATTATTATCCAGTCAACTTTTATTGTATTGTTCTTTGTGCCTTGCAATCTTGTTGCTTCATCACAGCATATTAGAATTTCTATCTAAAAAATCTGTAAAATTTATGTAGATTTAACAAAATGTAAAAGGTTTATGTTTATTAACCTTTGATAACTCTTCTGACTGTACAATTAGTTACTTGATGACACGAAGATTATTTTGATCCAATGCCCCCATTTACTTCATTACTAATACTTCTCACCAAATCTCTATTCTCTAGCTCATATATTTTGACTACATTGTATCTGTTTATCTCACCAATTCTTTTGGAACTTATATTATGTTCATAAAAATTACTTATCTCCATCCCCTCCATTTTAAAGATGAAGTAACTTAGACAAGAGAGAGATATGGCTATTGTCTAGCCATATCAGTGGTATTGCTTCTCTGTTTTAGATTTCATCTCATACCTGAGTTTTCATTTCATGTTATTTTCCTAGAAACATTACTGATTAAAAGATTTTTTTCTTTGAGGTGCCTGGGTGGCTCAGTTGGTTGAACGTCCGACATTGGCTCAGGTCATGATCTCGCAGTTATATGAGTTCAAGCCCTGCACTGGGCTCTGTGCTGACAGCTCAGAGCCTAGAGCTTACTTCAGATACTGTGTCTCCCTCTGTCTCTGCCCCCTCCCCCTCTCAAAAATAAATAACATTTAAAAAAAAGAGCTTTTTTCCTTTTTCTATCCTCTATGCCTTACCATGGTGTTGTTCATTAGATTTCAATGTGTTTTTCATCTTGTCAAACACACATGTATATAATATACATAGTATAAATAATGCATCTTGATATTAGGTAATTATGAATGTGAAAATAACCCAGTAAATAATAGCTGTCTGCTTTAGGGAAAGTTGTATATTGTTCCTAATGTTCTAAAATAGTAAAATCTGGTATGTGTGGGTGGTTCAGTTGGTTAAGCATCCAACTCTTGATCTCAGCTCAGGTCTTAATATCAGAATGTTGATCTCAGGCTTGTGTGTGTTCAAGCCCTGCATGTGGAGCCAACCTTAAAAAAATAGTGAAATATTTTCTTAGGGTATGGATTAGATGTGGACAACTCAACATTTAGACACTAGGGAATACTGGATAAATTAGGACGAGATAGCTGAAGTGAATATGGAAGCTGTATGTTAAGGTTTAGTATCTAAACTTAAATATATTTGTAAAGATAATTAAACACAGATCAAAAGATTTAATCTTTGGTTTATATCAACAGAGGAACTAAGCTCTGATATCTTCCTATAGTAATATTATATAATTTTCTAATTTGTTATTTTCCTCCATTTATTCATCTTTTGCATAAAAAACATTTATTCTCCTTATTCTCTTTTTTGGTCAAAAAACTTCAATTCCTATTTATTTAATCTATTGGATTAATATTTCTCTACTATTCTTTCTGTGATGACAGATCAAACTTATTCATTTATTATTTGAATCTGAGATCTTTAATGACTTGAATGTTTCATTTGCTAATTTTTCAAATAGAAAATTCTTGGTTTTGTTCTCAATTTTGCAAACATAGAGGCTTGTTTCAATGTTCATATAATTATTGATTTAAAAGGACAATCTTCAGCCAATGTAGAGTGTTTGATAGATATATGTACTTAAAAAGGAATATATTAATATAAAAAATGAAATGGAACACGCAAGATTTAAAAAACATTCTTGATTAAAAGTCTATGAGCAGCTCTAGCTGTACATATCTAATAAAATTATAGTAGGAACCAAAGCTATGAGAAAACAGTGTATTAAAACTGTGTCCAAGAAAGTGCTATTTAGTAAACAGTGACCTTAACACATTGCATATAGGGAAAAAGAGCTTAAAACTTTTCAAAAACAGACATGCAGAATATTTTATGGCTATTAATACTTGTTATGATAAATATATGTAACAGAACTTATCCAAATAAAATAAATCTAGATCTTAAGACTGAATGGCTAGCTTAAATACAATATCATTTTATATTCATAAGTATGGTATAATTTATATAAGAAAAAGACAAAGTATATATTATTGAAAAAATATCTCATGAGTATTGGATGTTTTAAAACTTCAGCCTTGTAATGTTGAGTGAAAAAATAATACTAAAATTAAAAAAAAAACTATAAAGACTAAAATTTGTGTGAAGAATATAAGTTTTGGGGCACCTGGGTGGCTGTCGGGTAAGCTTTTGACTTCAGCTCAGGTCATGTTCTCATGGTTGTGAGTTCAAGTCCTGCATCAAGTGAGCTCTAGCACTGCATTGGGTGAGCTCGAGTCCCACTTGGCACTCTGTACTCTCTTTCTGTCTCTCTTCCCCTCATTGGATTATCTCTTTCTCCCAATCTCTCTCTGCCCCTCCCTCACTCACACGCTCTCTCTCGAAAGAGAAAGAAAGAAGAAAGAAGAAAGAAAGAAAGAAAGAAAGAAAGAAAGAAAGAAAGAAAGAATATGATGTTTTCCATAGGCACACCTGAACAAAGTATATATAAGTCCTCAGAGAGGAGACTTTCCACTCTATGTCAATTATTATTATTCATTTATTCATATTCACTTCATTTATTTATTTGTAAGCACCTACCAATTACAGGTGTATCAGGCAGCATAATGCAAGTTACAATATAGCAAGAAGGTATCCAAAAACCTCAGTAGCTGAATAAAACTAAGGTTTATGTATTTCATTTATAAAGCTAAATTTATATCTCCTCTGTGGGTTGGCAGGAGGATTTTGCTCATAAAATTCAGCCAAGAATTTAAGGCATGCCAAGATTTCCAATCATCACCCCTGATTTAAAAAGAGCTCGGAAGCCTATCAGTATCAATTAAGCACAATTTTTCCAGTGAGTCACTGACAATGATCGTATCAGAGGCCACTGCAGCTTTTACCCCTTGTTTTCTGGACTCATAATTTTTCCTGTTAGGAACAGTACCACACAAGTATCTATGATTCAGTGTATATACTATACGACATCCTGGAGGATGGCACCTCATTCTTGCAAGACGCCTGCAGGCTGGCACATCAGCTCTACGTCCCTTAGGCCATCCTAGTACTTTTTTAGGAAAGCTGCTTCCAGACAGTGCAATATATGAAATGCAGGGTGCCTGGTCAATTTCCATATTAATTATTCATAAATTGATCTAATTGTTAGCCACAATCCCAATCAATATCCAAACCACAAGTGGGAGTAAATATTTACCAAACATATGTCAGGTAAATACTTGTCCTCAGAATATATAAAAACCATTAAAATTCAATATTAAGAAGACAACTCCACAAAATATGCACTATATGTGCATAGACACTTTGTAAAGAATGTCTAAGAATGGTCAATAAGAACATGAAAAGATGACCAACATCATTAGTCACTTAGAAATGCTACTTATATCCACAACACAATACCAATATGCAATCCCTGGAAAGGTTACAATACAAATGATTTAGTACCCAATGTTGACTAAGAGGTAGAGCAATTAGAACTCTGACACAGTGCCAGAAATGCAGACTTTGTAGTTGCCTTGAAAAACAGTTGAATCATTTCTTATAAACATGTGCTTTAACATATGACACAAACATCCCACTCCTATGGTATTTACCCAAGAATAAAAGAATATATAGGAGCCCCAAAAAACTCCTACATGAATGTTCACAGTACCATGATTTCTAATATCCTCAAGCTGAAAACAGTGCCAATGTACATCAACAGGAGAATGGCTAAGCAAATTGAAGTATACTCATACAATGAGAAGGACGATTACAGCATTCTTCAATATAGCAAAAATGTGAAAATAATTCAGTGTGTCCATGAACAATGGATTCTGTCACTTGCTCTAGTCATACAAAGGAGCTCTACTCAACAATAAAAGTAAATGAAATACAAGTGAACATATCCACATGGCTGAAACTTAAAAGTACAGAGTGAAGGGAAAAGGTTAATTGTAAAAGAATATAATGTTACGGTATTGTGTAAAAATTAAAATGATGAAACAATATCTTATAGAATCATATGAATATGCTAAACTTAATTTTTCTAAACGAAGTGATGAAATTGTTAATAAAAAATTCAGTAGTTAACCCTGAGGAGAAAGAAAGGGAAGGAGAAGCTATAGAAGAGAGGCACAAATAGTTTTTCAAATATATTAGCAAACTCTTATTTCTTAAAATAGATGGATATGTGGGTATTCACTTGTACCCTCTTCATTTAAACTGAATGTGTGCTTAATATGTGCATAATATTGATGTGTACTGATATGTTTATATATATGTAGTTTATTATTAATGTTTAATATATTTCAATTTTTTAAAGATTACAAATCAAAAATGAGGCTCTTACTTAGCTTTAAAAACAGACTGTGTTTTACAATGGATTTCTCTAATCTCAAAGCCCGTGTTTTAAACCACCATCTGACATAGCCTCCAATCCAATTTTCATTAACTAGGGCGGCAATTTACATGTGCAGTTTCTAAGTGAAAATAGATGGAAGGAAATCAGAAATAATGATGAAAGAAGAGGCCAATAAGGTAAGATGAAACTGCCTTGAGATTTATGTGAAGAATGTAAATTTAATGCTTCAATTTAGTACCTGAATACAGCAAGCAAATTCTTTTATCAAGCAAATATAGAAAACAATTAAATGTGGGATATGCAAGTAAAATTTTACTATTATAGATTAAATTGGTTAATGTAAACTTATTATCACTTCTTCCTGTTCATTTGTTTTATATTTCTTTTTTTTAAATGCTATCTATATTCCTTTACTTTGCCTTATTTTTCATCATTCTCAATTTTTTCCATGGCATCTTACCTGCTCATTCCTCATAGGAAACATTAAGGAATATCTGTTTTTCATATTACAATAAAAATTATCCAAAAAAGTAAAAAATAAAAATTATCATGCATGAAAAATATTGAACTGCAAGACACATAGCGAGGTTTGAGTGTCTTACCAACTAGACAAAGCAGGCACTAGGCTTCCCTAATTTATCTTCTGACTCCATCATGTAAGTATACATGAACTTTGACCGTCCTGTGTCTCAGTTTCTTCATGTGTGAAGTGATATCAAGAAAGTGTACTTTATAAGATTATTGGAAAAATTAAATGAGATGATGCTCATAAAAATCTTAGAACAGGGCAAGGCACATAAAAAATTTGATAAATATTATCTCTTATTGTCCAACCAATCTCTGTATATATAATAATGTGGCATATTGTATGCAAGGTTGTTTGGTACACTAATTAGGTGAGATTTCAGTAGTCAGGTATGACAAACGTATTAATTCATGAGATGGATATGATGAGGATACAAAATGATTTCTACCACGGATATTAACAAAAGTCTTCACTGGTACTGAGACAACATTGAAGTGTAGCCAGTGGAACAATTGCCTCCTAGAAAAAGAGTCCTAGTCTTTGGGATAGGGAAAGATTCTTGTTTGTTAGGTAAATTCTATGATTTCATTCTTCCAGGGAGTTTAAGAAATGGGAAGAATGAAATAAACATTTTTAAGTCAGAATCATTATGTCCAAACTAAATAAAAAAAATACAGCTGACAAACTGAAGTGTGAGAATCATAGAAAATCTGGAATTCTATAAATGTTGGAATTTTAGTTAGAATGTTTATACGTTTTCTCTAGTAAAATTTGCTGGAGTAGTTTCAGGGGATTAAGAGATTTAGGAAAAAAGAAAGGAAAGAAGGAGGTGAGGAAGGGAGGGAGGGAGGAAGGAAGGAAGAGAGATGGAGGGAAAGGAAAAATGTTGTAAAGTAAGGTTGCTGTAGGGCTTACAAACTATCTTTAAAACTGAGAGCTACCACACAAATAAATATTGGAATTCTCTTTTAATTCTCTTTTTCTGTCAAAAAGTTTCTAAATACAATTTTCTGAAAAACTAGAGATACTTGAGGTCATGGATTTTATTTTTGCTTCTTTGTTATTGTCAGTGGTATTTTTAGTCTTCCAGTATTATTTCCATCTCAATCTCTAATACTGTAATATTTTAGTGAGCTATGTATGCCTTCTTACAGTGAAAAATGTTAACATGGAATTTCATTTGGTGTGACTAAGGAACAGAGAGAGAAAACTTATTCCTAAAAATTACTTAAACTCCATAAAACTTGTTTTTAAGGACTCGTCTGGTAATTAAAATACCTGAATCATCTGGTTCTATCGAATGTGTTTTCTCAATTTTTAGGTATATTCTCTTGGTTCCTCATATGTTTTTCTATTTTTAAATTGTATTACACAAATTGTGTAAAAATGACCTGGGAAGCCTGTAGCTTAATACTTTGTTTCACCGTAAATGTTTATTTCCAGAGATGTCAAAACCTTTGCATTGTGAGGTGGTTAAGATGAGATGGTTATCATACAGTTTCAAATTAGAATAACTTGAGCCAGAAGTACATCATCATTTTAATGGTATTGAATTTATCTCTGACTATAACAGTACTGCAAATCTCAAACCATATTTTTTTTTTCATTATTCCAGTTGGCAGAAAGTTGGCAGCAATATCAGCTATCTTTGGTTCATTTTTAGATTCTACTCCAGGAGAGTCCTAGAACCCAATTACCACGAGAGTATACAGAAATACATGGTTTATGTATGTTCCCAATCCCTATATTTCTGTTGCTTTCTTACAAAACTCTGAGGGAAAGAAGACTAGGATAATAAATTTCTTAACTAAACTGTTTTTCTTTTTTTTTTTATTTTTTTTAACGTTTATTTATTTTTGAGACAGAGAGAGACAGAGCATGAAGGGGGGAGGGTCAGAGAGAGAGGGAGACACAGAATCTGAAACAGGCTCCAGGCTCTGAGCTGTCAGCACAGAGCTGGATGCGGGGCTAGAACTCACGGACCGCGAGATCCTGACTGAGCCGAAGTTGGCCGCTTAACCGACTGAGCCACCCAGCCACCGCAAACTGTTTTACTTTTTAATGGTACTCTTATAGACTCTGATTCATCTCACCAATTCTAAGTGTTCTCCAAGGCTGGCTGTTTTCTCCACCTACCCATATCTATAAATCTATCTCCATGTTGAGAAGCTCTGAACACTACGGTCATACATAAACATCTTATTTTACTCTAAAGTGTAATTTTATAATCTCCCTTGCATCTAATTCTCTGCACAAGGTCCACATAATAATATATTAAATTAATTGAATAACATATGTAGCTAATCTCATATATCCAAAATATTATTTCACCCCATAATCGATATAAAATTATTGAGATAGGGTACATTAATTTTTGTATTAAGTCTTTAAATCTGGTATGTAGAGCACATCTCAATGTACATGCTAAATTTTCAAAAGTGATGCTTAGTCTACATGTATTTTTAAAATTTGTAGTTGCAAAGTAGATTTACATAGTGAAATCATCCCAAACATAATTAAAAATTTGTGAATAATCAGTTGAAGTGTCTATTTTTCTAACTTACTTATAATTATAAATAAATAAAATTTTAAAATTTAGATATTTAGTTTCACTAGCCATATTTCAAGTGCTCAGTTGCCACATGTGGTTAATGGCATCCATGGTGGTGAGCACAACTCCAGTCATTCCCCTTGTCTTGAATTTTCTTTTGTCCAAACTCATTCTTCCACCATTCTTACATTTTTAAAATCTCTGCCCAAACTTCACCATTTAAATAATCTAACGGGGCATCTGGGTGGCCCAATTGGTTAAGTGTCTGACTCGATTTTGGCTCAGGTCATCATGTCACGGTTTGTGAATTTGAGCCACGCGTTAGGCTCCATGCTGACAGTAAGGAGACTTCTTGGGATCCTCTCCCTCTCTCTGCTCCCCCACCCCTGCTCAGGCTCTCTCTGTCTCTGTCTCGCAAAATAAGTAAATAAACTTAAAAAAAAAAATCTAACTTCTCTACTGTATTTAATTCAGCTCATTAATTCCCACCCACACAGACATTCCTCATCTTTCTTACCTTTCTCTACATTATTTTTATTCCTTATCAGTTTCATCTCCAAATATTCTATGTTGAAAATTTGTGTATTTATTATATTTTATAGTCTCCTTGCTTTTTACTAATATGTAGTTTTTACAAGCACATTAGTCTTTATTTTATTGTGTGATATTTCACAAGTAGCTAAAAGAATGTCCAAAAGATAGTAGGTGCTTGCTTAAACATTGTTGAATGAATGGATTTCCCTTCCAAAAAATTATAAAATGTTTTGTTAAATTTGCTGATCTCATTTTCAAATATATAAACAAACAAATTAAGCTTGAATATTGAATGCATGCTAATTTGAAATTTACAGTACAGGGGCACCTAGGTGGCTCAGTCAGTTAAGCGTCTGACCTCGGCTCAGATCATGATCTCAAAGTTCCTGAATTTGAGCCCCAGGTGGGGCTGTGTGATAACAGCTCAGAGTCTGGAGCTTGCTTCAGATTCTGTGTCTCCCTGTCTCTCTGCCCTTCCCCTGCTTGCACTCTGTCTCTGTCTTTCTCTCTCTCAAAGTAAGTAAACATTAAAAAAAAAAAAAATGAAATTTACAGTACAGTGAATTGGGACATGGTTTTCCTTCTTATGCTAAATTAAGAAAGAATAGAAGATCTGACAGAGAAGTGATCAGATTCCAGGTATATTTGTCCCTGTCCTCTCTGTCTTTGTTTTTCTTGTTTGTGTGGGTTTTTTGTTTGTTTGTTTGGTTTGGTTTTTTTTTTATCCAGGGGTTGTTAGTTAAAGTGTTTGATGTAAGCAGGTTTGAGAAAAACCAGTTGCTTTTCTGAGTAGAGTATATCAGAAATTACAATCAGCTACAAGACAGCACCAATTTTGCTACCTCTTACATGAATCTCTTAAAAAAAAAGAAAAAAAACTTCTCTATTTATCATCATAGTAAACACTGCCTTGACAAGTATTTACATCAGGAATTTTCTATTTTATGCAACACTACTTCAAAATTTTGATAGAATAAACTCAGGAGGAAAATACCTAGTCCAAATTTGTACAGCAAGCTGATGGCAAAAAACTGAGACTCTCATTCCTTGGTGTGAATTAGGAACTCCATGTGTTCACTATATTTGCATCATTGATCAAGACGTTAGTTACTATGCTAACAGAATTCACAGAAGCAACAGATGGATACTTTTATTCTTATCTAAAAGATCAGCTGATAGTTGAATGTCATCTTATTTTTAGTACCTTGCATCTCTCACTCTTGCATATTACTGGTACTTTTTAGGCCAAGTTTAAACTGGTTTGGAAAATCTTACAAAATTCCCAACCCCAACAATGCTAAGAGATGATTTCCTCCACCCTATCAAGTCTGCCTCCAGATTAGCATTAAAATCCTAAAATTGCCAAACCTATTTTAATCTTAGCTTTATTCATTCTTACCACATAGATTAAATTCTGTTCTATACACTCAGGATAATTGATTTAAACAAAACTTGTGTCTTCATCATTTTATTGTATCTATTTCAAATAGGTGCAATTAGATTTTATTGGTTTTGTTTCATTAATTTCCCAAAATGTCTATTAGTAAATTTGATAGTGACAAATGAAAATAACTTTTACACTGTAGGTGACACATAGGCTAGTAATAACCACTATTTATTAAGCTAATCCAAGCAATCAGGCAATTTTTAGTAAAAAGGCAACCAGAAGAAAACTATTATATTAAAGTATAATAATAGTAAGTTGTTTATTATGTTTGCTCTTTACCTTTTGGAAGCTTTCCAGAATCTTGATCATAAACTTGAAATATCATTTGAATAACTTGCATTAAACTAGAAGATAAAGATTTTCCTGTCAGAAACTGAAAACAATCAGTCGTATACAGCAAGCTTTTATCCTTCAAGTTCCTTGATGGACTATGATATTCTATCATCATTCAGACTCTCAGTGCAGCTGATGAACACAGTTATTATTACACACAGTGGTCTTGCTGTAATTATCCACTTGACATCTGAATTTTGGACATTAGGCATAGTAACTTAAAGTCTTATTTTTGCATTTGGGATATTTATTTTCTCCCTCCTCATGTCATTGGAGCTGTTTATAGCAACTGGATAATCTTTAAGTGCCTGGAAGCAGCTTTAGTGAAAGGAAAAATTTAGTCCATTATAGCCAAACTCAGGTCAACAAAAGAAAGACACATTAAGTCATTTGTGCAGTTCACACTTTATTTAGATGAATGTTCCTTGCCTTTGCAGATGTTTTCTCCTTAGGCAAGTAGCCATTATGGAACTGTGCATACTCTTTTTTTTTAAGATCTCCTTTCTTAGGAAAACCAAGATCAATATCAGAATGCATACAGTATTAGATACTAATACCCTATAATTATATGTAGAACATTTTAATTGTCCCTACTTTCTGTTTTGTAATTTACTTGTATTTTCATATTAAGAACTGGGTGTTTGCCTGGAGATATTTTGAGATTTAGCAGAAGGATAACACAATATTTTCAATATATTAAATACTTGAATTATATGATAAGTATCAGTCCAAATATAAACAATGAGGGGTAAGATTAAGAACTATGAGATCATAAATGACATATTTAAATAGAACATGTTTGGGTTTTCAGAGTTTTTTTTAATTCATCACAAACTAATAATAGAAAAGCAGGAAAGCAGGAGTTCCTCCAACATTTGATAGTGATATATTTTTACTATGAAGTATTTTGCAGAGTGGATAGTGAATATACAGAGAGAAACTGCACACAAGATGTAACTGAAATCAGTATATTTTTGCATAACTGTTTATATGAAACATTGGATGAATATATTTAATGAGCTGTTGCATGAATTGAGAATATTTGGATAATAAATCTTTAGATACTTTAAACTACAAAAGGCACAGTGAAAAGCTTAAATCATGAAGTCATCTTTTAAGACAGTGTATTTGAAACAAAGCATATTAAACTCTCTAGATAAGTGTTTTCTAATAGAAACATAATGTGAGATACGTATGTAATTTAAAATTTACAGTAGTCTCCCATCCAAGTAGTAACCAGGCCTGACCCTGCTTAGCTTCAGAGATCAGATGAGATCTTATGTGGATCCTGAGAAACTTAACAGAAGTTTATGGGGGAGGGGAAGAAAAAAAAAAAAAAAAAGAGGTTAGAGACGGAGAAAGCCAAAGCATAAGAGACTCTTAAAAACTGAGAACAAACTGAGTGTTGATGGGTAGGAGGGTGGGGAGGGTGGGTGATGGGTATTGAGGAAGGCACCTTTTGGGATGAGCACTGGGTGTTGTATGGAAACCAATTTGACAATAAATTTCATATTAAAAAATAAAAATAAAATAAAATAAATGTACAGTAGTCATATTAAAAAATAAAATGAATAGAATTAATTTATTAATATATTTTATCACAATGTATCAAAGCATTGCTTTAATATGTAAACAACAAGAAATATTAATGAGGGTAGTTCACATGCTTTTTCTCATACTAAATCTTCTAAATAAGGGAATATTTTCCACTTACAATTCATCTCACTCACATGCTACATTTTATTCTATAATAATTTATTTGCTTTTAGTTTTCATAAAAGATACAGGAGGAAAAAGACACACATACCAAAATTTTCTCAAACAAACTTAAAATTTCCACTGACTAGACTGAGGACCAAAAGATCATTTTCATTTAATATTTGATTCAACATTGACACAACTTGCTCATCTACCTGAGAAAAAAATATTTCATTTTTAAGCAAAAACATATCAATTTCAAAAATTACATTAAGATAAGTAAATTATCTAACTCTAGAGTGAACTTAGTGCTACCAATGTCAAATTCAAAGTGTGTTGCATAAGTTGGAAAACAGCTTTAAATTTATCAGTATAAAAATGTTTTCTAAAATTTTTCTTAGTTTTATGGCAATTTACATAAAACTGTCAAGAATTAAAATCCCTGTTTAGATTAATGTAAGAAAATGTTGAAAATTGTCATTATTGATTTCATTGTGTTCAAATTCATTTTCAATAAAATCTTGTACCTTTCTGTCTAGGTCAAAAATAAACTTTTTCTTTCCTACTGTAGCTCTAGAGCGAACTTCATTTGTAGTGCAGTATCTGTGAAAGAATAAAAACCACGAGACAGTATTTTGACTTTAGATAATTTTTAAATCAAGCATTCCTTTTAAGGTAATTTTGAATTTTAGTTAAAAGTAAATCTCTGTAAAACTTTTCCACTACACAACCAGTAAGCATTGGAAAAGAACTGTTATTAAACTCACGGTCTTGTATTTTCATCAACCACATAAATTGCACAATAATGAATGGTTTTAACAACTATATCCATGACATTTTCCAGAGTCTGCTTCAGAAAACTGAGCACAAATATTTTCAATATTTAGCAGAGTGGAGTAAATCAATAAGAGAAAAATCAGTCTTTTGTTTTAAAATGTCAGTTAGTACAGATTAATACTTAACAAAGTTGGAGTACAGACCATTGATAGCAACAAAGGTTTTTTCCACACCTAGTTGATATTTTGTGCTAAAAATAACTTTAAAAAGTCTGTGTAATTGGTCAACGTTGTTAATGAATTTTGAGAAAATGCTTATTAGCAAATTTGAGAGCCTCTTGACACAAAATATACTGAATATAATTTTAAAATATTTCTTCCATTGCAACAGTCACCTAAAGCTAAAGAAAAGTTCTTAACATTTCTCAAAATTTGAATAAATTGATTTCTGATGTGGTTTCAAAGTTCTTCAAAGAATTTGAATATTTTTTTTTTAATTTTATATTCTGTAACAAATTGGCGGTTTGAGTGAAGATTCAATTTATTGTAAAGTATCTTTATAAAGTTTTTATTTCATGAGTCTCTAACAAAATTTCCATGACAGAAATAGTCTTTATTTATTCTTTCTGTGACCTTCATTTTTTTCAAGAATTCAAATTGTTTTATAACTCTCCAAACTAACAAGTTCATGTTGTTAAAAAATGTTTAAAATGTTTTGGTAGATATTTGATTCTGATATCAAATGGCTGATTTCAGATACTACCTTTTGATTGCTTACAGGAAACATCAAATTTGTGATATATTTTTAAGTAAGTCTCTTTGTACTCTACACTTTATATCTTTGAAACTTTTTTTTTCCCCCACACAAATAAAAACAGCTTTTGTTTTGCTCTGCTGCAGAAAATGCAATTTCTATCCATGGTAACATTTGGTACTACCTTGTTTCAATAAATGTTTATCTTTAGTGTTCCAATTATAATTCTAGTTTCTGCATCTCCACTAGATACTGCATCAAAAATATGCCTTTATTTTAATAAGAATAAAATATGAGAAGCCAGTCTGAATGGAAAGAACACAGATTCAATGTTAATGACTGCAAGGCTGACTGAAAAACAGAGTAAAAAATAAAACAAAAAAGATCTTCCTTCTAATACTGACAACACTAGAATGCCTGCTTCAGCCTCCCTTGCAATGCTTGATTGGCCAAGCTGTGGGTATATATGTATGTATTAAATACATACATGTGTATGTATATATATTTATGCCACATATATTTAAGAGAATATTACACAGCCTTAAAAGGGATGAAATCTTGCCATTTTTAACAAAAAAGATGGACCAATAAGATATTATGGTAAGTGAAATGAGTCAGACTGAGAAAGACAAATACCATATGATTTCATTCATATGTGGAATTTAAAAAACAAAACAAATGAAAAAAAAAACAAAAAGCAGAATTTGACCTATAAATCTTTTTTTTTTTAATTTTTTATTTTCTTTTCTTAGAAAGAGAAAGCATGAGCCAGAGAGAGAGAGGGAAGGAGAGAGACAGAGCCAGAGCCAGAGCCAGAGACAGAGAGAGACTCTTAAGCAGGTTCCGTGCTCAGTGAGAAGCCCATCAGGAGGCTGGATCCCATTACCCTGGGATCTTGACCTGAGCTGAAACCAAGAGTCAGGTGCTCAACTGACTAAACCACCCAGGCACCCCCAGAATTAGGCCTATAAATATAGAAAACAAACCGATTGTTGACAGATAAAACAGGGTTGGAGGGATGGGCGAAATGGTGAAGAGGAATGGGAGATACAGGCTTCGGTTTAAGTTATGGATGAATATGCCATGGGAATAAAAGGCATAGGGATGTGGGATGGGGAATACAGTCAATGATATTGTAATGGTGTTGTATGGTGACAATAGCTACACTTATTGTGAGCATAGCATAACATATAGAGATGTTAAATCACTACATTGTTCATCTGAAACTAATGTAACATTGTGTGCCAACTATACTCAGGAATTTTATTAGAAAGTTCATATGGATTACTTGCAAAAGTAAGCTAAAATCATGTAGCCTACCTATAAATAAAACTACCATAAGGCACAATGACCAGGATAAACTCCAAATGACTTTCAGGTCAAGTCTACCAAGAGTCTCACTTTCTATTTACTGATTCTTATTTATCTGTCAAGATTCTTTAACAGCATGCCACATATTAGAGGTTTTGAATATGATTTAAGTAATCTCTTCTCTTCTTAATCTTTTGACAGTTGGTTAGACAAAGTAATCAGGCAGATATCAAAATACTC
This sequence comes from Panthera leo, assembly GCF_018350215.1. Lineage (NCBI taxonomy): Eukaryota > Metazoa > Chordata > Mammalia > Carnivora > Felidae > Panthera > Panthera leo. The sequence continues at coordinate 36,762,072 of NC_056691.1, read as the reverse complement.
CCCATATTACTGATAAGGAGCTGTATGTACTTTTGGGTTTCCAGACAAGCACAGATTCTAAGAATTTGCCTTTGAAAGAAACATTTTTAACCACCAAGTTACTGGTATATTTGGACAAACCACTGGACTCTCCTTTGCAGGCAGACTGCTTATGACAGGCAGTCAAAGAAGGACTGAGAGTGAAGGGAAAGACAAAGGACAGTGGGGAGAAAGATATATATATATATATATATATATATATATATATATATACACACACACACACACACACACATATATATACACATATATATATGTGTATATATATATATATATACACACACACAGAGAAGAGAAATATATATTATATATAATATTTTTAAAATATAAAATATATTTATATATTATACTTATATTATATAGAATATATTATCATAAATATATATAATATAAAAATATATATAATATAATATAATATAATATATAATATATATTTTAAAAAATATATTATATTATATTATATTATATTATTATATAAAAATATAATATTTTTTTTTAGTTTAGAGCATACTTCTCACTGTGGGATTTTTTGTCCTCAAAAGTTTGGTGATTTTTAGATGGGTGCTTGATGTCAGATTGAGTTTGTTCACCAGAGTCTCTACTGTTGCCTGGCTCCCATGATCCTCAAGGAAGGAGAGATATGCCATCCAGCATAGTGCCATCTTGGTGTGGGGAATATCTGCTTTTCCTGGGGGTCAGTAATTGCAGGTCTAGTAAGCCTCTGGTCCCTGGTTCTGGAGTTAGTATTTTCTGCTTTAGCCTCTAGGAAAAGCTGCTGCCTACAAAAAATCACTGACTGTAGCTCCTCCATTGTTACCTTAGTATGTAATCCTGGGTGCTAAGTCACCTAGAGTGCTTCCACCTTCTTAGCAGTCTTCTCCTGAATGGTGTTTGAAGTTATGGTTTCCTCCAGTTGTGTGTTCTATAAGTCATCTCAGTTTGCCTACTTTCTTTCTATCATGGTTAATTTTATGTGTCTGCCTGACAAGACTATGGGGTCCCCAGATATTTGGTCAAAGCTAACTCTGGGTGTTTCTGTTAGGGTGCTTTTGGATGAGTTTAATGCTAAAATGGATAGAGAGTAAAGCTGATTTCCCTCTCAAATGTAGGTTGACCCCACCTTAGCAGCTGAGGATCAGAAAGAAAAATAAGAGGAAACTTCTTATGCTTGACTGCTTTCCTGTTGGGATATCAAATGTTTTCCTACCTTTAGACTGAACTGAAGCATTGGTTTATCCTGGGTCTCAACCTTCTGGCTTTCAGACTGAAATTATACCACTGGCTGTCCTGGATTTCCAGCTTGTCAACTGTGGATCAAGGAACTGGCAACCTCCATGATCTCATTAGACAATCCTAACTCATTCACATTCACACACACACACACACACACACACACACACACACACCACATCCTGATCCTGCTGGTTCTCTTTCTTTGAAGAACCTTGACTAAATACACTATCTAATAAGAACTCCTCAAATTGTCTTTGTTAGTAAGGGCATGGATACTTTTTTCTAAAATGATTACAAATTGCCTCATTTGTTTTCCTCGAATTTTTTTTTTTTTAACGTTTATTTATTTTTGAGACAGAGAGAGACAGAGCATGAACTGGGGAGGGTCAGAGAGAGAGGGAGGGAGACACAGAATCCGAAACAGGCTCCAGGGCCCGAGCTGTCAGCACAGAGCCTGACGCGGGGTTTGAACTCACGAACTGTGAGATCATGACCTGAGCTGAAGTCAGATGCTTAACCGACTGAGCCACCCAGGCGCCCCTCATTTGCTTTTCTCTAAAACATGCCTGATTCTCTTTCTCTTTTCTTTTTCTTTTAAAAATATTATTTTAAGTATCATGAATTTGGAATAAGAAAGTAAATTAGTATGTTTATCTTATCTTTTAAATTTTTTTTTAATATTTTATTTATTTTTAAGACAGAGACAGACAGAGCATGAGTGGGGATGGGGCAGAGAGAGAGGGAGACACAGAATCTGAAGCAGGCTCCAGGCTCTGACATATCAGCACAGAAATCATGACCTGAGCCGAAGTCGGACCTTAACCAACTGAGCCACCCGGGTGCCCGTATGTTTATCCTATCTCTCTCTCTAGCTCTCTCTCTAGCTCTACCATGTTGTTGCAAATGGCAAGATTTCATTCTTTTTTACAACTGAATAATATTCCATTTATATACCACATCTTTTTTATCTATTTATCTATTGATGGACTTGAGCTGCTTCCATAATTTAGCTATTGTAAATAATATTGTCATACACATAAGGGCACATGTATCCCTTTGAATTCGAGTTTTTATATTTTTTGGTTAATATTCAGTAAAACGGAGCGCCTGGGTAGCTCAGTCAGTTAAGCGTCCAACAACAGCTCAGGTCCTGATCTTGCAGATTATGAGTTCAAGCCTGGCATTGGGCTCTGTACTAACAGCTTAGAGGCTGGAGCCTACTTCGGATCTGTGTCTCCCTCTATCTCCGTCCCGCCCCCCCCCCGCACTCTCTCTCTCTCTCTCTCTCTCTCTCTGTCTCTCTCTTTCTCTCTCTCAAAAATAAACAAACATTAAAAGATAATAAATACTTGGTAATGCAATTCCTGGGTTGTAGGGTGCTTCTATTTTTAATTTTAAGGAACATCCATACTGTTTTCCAGAGTGGCTGCACCAGTTTGCATTCCCACCAACAGTGCAAGAGGGTTTCTTTTTCTCCACATCCTTATCAACACTTGTTTCTTGTGTTTTTGACTTTAGACATACTGATTGGTGTGAGGTGATTCTCATTGTGGTTTTAGTTTGCATTGCCCTGATGATGAGTGATGTGAAGCATTTTTTCATGTGTCTGTTGGTCATCCGGATGTCTTTTTTGGAGAAATGGCTATCATGACTTCTGCCCATTTTTTAATTGGATTTGTTTTTAGATTATTGAGTTGTATCAGTTTTTTTTTTAATATATATTTTGGATACTAACCCTTTATCAGATATGTCATTTGCAAATATCTTCTCTCATTCAGTAGGTTGTTTTTCAGTTTTGTTGATTGTTTCCTTCACTGTGTAGATTTTTATGTTAATGTAGTTCCAATAATTTAATTTTGTTTTTATTTTCCTGGCTTCAGGAGACGTATCTAGAAAAATGTTACTATGGGCAATATCAGAGATATTATTGCCTCTTCTCTCTTCAGGGATTTTTATGGTTCCAGATCTCACACTCAGGTCTTTAATCCTTTTTGAGCTTATTTTTGTGTATGATTAAAGAAAGTGGTCCAGTTACATTCTTTTGCATGTGGCTCTCTAGTTTTCCCAAAAGTATTTGTTGAAGACACTGTTTTTGGCTATTGGATATTCATTCCTCTTTTGTTAAAGGTTAATTGGCCATATAATTGTGGGTTCATTTCTGAGATTTCTATTCTCTAACATTGATCTATGTATCTAATTTTATGCCGGTGCCATATTGGTGTAATCACTACCACTTGAAAATATAACTTGAAATCTGGATTTGTAATACCTTTAGTTTTGTTTTTCTTTTTCAAAGTTGCTTTGTCTATTCAGGGTCTTTGTAGTTCCACATATATTTTAGTATTTTTATTCTAGTTCTATGAACTAGACATTCTAAAAATATTTGTTCTTCCAACCCATGAAGGTGGAATGTCTTTCCATTTCTTTGCATTGTGTTCAATTTCCTTCATCAGTGTTTTCTACGTTTCAGAGTATAGATCTTTCATCTCTTTGGTTAAGTTTATTCCTAGATATTTTATTGTTTGCAGTGCAATTGCAAATAGGATTATTTTCATAATTTCACTTTCTGCTACTTCATTATTAATGGATAGGAGTACAACAGATTTCTGTAAATTGATTTTACATCCTGCAAGTTTACTGAATTCACTTATCAGTTCTATTAGTTTTTTGGTGGAGTCTTTAGAGTTTTCTATACATAGTTTGTCATTTGAAAATAGTGGCATTTTTACTTCTTCCTTACAAATTTGGATGCTTTTATTATTATTATTTTATTTATTTATTTATTTTTTTTTTTTTGTCTAATTGCTGTGGCTAGAACTTCCAGTACCTATAGAATAAAATTGATGAGAGTGGACATTCTTTTCTTTAGACCTTAGGGAAAAAGCTGTCAGTGTTTCCTTATGCAGTGTTATGTTTACTGTGGAGTTTTAATATACAGACTTCATTAAATTGAGGTATGGTTTCTGCAGCCCTACTTCACAGAGGGTTTTTATTGTGAATGGATGTTGTATTTTGTCAAATACTTTTTCTGCATCTATGGAAATGATCCTAAAGTTCTTATCATTTCTCTTATTGATGTGATGTATCCTGTTGATTGATTTGTGACTATTGAATCATGCTTGAAACCAGGAATAAATCTCACTTGATCATGGTGAATGATTTTTTTTAATGTATTGTTGGATTTGGTTAGCTAGTGTTTTGTTGAGGAGTTTTTGCGTTTATGTTCATCAGAGATATTGATCTATAGTTCACTTTTTTAGTGGAGTCTTTACTGACTTGGGTATCAGGGTAATGCTGCCATAATAGAAAGAATTTGGACATTTTCCTTCCTTTTCTATGTTTTGGAATAGTTTGAGAATGTAGACATTAACTTTTCTTTAAATTTTTGGCAGAAGTCAACTGTGAAACCATATGACCTGGACATTTGTTTTGTTGTGAGTTTTTTGATTACCTATTCAATTTCTTGTCTAGTTGTCAGTCTTTTCAAGTCTCCTATTTTTTCCTGTTTCAGTTTTTGTTGCTTATATGTTTCTAGAAATTGTCCGTTCATTCTAGGTTTTCCAGTTTGTTGGCATACAGTATTCATAATATTCTTGTATAATCATTTGCATTTCTGTGGTATTGGTTGTTATTTCTCCTCTCCCATTTGTGATTTTAGTTGTTTCCTTTCTCTTTTTTTCTTTCTACATCTGGCTAGAGGTTTTTCAATTATATGGATTCTTTTTTTTTTTTTTAAAGAACCAGGTCCTGGTTGTATTGATCTGTTCTACTGTAATTTTTTGTTTTTGTTTTTATTAGTTTGTTTTAGTTTCTTTATCATTTATCTCTGCTCTAATCTTTATTATTTCCTTCCTTCTGCTTTTTTTATGTTTTGTTCATTGTTCTTTCTCTAACTCCTTTAGGTGTAAGGTTAGTTTGTTTATTTGAGATTTTTCTTGCTTCTTGAGATAGGTCTTTGTTGCTATAAATTCCCCACTTAGAACCATTTGTATGCATCCCAAAGATTTTGGATCATTGTGTTTTTATTTTCATTTGGTTTCATGTAATTTTTAATTATTTTTCTTTTCTTTATTGACCCATGAATTGTTTAATAGAATGTTTTTAAACTCCATATATTTGTGGTCTCACCATATTATTTTTATGGCTGGCACCTAGTTTCATAGCATTGTGGTCAGAAAAGATGCATAGTATGACTTTGACCTTGAATTTACAGAAGCTTGTTTTATGACCTAATGTATTTTAATTTCTGGAAAGTACTTTGTGTGTACCTGAAAATAATGTGTACTCTGCTGTTTTAGGATGGAACGATCTGAATATATCTGTTAATTACATCTGGTCGAGTGTGTTATTCAAAGCCACTGTTTCCTTTTTGATTTTCTGTTTGGATAATTTGCCCATTGATATAAGTGGGGTATTAAAGTCCTCTACACTTTGTATCACTATCATTATTTTCTTATGTTTTTTAAATGTATATTTATTTATTTTGGTAGAGAGCGAGAGAGAGAGGTGGGGGCGGGGATACACGGAGAAAGACAATCCCAAGCAGGCCTTGCGCTGTGCTGTAAGCACAGAGCCCAACATGGGGCTTGATCTCACCAACTATGAGATCATGACCTGAGCCAAAATCAAGTGTTGAAAGCTTAACCTACTGAGTCTCCCAGGTGCCCCTCTTTTATGTTTATTATTAACTGTTTTATGTATTTGGGTTCTATCATGTTTGGTGCATAAATATTTACAATTGTTATGTCATCTTTCTTTGTTTTTAAATGTTTATTTAATTTTGAGACAGAGAGAAAGTGCAAGTTGGGGATGGGGTTGCAGAGAGAGATGGAGACACAGAATTCAAAGCAGGCTTCAGGCTCCAAGCTGTCAGCATAGAACCTGACACGGAGCTCAACTCACAAATCACAAGATCATGATCTGAGCCTAAATCAGACGCTTAACTGACTGAGGTATCCAGGTTAACTGACTTAGGAGAAACCCTCTCCTGTTTCTTTTTTAAAGTTTATTTCTTTATTTTTGAGAGAGAGTGAGGGAAAGAGAGAATCCCAAGCAGGCTCTGCAGTATCGACACAGAGCCTGACACAGGGCTCAATCTCACAAACTGTGAGACTGTGACCTGAGCCAAAATAAAGAGTTTGAGTCTTAACAGACTGAGCCACCCAGGCATCCCAATCGTTATATCCTCTTGTCCAATTGTCTCTTTTATTATTATACAGTTTATTTCGTTGTCTCTTGCTACAGTCTTTGTTTTAAAGTTAATTTTCTACTATGAGTATTGCCAACCTGGCTTTCTTTTGACACCCATTTGCATGATGAATGTTTCTCCATCTCCCCACTTTCTATCTGCAGGTTTTTTTCAGTTTGAAATGAGTCTCATTAGGCAGCATAGAGATGGGTCTTGTTTTTTACCCACTTTGTCACCCTAGGTTTTTTTTATTTGAGCCTGTACTCCATGTACATTGATATATATTTATTGACATTTTCGTACTTGTTTTGTGGTTGTTTGTATAGATTTCCTCTGATCCTTTCTTCTCTTTGCCTCTTACATGGTTTGTTGTTACAGAATATATATTTGGTTCCCTTTCTTTTTATTCTTTGCATATCTATGACTGGTTTTTGACTTGTGGGTACCATTAGGTTTAGATTTAACATCTTCTGCATATAGCAGTCTATATTAAGTCAATGGTCACTTAAGTTTAAACCCATTCTTTACTCTTCTGTCTCCTCCATGTTTTTGGTATTATGGTGTCATATTTTTCTCCTTTTGTTTTATGAATCCCTTGACTGATTTTTACAGAAATATTTATATTTACTGATTTTGTGTTTTTTACTTGTTATAGTCTCACTTCTGGTCTTAATTTCTACTCAATGAGTCCCCTTTAATATTTCTTGTAGGGCTGGTTTAGTGGTCATGAATTCCTATAGTTTTTGTTTGTCTGAGAGACTATCTCTCCTTCTATTCTGAATGATAGCCTTGCTAGATACAATATTCTTGACTGCAGATCTTTGCCTCTCAGCACTTTGAATATACCATGCCACTCCCTTCAGGCCTGCAAAGTTTGTACTGAAACATCTGGTGATAGCATTATGGCATTCCCATGTATGTTACTGTCTTCTTTTCCCTTTCTGCTTTAACTTTTTTCACTACATTTTTCACTATAATTACTAAGTGTCTTGTTGTTGACCTCCCTGGGTTAAATTTGGCAGGGAGCGGGCGGGTAGTGGGATGTCTGTGTCTCTTGGATCTGGATATTTGTGTTTTTCCCCAGGTTAGGAGAGTTTTCAGCCGCTATTTCTTTAAATAAATTCTCTGTACCCTTATCTCTCTCTTCTTCTTCTGAGATCCCTATAATGTGGATGTTATTATGGGGTCATTGAGTTCTCTAAGACTATTCTTCCTTTTCTTTGCTTACCTTGGTTACTTTCCATTGCTCTGTCTTCCAGGTTGCTAATTCATCCCTCTGCTTCATCTAGCCTGACATTCCATCAAGTGTGTTTTTAATTTCGTTTATCGTGTTCTTGATTTCTGATAGGTTCTTTTTAACTCTGTGTTAAAGGTCTCACTTATGTCCTCCACTCTTTTCTCCAGTCCAGTGAGTATTTTTATGATTATTATTTTAAATTTTATATCAGGCTTATTACTCATATTTGCTTCCTTTCATCTTTGCTATGGTTTGATCCTGTTCCTTCATTTGGGGGATGTTTCTCTGTCTCCTCATTTTGTCTCACTCTATGTGTCTATTTCCCTGTGTTAGAAATGCAAACTATTTATCTTGCTCTTAATGATAATAGTCTTATGAGGAAGAGGTCCTATAGTACCCTGTAGTGTAGTGTGCCCTGTTTCCCAGGGCTCAGCATTTCAGAGAGTGTCTCCCATGTGTGTTGTGTGTGCTCTGCTATTGAGTCTCAGCTTGTTTTTTTCCTCAGTCCAGTTGTCTGCAGAGTGTCTCTTTTCCTATTGTGGGCAGGAAGGTGTGCAGTGTTCTGCTTATGAAACAAGAACTGCCCCCACTGCTGCCAGAACAGAGGTCCCCCATTTTATTTCTTACTTGTTTTCTTCTAACAATATTGTTGATCTTACTCTTGAATCATTAATATAGCACATATTTCAATTAAAATATTTCATATGTTATAACTATTTATGGCTAACATGTATAATTTTATTTGGTATGAAATTATGCATTCATCAGATATTATGCTAGTTGTAGAAGACACAAATATAACTCAGAAAAAACCTCTGACATCCTATTGGTCATTAACTAGATTTATTTCATATCCTGAGTTAAAATGTCTTAGATTTTAAATACATCCTACATATCTAATTCTATAGCCCATCATGAGATGGAGACAATACTACGAGTTCACCTAAATACTTCAATTACCTCTTCAGCATACAGAAAGTTCTTAGTTTTAGCCAAGCAGGAATCATGTGACTAAGCCTTTCCATTGAAGGGGGTCTGAAAGTGTAAGGGTTAAATTGTAGTGTTAGGGCTAACCTGTAGCCTTGAGAAATAACAGCTTTGTTTTAACACTGTAGGTTAAGAGATAACAGCCTTATCCTATCAATCAAGGGAATAAAAGTTCAAGGAAAATCAACTGGATTAGTGTTTGATTGGATTGGGGCAAGGGCAAGTCTGAACTGTTTCCACCCCCATCTGGGAACTATTTCTTTGTTCTGTTCCCAGGTGATGATAAGATGATGTGGTCTGCTATAAAAACTCTGCACCCTGGGTGTTCGAGGCCAGCACTCTGATCAAGAGTGTCAGTCCCGATGGGTCGGCCTTCCCCCTCATTGCAATAAACTTTGTTGTGACTATCACTGGTGCCCCTAGCATTCTGTTTCAGGAGTCTTGTGGATGCAACAAAATAAATGTTTTCTATTTTAAGGCCTGACCCCTGAAACCTCTCCCATGATTCTCACAAACTGTTTTTGCCTTTGTCAGCCAGATAGATGGAGAGAGTGTGGTTAATAATTTTAAAATCCTAAGGGATGGTAGAATCCCTTTTAATAGTACTAGATCTTAAATGACTGTATGGAACACAGAGCACCTACTACCCTAAACCCAGTTCTCTGAATTTGATCCTGATCTGGAGAAAACCATACTGTTAAACCACTGAGATTTTTTTTGTGCTATATGATAAAAAAAGGAGGCATAATTACTACGAACAATGCAAACATTGGTATCAAAACTAAAGACTACAAATACCATTTACTTAACAGGTTAATGGCAAGGCAATTTTCCCTAAAGGCAGGAATGTAATGTAATGGAAAAATATTTGTTAATGCTGTCTCTTGTTTAATGTTGTAGGTAGACCATATAGTTACTAAATAGTCATCAGTTCTATTTAGGGGAAGTGGTAGAAAAGGATCCAAATATTAGCTTCTACCTACCATTAACTGCATTTTACAAAGTAATTCAAGAAAGAAATGTGTTTGGGGGAGAAGTAGCCGGAAGGAAGGGAATCAACAATGCCCAGAAATTACCACCTTGTAAGGATAGAGATCTTTTAAATCCCAAATAGTAGGTGCGATATGAGGAACTGAGAAATTCTTTAAGCCAGCAGAATGCATTAAGACTAGCCTTGGGGAAAGGGTAAAAATAAACCTTCCTTTTTAAACCTGATACCTCCAAAATAGCCACCATTAACTTGTAGAATGAGGGGAGACAGAAGAGAAAGATATGGAGAAGAGAATAAAAAATAAATAAATAAATAAATAAATAAATAAATAAATGAAATTTGTGAACTATGTTGATAGACCTAAGTACTGTGGTGGTAACTACCATGTGGTACTAACTGGTAGCAAATAGATGGGAAGCTAGTAAGTCGTTTTTTAGAGAATTATGTTGCTGAGAAAAGTATCAACCGACCCTAAAGAGTCATAGTCCTCAAACTTTTATAAATATAATTACTTAATTTTTTCCCCTCTACAAATGTAGGAAAACTTCATGTTTCCTGATGCAAATAATTGTTTGTTGCCATGAACCATTTTTTTCTGATCTGACAGTATTTTCTCTTATAAAATAGTTTTTAATATGTTACATATATATATATATATACACACACACACATACATACATACATACATACATATGTGTATGTATATATACACACACACATACATATGTGTGTGTATATGTATATATATATATATACACATACATACATATGTGTGTGTATATATATATGTGTGGGGAAATTATATATATTACATATTTTTTAAAATATAGAATGTATATACAATATATAATTACATATAGATATATATAGATATAAAAGAATGGATGGGGAAATAACTTTTCTCTTTTACTTATAGGTTTTAAGACCCAGAGGGATCACATCTGAACCAGATTCCATGTGGCAAGAATTCCAGAACACTTGGAGGTTCTGTATTTAGGTTGGACAGAGTGACCAAAATGGGATTTATCTTAGTCTGGCATAGGAAAGGAAGTTGTTGTAGACTCTGAGTCTGGAGTTCTTTCTTGGCCACCAAGAAAGCAGGATGCAGGATTAAAAATGTGAGTAAGGGTCCTTGCTCCCTTCTTATTAGGATCAGAAGGCTTACAAACATGGTGATGGGTGTGCACAACGAGACAATGAAATCATGAACATTCACTAGTGGGCATGAGGGAAAGATATGTGGTGTTACGGGTTTGGGTTCATACAAAACAAAATCTTGGCAGTGGGTGGAAGGTTTTTTCCAGCAAATGTGAGGCACCACATTTGTTTACCTAAACTGGTCTAGGGGACAAAAAAGATAGAGCATGCTCCTTTAGGGTCAAGAAGGCACCCTTCTTTTGCTAATTAACTCCCCTCTGGGCAACTTTGCCCCACACCTGGTCTATAGCCCTATTTACCTGTGTACCTAATTTGGTCATTCTTTTTGTGAAAGCAGCATTCTCCTATTGCATTAAGTTGGGGGACATATCCTCCCTGAATACCTAATATTGTTTACTTCACCCTGGATATTTGCATCCTCAGATTCCCTATATTTATACCTTTGTCTTATACTGGGACCTTTGCCCCACTTTACTTATTCTTATTTACCTAATCTTGTGTACCCAAACTTGGGTGTGTATATCCTATGGCTTTCTAATTCTTTATGCCTTTTTAACCAATTAGTGCAGGCTCAGGAAATTCCTAAGCTTATTCCCCACAGTAAATGTATTCTATGTGTGAGTCCGAGTAAGAAATGAATATTTGGTGAACAGAACACAGATATGCAAAAATGGTATGTACACATCAAACCATTTTTCTATTCCTAGGCAGTAACTATATTTCCAGGTTCTCGTTGCTTCTAGACAGAGTCAGAAAATTAATTAAACGAAATTTTATTTGACTATAGTTGGCACATAATGTTACATTAGATTCAGATGTGCAGCATAGTAATTTGACAAGTTTATACAATATGCTATGCTCATCACAATTGTAGCTACCATCTGTCACCATACAATGCTACTACAATATTATTGGCTATATTCCTTATGTTGTGTGTTTTAGTCCCACGACTTATCATTTCATAACTAGAAGCCCTGTATCTCCCACTCACCTTCACCCATTTTTCCCATCACCCCACATCCTCCCTTCTGGCAACCCTCAGTTTGTTCTCCATATTTACATGTTTGATTCCGCTTTTTGTTTGTTCATTTTCTTTACGATTCCACATATAAGTGAAATAATATGGTATTTGTCTTTCTCAGTCTGACTTATTTCACTTAGTATATCTTCTAGGATCATCCGTGTTGTCACAATGGCACAGTCTCTTCCCTTTTTATGGCTGTGTAATATTTCATTGTATGTATATATAGATATAGATATATAATATTTTTCTTATTCATTTATCTATTGGTATACACAGGTTGCTTCCATATCTTAGCTCTTGTAAATAATGCTACATTAAATAAAGGGGTGCACAGTGTATCTTTGAATTTGTGGTTTCATTTTCTTTGGGTAAATACCCAGTGGTGGAGTTACTGGATCATATGGTATTTCTGTCTTTAATTTTTTTAAAAACATAATGTTTTGATGATTACAGCTTTGTAATACAGCTTGAAGTCTGGGATTGTGATGCCTCCTGCTTTGGCTTTCTTTTTCAAGATTGCTTTGGTTATTCGGGGTCTCTTCTAGTTCCATACAAATTTTAGGATTATTTGTTCTAGCTCTGTGAAGAATGCTGGTGTTATTTTGATAGGTATTGCATTGAATACGTAGATTGCTTTGGGTAGTATTAACATTTTAACAATATTTGTTCTTCCCATCCAGGAGCATAGAATATTTTTCCATTTTTTGTGTCTTCTTCAATTTCTTTCATAACTTTCTATAGTTTTCAGTTGATAGATTTTTCACCTCTTTGGTTAGATTTATTCCTAGGTATTTTATGGGTTTTGGTGCAATTGTAAATGGGATCGATTCCTTGATTTCTCTTTCTGTTGTTTCATTATTGGTGAATAGGAATCATCAAGACAGTATGGTACTGGCACAGCACAGACACTCAGATCAATGGAACAGAATAAAGAACCCAGAAATGGATCCACAAACATATGGCCAACTAATCTTTGACAAACCAGGAAAGAATATCCAAGGGAATAAAGACAGTCTCTTGAGCAAGCGATGCTAGGAAAACTGCACAGAGACATGCAGAAAAATGAACCTGAACCACTTTCTTACATCATCCAAAAAATAAGCTCAAAATGGAAGAAAGACCTAAATGTAATACAGAAAGCCATCAAAATCCTCAAGGAGAAAGCAGGACAAAACCTCTCTGACCTTGGCCACAGCAGCTTCTTGCTCATCATGTCTCCAGAGGAAAGGGAAACAAAAGCAAAAACGAACTATTGGGACCTCATCAAAATAAAAATCTTCTGCACAGCAAAGGAAACAATCAGCAAAATTAAAAGGCAACTGACAGAATGGGAGAAGATAAAGATATTTGCAAATGACATTTCAGATAAAGGGTTAGTATCCAAAAACCTATAAAGAACTTATCAAATTCAACACCCAAAAAACAAATAATCCAGTGAAGAAATGGGAAAAAGACATGAAGAGACACTTCTCCAAAGAAGACATCCAGATGACCAACTGACACATGAAAAAGTGCTCAACATCCAGGACATACAAATCAAAACCACAATGAGATACCACCTCACACCAGTCAGATGGCCAACATTAACAACTCAGGCAACAACAGATGTTGGTGAGAATGCAGAGAAAGAGGATCTCTTTTGCATTGCTGGTGGGAATGCAAACTGGTATAGTCACTATGGAAAACAGTATGGAGGTTCCTCAAAAAATTGAAAATAAGGGGCGCCTGGGTGGTTCAGTTGGTTGAGCACCTGACTTCAGCTCAGGTCATGATCTCACAACTCATGAGTTTGAGCCCCGTGTCAGGCTCTGTGCTGACAGCTTGGAGCCTGGAGCCTGCTTCAGATTCTGTGTCTCCCTCTCTCTCTGCCCCTAACCCACTCACATTCTGTCTCTGTCTCTTTCAAAAATAAATAAACATTAATTTTTTTAATTGAAAATAGAACTACCCTATGGCCCTCAATTGCACTACTATGTATCCAAGGGATGTAGGTATGCTGTTTTGAAGGGACACATGTGCCCCAATGTTTATAGCAACACTATCAACAATAGCCAAAGTATGGAAAGAGCCCAAATGTCCATCGATGGATGAATGGATAAAAAAGATGTGGTATATATATACAATGGATTATTACTTGGCAATCAAAAAGAATGAAATCTTGCCATTTGCAACTACATGGATGGAACTAGAGGGTATTATGCTAACTGAAATTAGTCAGTCAGAGAAAGGCGAATATCATGTGACTTCACTCATATGAGGACTTTAATATACAAAACAGGTGAACATAAGGGAAAGGAGGCAAAAATAATGTAAAAACAGGGTGGGGGACAAAACATAAGAGACTCTTAAATATGGAGAACAAACAGAGAGTTACTGGAGGGGTTGTAGGAGGGGGATAAATGGGTAAGGGTCATTAAGGAATCTACTCATGAAATCATTGTTGCACTATATACTAACTAACTTGGATGTAAATTTAAAAAATAAAGAAAATTGGGGCGCCTGAGTGGCGCAGTCGGTTAAGCGTCCGACTTCAACCAGGTCACGATCTCGCGGTCCATGAGTTCGAGCCCCGCGTCAGGCTCTGGGCTGATGGCTCAGAGCCTGGAGCCTGTTTCTGATTCTGTGTCTCCCTCTCTCTCTGCCCCTCCCCCGTTCATGCTCTGTCTCTCTGTGTCCCAAAAATAAATAAAACACGTTGAAAAAAAATAAATAAATAAAGAAAATAAAGAAAATTAAATTAAATTAAGAAAATAAATTAAATAGAGAAAAAAGAAAACATAATGTTTTTCTCAGTGGCAGTACCAGTTTACATTCATACCAAGAGTGTATGAGGGTTCTTTTTTGTCCACATCCTCACCAACACTTGTTATTTCTTGTCTTTTTTATTTTCGCCATTGTAACAGATATAAGGTAATATCCCATTGTGGTTTTTATTTGCATTTCCCTGATGATGAGTGATGTTGAGCTCTTTTCATGTGTCTGTTAGCCACCTCTATGTCATCTTTGGGAAAATGTTTATGCATAAAATTAATTTTTAACCTTTAACATGAGGTGAAGTGGTAAAGCGATGTGTTCTTTCCAGGTCTCTTGGTCTTTCTTTCTCTTCCTCCTGTCTCTTTCATCTTCCTTGTCAGTTGACTGAAAGACATTACTGCTTCATTTGATCCAAATGTTTAATAATGCCATGGAAGGAGCCTTGGTCCCTTGGCCATGCCTTGGAAAAGAGAAGCAGAACAGCTCTGAGCTGTGACATGTGCAAGAAATCCAGTGAGATTTTGGAATTGCTCATTAGAGCAGTTAGCTTACAGTGACAAAGCGTTTAAGTCCAAAACTTGTAACATTGGCATAGAATCCTTGCAGAAGGCAGTGCATAAAAAATATAAATCAGGCTGTAGTGCTCAAAGTCCACTTATACATTGCCAAGAATCTGGGGGAAAAGAATCACCTGCGGTAACTTGGAAGTTAGATTACATGACTACTAACTTGTATTTCTAGGAGAATAATTTGGAAAACAACATTTTAGTAATGTGTACTAGTTTTTATTGATTGCATCTGGCAAGGTAAAACTAAAAAGAGATAAAGTCCAGGAGGAATTGGACAGTTCCGCAAGTAGAAATGAAGCAAATAAGCAGGTCTAGAATTTTGCAATGCCCAAATATTGGATAATGCAAATGTTTCCAGATACCTGGGAGAGATAAGATAGAAAAAGGCTTTTAGTTACATAGGCCTGGTGAAATTTTTCAGCTGATCAAAGTGCTTCAGCTTTCTGGCAAAAAACAGATCAAAGATATGACCTTTACATTTATTGTCCCATTTGGCCTCAGCCATTAAATATTTTTCCATATAGTCATTAAATAGAAAGAGATACAAGGGAGCCAGGAGCGAAAGAAATAGTGTAATTCTAGAAAAGAATTTTAGATGAAGTTGATGTCACAGGGAAGTGAAACAAACAGCAGAAAAGAGAACTTTTTGAAAAAAAATTGGGGAGAAATCACAAACCCAGACTAAAAAGCATGTGATTATTCAGCAAGCCTTAAAACATTCTGAGGCTAAGAGAAGACTTTGAAAACTGTATCCTCTAAGGAGAGCACACTCGAACACCCTCTTCAAATATGATGAAGGAAGATAGCAGTCAAATAGAATTTCTCAGAAAGCAGGATATTTATTGAAGCTTTACTCTAACATTCAATAATGAGAGTAAGAGCGTAGATAATTCATTTTTTTTAATTCATATTTCATTCAATTATCTCAGAGATGCATTAGACATTATTTAAAATGCTAATTAATAAAATTGTTAACAAAGACACCAGACATTTATTTCAATAACTCATAACTGGATTTAAAATATGCACTCTTTTATATCTGCTGAGACATTGTTCCCCCTCCCCCACCCCACATTGGACATGCAAAGAGGAAATCAGCTCCTATCCCAAACTGGGCTCACATTTGTCAATATGCAATGCTGCAATCCAATATTCTATATGAACATAAATTTGAATTCTTGTCCACGTGTCCCATTGTTTATATTTTTATTCACCAGGTCTGCCTATGTTCAGTGGACCTGATGTTTTTCTCTTTGGTCTTTTCTTCCACAGTTTTCATATTCTGCTTCTTCAATCTATTTCTATGTAGTTTTTCCATAAGGCCCCAACCAGGAACTTTGATTAATGGTGCCATGGGTGTATTAATATTTCAAGATATTTCACTCTGACAAGTTTGTAATTGCTACATAAAAGTAGCAAAGGCAAGGTTTAAAGAGCAAGGATCACCTAAAAACTACAAAGAATTTTCTTTTCTGAAGAGAACTAACTTCCACGTTCTCCCCTATTTTTCCCTTCTTCTCCTTTCAGAGTACTCTTTGCTTTGGATCAACAGAGCGCACAATATACTATTTTTTCTATAATTTAAATATCCTTTCCTTTTAAAATTGTGCCCTCTTTTTTTTTTAACTTTTTTTAAATGTTCATTTTTGAGAGAGAGCATGAGTAGGAGAGGGGTAGAGAGAGAGGGGGACAGAATATCTAAGGCAGATTTTTGCACTGGCAGCAGAGAGCCCAATGAAGGGCTCGAACTCACAAACTGTGAGATCACTACCTGAGCGGAAGCAACTGAACCACCCAGGTGCCCTTCTTTTCTGACTCCTTACATGGAGAAATGAAGCTTCATTTCTGTCCATTTCTATTTCATTGTCCTCAGAAAGCTTCAGAAAGAATTGTGGAACTTCAGAAAGCCTGTTTCTTGCAACTCACTTCTCACACTTGTATGAATTTTATGAGGAACTTAGGAGTCCTCTTAATTCTGACAACATATTTATTTTGAATACCTGTAGGCCAGATAACACTCATAACTGCACATTGTTTAGGGGAAAAAAAAAAAAACAAACATGTTCTTTGTTCTCAATCTTAACTAAATATTATAAATATCTGTGTTTAATTTTTTGTATTAATGTCAATTTTATTATATTTACTTTTGTTAACTAAGAAACTTAATTATTAGCATCATGTTAGCATCATGAACAGCACTATTTTCTTTCCTGATTGATATAAAACATAGTTTCATTCACCCAAAAATGCTGTATTATAGTCATTTTCCCTTGTTTTTACATAAATGAAAGATTGTGTTCAAATATGTCATTTGTAAAAACTGCACTTATAATTTATAGATACTGGAGGGTGTATACACAAAAATTTACATGTGATATATAATCAATATTTGAAAAATAAAAAAAGGTACTCAAGTTTTCTATGTTCAAAGGCTCTTCCCCAAGGTAAATATAAATTACATTTGTTTTAGCTTCTTTGAAATCAATTTTCATTTTGATATGCTGTATTGATAAGGATTGGAAATTTTAAGAAAAAGAGAATAGAGAAATTTATTTATATATTAGATAAAAGTTATGTGTTAATGAATAACATAAACCCAAGCAGAGGGCGGGAATACATCTTAAAATTTGCAACACTGTAAATATGGAGAGATATTGTTAAAATATAAAACTTTGATAGAAATTTTTCTAATACCCTCCAAGAGGTACTGATAAATGTAAATTGATATTTATCTTTTAATATGTTATCAACATGATGTGCTCTTGTTGAAAGACTAGAGGGCATACACTTAGCAGATATAAAATTCTCTTTCTCGTACTCCTTCTCCCCCTCTCTCCCTCTCTTTCCTCTTCCAACCCTCCTTCTCTTCCAGATAAATATCCTTGGTTTGCTTCATGTTGGTAAAGGACTTTATATGGCAGGTGATCAAGAAAATGCTTTTCTGTTACCATTGCCAGATGTTTTCTAACACAGTATCTCTTCTTATGTATTCTGTAAAAGTCTTAGATTGATGCTAAGAAATATAGCTCAGGGTTATTCTGAATATATGTTTCAAGTCCTTTGTCTCCCCTCTTTTTAGAATACTTATTCACATTGATGTCAGTTCTATTGATGAGTGAATCAAAGTGGTTTTCCTTCATTACACTGACATAATCCAGATTAAACTGAGGAAATGTCTGAAGAAAAGGAGAATTTGTCTTTTAAAACATTTTTTTTCTCAATTAAAAATATTTCTTTACATCACGGAGACATTTCTTACCGCTTACATTATTATCTTCTCATATTTTATTTTAATTCTATAAGACTTAAAATATTTAACTAAATAAAGATTCAAAATACTTACTTTAATTACATATATGTGTATATATATTATATAGATGTATACTAAAAGTAAATCTTGCTTATTCTATAATTGAAATTAAAATAGCGTCCATTAATGGTTAAAACTAGCAGCATTCACAGAAATGATTTCCATCACTCCCCTTTTTATCTCTAAGAGATTAAATCATTTGCCATCTTCTAGTCTGAACCATCTTCTAGTCTTACTACTCTGCTCTGAATAGCATCGATCCAATTACCTTGTAATACTCACTTGACAAGATATGGATGGCTAGAATATTTTCTAATATATGAAAATAATTTCAATTCTATTCTTTAAATGTGTATTAAAGCAGGTATATGTCCTCATTGAAGTCACAATTGCAAAGTCACTCTGAATTCCAAGTTTAATTAATAAAAGTCTGTGAGAATGTAGCCCTACAGTTACATTTTTGCAGCATGAGGTACTTGAGTGAAAAGAGCCTTGTGTAATATTGGTAAGTACATTTTAATGCTTATTTTAGAAAAGTATATTAGATTGATGAAAAATGTAAGAGTTAGAAAGATATTATCGTTATTTGAAAGTGTCAAAGAATTCCACATTCAATAGGCATTTTTTCACGAAATAAGCATAATACAAAATTGAAAATCTTTAACAATGTTGTAATGTTAATTTATAGGCAAATTTAATCATAATTTATAATTGTAAGAAACTCTATTGCAAAGAAATTTTAAGATTCAATAGGAAAAGTTTAACAAACTTAAGAATAACTCATATGAAAAGGAAAACTTTTGGTCATCCAGAAATAAAGCATCCTGCTCTTCAATACACATACAATTTAACCGAATAAAAGTATGCAAATGGGAGGCAATATATTTATCTTGAGAAAGGTAAAGTTTTAAAATATAATCAAGCTGAAATATTATCAAATGAGTTCTACTGCAACAATATTTTAAGATAATAGCAGAGATGTCAGTTAAGCAATTTGCAAATCGTATATTTCCCTGCTGTGTTTGCAAGATTACCTTGTGAATCATCAGAATCCATAACTCTAAAGGCTTTTGATTTACATTTGCCTGAAATGCAAGGCCAGAAAGGACATTGCAGATAAGACAAACAACATGATGATCTAGTAGCTACAATACCAATAAAAAATAAACAAATAGGTCCCTTCTTCCAAAAGGCTGAAGCTGACACTTTACTTTTGCAACCAATAATTCTCTGCAAATATATAGACTCTTTATATAGATTACATTGGAACAGCATTTTTACTCAGGCTTGTTCATGTATTTTATATCCAAAGTGATAGTTGAGGCTAAAGGTGGCATGAGAGGGCTTCTTTATCTACGACATTCTCCAGAATCTTTATAGTCTTCCATTCCTATATTTTTGACCACACTCTATTTCCCTTTGCTCCCTTAATCAAATAGAGGATTATTTTCTTCGTATTCAAACTTACATTCTCACTGGTATTGCTTGCATTACTTATTTTACCATGTCTTGTACTTTTACCAAGAATGCCTACTTTCTCCTGATTAAAATAGATAACTAATATTTACCGGTGCTTTATACCCGCAGGAACTTTTATAAGTGATTTTATTTCATTTTATTTTTATTATTTACTTTGAAGGAAAGGGGGCAGCAGAAAGAGAAGGAGAGAAAGAATCCCAAGCAGTCTCTGCACTGTTAGCACAGAGCCCAGCACAAGACTTGGGTCTCAATCTTATGAACCCTGTGATCATGACCTGAGACAAAATACTCGGGCGCTTAACCGACTGAGGCACCCAGGTGCCTCTATAAGTGATTTTAGATGTATCACTCATTCTTCCTAAAAATAAATCTGAAACCTAAAAATAAATAAGAAACTAGTTACTGCAGGGTTAAACAACCCTCCCTAGGTCATTTGCCCACGATTAATGGAGCTGGAATTCAAATCATCACTCTGACTGTGTTTGAGCCTCTTTCTTACTAGTCCCTCCCTCCCCCTTTTCTTTCCAAAATGCTCCAGGTTTAACCACACACGTGGCCTTCAGCAACTGTGATTTGCACTTTCTAAGTGCAGTCTCCCAGGTCACGAATGATTAAATCTCTATGGATGCCTGTACAAGCTGATTTTTCTCATTGAGTAAAGGAGGCTTATGTGTTTGTATATGTGTATATATGTGTGTATGTGTGTGTGGTGGGGAGTTGGGGGTAGTAGAGAAAGACATTCACAATATAACTCAAAACTACAGAGAGCTAGTCTGAAAAGGGGATGTAAGACTAATACACAAACAGAACCAGAGGTAAGAAAAGCCAGATATAGCACCTGTATTTTGTCAGTTCCAAAAGCAAAGCAAGTGTATTTGTACTACTGTGAAGTTTCAAATTGAAATTGGGGTTTTCCCAGTTAATCTCTATAAATGTCTATAACTGTGGAGGTTGGAGCTTCAGTATTCTGGAGTGTGGATTAAGTAGAAAAAGTAAGTTTAAAAAGATGGAAAAACATAGATTAAAAAATGCAAATAGTATCAAACAGATGAGATCCAGAGAACACTGATGGCTCCTCAGTTTTTTCTTAAGCTTCTTCAAGGTCACAACTACCTTACTACATTTGGGCTGACATAAAAAGGATTTTATGGGAATATAATGAGATAAATGAATAAAAATGTCAGCAAAAATAAGGGTTTATAAAATGTCTTTTCCTGAATATTTGACTTCTTCTACATTCTTTCCTTCATAATTGTATTTGTTATTCTGAATTCTTAACAGTTATGATCTATACAATATTTTTTATTTTTATTTTTATTTTATTTATTTATTTATTTATTTATTTATTTTAATTTTTTTAATGTGTATTTATTTTTGAGACAGAGAGAGAGAGAGAGCATGAGCAGGGAAGGGGCAGAGAGAGAGGGAGACACGGAATGTGAAGCAGGCTCCAGGCTCTGAGCTGTCAGCACAGAGCCCGACGCGGGGCTCGAACTCACGAACTGTGATACCATGACCTGAGCTGAAGTTAGACACTTAACCAACTGAGCCACCCAGGCGCCCCTTTTTATTTTTTTTTTATAGAATATTTTTTAAATATATTTTTTTTTTCTTTAGGACCACCTGGGTGGTTCAGTCAGTTAAGTGTCTGACTCTGGATCTCAGCTCAGGTCATGATCTCATGGTTTGTGGGCTCAAGCCCCACATTGCGCTCTGTGCTGATGGTACAAAGCCTGTTTGGGATCTGACTCTCCTTCTCTCTGCCCCTTCTCCACTTGTGTGTGTGCACACTCTCTCTCCTTCTCTCAAATAAATAAAACTTAAAAAAAAAAACTTTAAAAAACATTTTTTCTTTCTTAACTTTATAGAATTAAAATAATTTCAGATTTATAAAAATTTATAAAAATAGTAAAAAGACTTCTTGTATACCCTTTGCACAAATTCTTCAAATGTTAAACATCTTATATAATCATAGTACAGTTAGCAAAAACAGGAAATTAATTTTCTACAACACTATTATCTAGTCTATAGACCTTATTCAAATTTCGCCAAATATCCCACTAATGTCCTTTCTCTGGTCTAAGATCCAAACCAGGATCCCACATCATATTCAATTGTTATGTTTCTTCCATCTTCTTCTTCTTCCTCTTTTTTTTTTTTTTCAGTTTATTCAGAGAGAGAAGCATGAAGGGAGGGAAGGAGAGAGAAGGAGAGAGAGAGGAAAAGGGAGAGAGGGAAGAAAAGAGACAACCCCAAGCAGGTTCTGCACTGCCAGCTCAGATCTCCACATGGGGCTCAATCCCACAAACCACGTGATCACAACTTGAGCTGAAATCAAGAGTCAGACGCCCAACTCACTGAACCACCCAGCCCCCCCCCCCCCCCATCTTCTTCTATGTGGGAAAGGTGCTCATTTTTTAGGACTTTGACATATTTCATAAGTAGTGTCCAATTCTTTTGCAGAATTTACTCTAATTTAGATTTGTTTGATATTTTGTCATGAATAGATTCAAGTTACACGGTTTTGGTGAAATTACCACTAAACAACAGTAAAGATTTAGTAACCTACAGTAAAAAGGTCCTTTTATTTAATAAAAAGGATTACTGAATACCTTGTAAGTATTTTATGGAAAAATAGTTTCAAGATTCTGCAAATATCTTATATCTTATCATATTTTATATATCTTATCATATCTAAACACTATGGTAGTGATTGCCAAAGATGATTTTCTCCATTTCTTTATTGGAATTCTACTCTAAGAAAAAGCAGTCTCTTCTACCCAATGTATTCATTTGTTCGACTATTTATCTATATTGTTATGGGATCACATGTTTATTTTATTGTTAACTATTCAGTTTTTTAATTGTTAAAATTGTTCAATATTTGGCCAGTGAGAAATTTTTCAAGTTGGTTTCTATTGTTAGACATACCAGGATATTTTTTTTAAATGTAGCTCCTTATTTTCTGGCACTACTAAACATTCCAGGCTTATCTTGCTCTAGCATTAGCACTTTTTTCAAAGAGTTCTGATTTATTTCATTGGAAGAATAGAATTTAGAGCATCATCTAGGTACTAGACTTGTTTATTGCACTGGTTTGCCACCATCTTAAGATAAACAAATCTTAGTGTGTGTGTGTGTATATATATATGTGTGTGTGTGTGTGTGTGTGTGTGTATACATGTGTGTATATATTTATATATTCATCTATATACATACCTGTGTCTTTCTGTACATCTTCATTTGCGTGTGTGTTAAAAACAGTTTATACTTATACCTAAGTTTCCAGCTCAATAGCAGAGTCCATTTTATCCTTTCCCCATTCCTATTTGCAACTACTTTCACATATAGTGATTAACCTGATTCTGAAAATCTACACCTATATTTACCTACTTGCTCAACCTCAGAACACACATACATTTGTTTTAGACTTACCAACCCATACCTTGTGAAAAACAAATTTACTAACTAGAGTACAACATTTGGGTACAACATTTTTGTCTTACCATATGTCAACATATAATTTTTGCTTAAATAATTCATATTATTATGTATCTTCTTCAGAATCTTCAATGTGTTTACATTAATTATTTGTAATGCATATAGGTACATCTATTACTATTTGAATTGGGGTTTTCCCATATATCTGGGATAATTTTAACATTTTATTATTGAGGTGTGCAAAATATTGCTGTGATTATAAAAGTCACACTATACAAAAAAATATTGGCAGAGAAATATCCCTCCTTTCATTAACCATCATGTCCTAATTTCTATTCACCAATTCATTACTTCTCTGTGAGATGTATTTTCTATTTAATATTTTAAAAAGTAATAATATTCAAGAATGTTTGTGTTTTTGTTCTAATGCTTAGTATTGTACTTTTCTTAATGCCTGTAATGCCCCTTTTTGTATTTATCTTTCTCTATCTGGATTGTCAGTTTTCAATAGTTTCATTCACTCCTAGATATTGCCTTATCAACCTTGAATGAAAGTATTTTATCTTCTTCTTTTCCACTTCTCTTTTGACTGCATTAGATCTATTCTGTCACAATATGTAACATTGCATATTAGTCTTTTACTGTTATCCACATTGCTTATTTATGTTTTAGAACTCCATTTTTTATATAATAAACTATTCACCATCCCTTTTTTGCTTATGTTGCCCATAATAAACTGCTTTAAAAAAAGTTCATCCTCTAACAAGTTCTTCAAAAAAGCTCATACGTGCCAAATTTCCTGTTCTTGTACATTGAAAATTGTTTCATATGGTTTTGATAAATGAAGGAGAACTTAGCTGATATTTTTAAAAAAAAAAAAAACTTCTTTGTTGCCTTGATTTGTATTTTTTTTCCAAAAAAAAAAATGATGCCTTTGACTTTGTAGCTCATTCGGTAATGGTGGTTGTGTTAGTCCTCTTCACTCTCTTCTATCACAGTATTTTCTTGGCTTGATGCTGTTCTCATATCTCAAAAGTATGTTTTTTACAACTGACCAAACTACATTGACATATCATTACTACTCCAGGTCCACAGTTTACATTTGGGTAATATCTTGGTGTTGTACATTCTTTGATATATACGTATATAATAACATATATCCACCATTGTAGTATAGTTTCATCACCCTAAAAATAATGTAGGTTCTGTCTATTCATCTCACTTCCCTCCTTCCCTCCAGCCTCTAACAACCACTTATCTGTTTACTAAACCATAGTCATGACTATGACTATGACATTTCCTCAAAATGTAATATCACTTGAATCATATAATAAATTGCCTTTTCAATTAGCTTCTACCCCTTTGTAATATCCTTTTAGGTTTTGTGTGTGTATGTGTGTGTGTGTGTGTGTGTGTGTATCCTCATGGCATGATAGTTCATTTCTTCATAGCACTGAATATTCTATATGGATGTACCATAGTCTATTTGTCCATCCACCTAGTGAAGGAAGCTGCCAAATCATTATTGGTGAGAGGAGATATGAATGAAGTTCCTCTTATTCTGCCATTTGCTGATGTCACTCCTCAAAGTATTTTCTAATTTCACTTTTCTTTTATATTTTGACTTGCATGCAATTTTAAGAGTTTGTTGTTTAAATTGTTCATATTTATAAATCCCAACATCGTTTGTTGTTTTCTATTTATTTCTACTGTCATCAGAGAATATATTTTTATTTAAATAATTTAAAATTTATGTAGATTGATTTTGTTTGGCCTAATATATAATCAGTCATGGAAAATATTCTATGTGTGTTTTAGAAGAAGTGTATTCTGATTTTGGATAGAGAGTAAAATATATGTATATCTGTTGGGGCTAGTGAGTGGATAGTGGTCAAGTTAAATATTTACTTGTTGAACTCTAATTATAATCGATTATTTAAAATGAGGTATTTAAATATCCAGTATTATTGCTGAAATGTCTATTTTTGTCTTGAACTCTGTCAGCTTTTGTTTCATATATTGTTGTTAAAACAGTTTCTGGTGGGGCACCTGGGTGGCTCAGTTAGTTGAGCATCCAACTTCAGTTCAGGTCATGATCTCACGGGTCCAAGGGTTTGATCCCAGCATTGGACTCTGTGCTGACAGCTCAGAGACTGAAGCCTGCTTCAGATTCTGTGTCACCCTCTATCTCTGCCCTCCCCTGCTCACACTGTGTCTCTCTCTCTCTCTCTCAAAAATAAATAAACATTAAAAAATAAAAATAAACAGTTTATGTTGACAAATTTTGACCTGAGGTATATTTTTCCAATATTTTAATAGTCATTTCAACTCTCTTTTGGTTGCTGTTTCCTTAGTAATATTTAGCATGGTTTCTTTTTCTTATTTGGTCCAGAAAGTCTGAAGTAATCATCCGGTCAACAACTACAGTTAGGAACATGCTTTCTCTTAATTTCATTATGTAAATTTTTAATATTTAATTTGCATATATAAATAATTTATATATAATGTAATTATTAATAAGTAGAGGTTTCTATCTACGATTTTACTAACACATGCTATTATACCTTTACCTTCTATTTTATCATGTAGATATGTTCTAGTGTACTATTTCAACTTCCTTATTTCTCTTACTATATTTTTGAGTTATTTTTCTCAGTTTTTACCCTGGATATCACAATTAGCAACTTATGTTGAAATAATCTTGTTTTGATTTGTATTTATTTGGTTACAGTTAGCAAAAATCTTTGTTTCAGTATACTGCCACCCACTCTTCCTTCATATGTAATTGTCTTATGAATTACATATGTCTTTATATACTATTAGGACATCAACACTAGTTTGATAATTATTTTATATGCAGTTGTCCTTTTAAAAATATAGAAGAAATAGTACAAAAGCATAAAAGTTTTTGGGAATCTATCTGTGTATTTCATTGCCTTACTTGTTCCCCATATATCTTCATGTATATTCTATTTATTGTGTGGTATTACTTATCTCAGCTTAAAAGATTTTCTTTAGTATTTCTTGTAAGGTAGGTACCCATTATTTCTTTTCCCTCTCTAGTTCAGTTTTCTATCTGCAACAATAATGAAGCAACAGTACAAAAGCTTAACATTTATTATCACTTATTCATGTATTCGGAACAAGAGAAACAATTCTTATTCTCAGATTTCCTTGGGCTCCATTTTTCTTCTTTTTTTTATCCTAAATTTTTTTTTCATAACTTTCAGATCAATAAAACTTTCTCTTTCCACACTGACTTAATTTTACCCTTTGGAGTGTAGGCATCATCACTCTACCTATAGGAAACTTTTCTTTAACACTCATCTCACTTAGAAGCATTAGATATTTGTATTTCTCTCTTGTGGGAGAATAAGCACTATTAAGCCATGGACCAAATTAATATTCATAATCAGAATGGTGCATAGCATACTGTAGGCATTCAACACCTAGATACATTTTGAGTAAATAATAGTACTTCTGTTCTGAACCTCAAAAAAACTGAAATATCACAAAATTTATGTATTAAGACTATACTTCATTTAAAATTTAAAAATATTTAAAAGATGAACAAATATACCTACAGATAAGAAATATTATCATTGGTGTTTTTGAAACCAACACCTTTTATGAGTGTCTATCATCAGTCAGGATTTCTGTTTATATTACTGAAACTTGAGGACACTCAAGTTGTTATTTGTCCACAGCATAGGAAAAATACATAAATTTTTCAAGCTAGTTAAGAAAAAGTGAGAAATAAATAATAAATACTTAAACTAAAGCTAAAGTTTTAAGTTTTTGTTTTACTTTAAGTGTTTCATTGTTGCATGGACTAATGTCTAATCTATACTACAAAAACAGATTTTCTAAGTGCCAAATGAAAAACATACGCCTGTCCTACAAGATGGTTTATCCTTCATACGTGGTTTCTTTTCTTTTTTTTTTTTTTATTTCCGTGTTTCGGTTAGATCCCTAGTGCTTATCAGAATAATTAAGGTTTATGACTGTTTTGAAGGGCAGCTATTAGTAGAAAGCATCATTAAAAACGAAGCGGGCTCATCTGGAACAGGGCAGAAGTTCAGAAGCAAAAAATACACTAGATACTACATCAAGAGTGGTGTGCACATGAATAAGTCATTATCTCTTTAAAAAGTTGATAAGTTACTTGTCCAGCATATTCTTGGAAAAACATTTTTGCATTATTTTAGATTTGTTCCAAATGAAACTCTACTACTTATATCAGATCAATCCATTTATCCAGTCTTGAGGAAAGTATTTGGATACTATTATAGTAAGACTATAAAAAATGAACAAAAAAATACTGAATGCAAGAAGTAGAAGGAATTCAACTTGATTTTATTTGGTCCTATGACTATTTATTTAACAAGGAGATTTGATAGGTCTTGATACTGAGACCAAATATATTAACACAGAGATTTATTTATCAAGGAACTTAGATAACATACAGAGAAGAAATTTTACCTAAAACATAAAGAAAATTAAATGACATTATTGTAGGATATATAGTTGGTGTTTCTTTTTTTTTTAATTTTTTTAACATTTATTCATTTTGAGAGTGAGAGAGACAGAGCATGAGTGGGGGAGGGGCAGAGAGAGAGGGAGACATAGAATCTGAAGCAGGATCCAGGCTCCAAGCTGTCAGCACAGAGCCGGATGTGGGGCTCAAACTCACAAACCATGAGATCATGACCTGAGCTGAAGTTGGACACTTAACCAAGTGAGCCACCCAGGCGCCCCTATAGTTGGTGTTTCTTAACCTGTGCAGTTAACCTAAAAATTTTATTGAAATGTAATTTTAATTCTGTGAATCTAGGTTTGTTTTGAGATTCTTTATTTCTCATACTTTGATACCAAGGGACTAATCAATATCATGGGTATATTTAAAAAAATAGCAGGTAATATGTGTACAGTCTGAAAAGATTGCAAAGCTGATTACATCAGTTGTCCCTAATGAAGCACTTTCAATAAGTGCTTCATTTTGTGCTGCAAAATAAAAAGAAAATTCCCATATTAATAAAACTTACTTTAATTTGTTTACTTTAATTTGTTTCCCAAGAGAAGCATGAATTTCTTCATGGTCCTTCTTTGCCCAAGGTTCCTAAGGCATTGGAATGGACTGGAATCTTCTTTGCATTAGTTAGGAGGTAACAAGCAATCTGAATAGCAAACTTCTACAATGAATTACATCTCCAGACAACTTGCTCATTCCATAAGCAGAGTTCATTTCTGACATAGGCAGACACACTGAATGAGATAATGTGCTTCTACAAAGTGCTGACAATTTGAACCCACTCTGACCATGTGAAAGATGTTAGAGCACAGAGCACACAGGTTTGAGTGCATTCTATTTCATAACCAAATCATTCTCTTCTGATCTTTTACATTTTGTCCATTTCAAAAATGACTCCCAAACTTCTCCCTTGTTGTTCCTACAAGGTGAGCTTACATGTGATCTAAGCACCTGGTGATGATTTATCTTGACTTGACTTTCCTCATTAACAGAGTGGGAACTGTAAAAAACTTGCAATTCAGGAGCAGTCTTTTGCAGTTGCTTCTTAGCTGGGTTCCAGGCATATCCTTGGTTTATTTCAGAGGCTGCAACTAAGCACAGACCCCTTTGCTTCTCATTTCTTTCTACCAATCCTACTACATAAAAGCAAATGATTCCTTTTATCTTAGAAAGCAGCACACCTTAATACTTTCCAAACACTTATAGTTGCATGATTATAACAGTCAATTTAGAAGTCCTTTTACTAAACACAATGACAACTTACGATACGATGTATGTACTTATACATGTTCCTGAATATTACTATTTTTATTAAATGCAGTCATTCTTCAGCTTTATTTTATCAAATCCTACAAAAGTCTTTGAAACTTCATGTGGTAGGAATACTCAGGGCAAAAATATTCTAGAAATAGTTCCTAATAGTATGCTACTGCGCTGTCAATCTCATATATATGAAATGAGAATGCTATAACCTTATTCTGATCAGAAATGTAATTACTAGATTTGAAAAAAGTTTTTTAATATTTTAGTGTTTATTTTTAAGAGAGAGAGTATGAGTAGGGGAGGGGCAGAGAGAGAGGGAGACAAGAATCCGAAGCAGGCTCCAGGTTCTAAGTTGTCAACGCAGCCCGATGTGGGACTCGAACTCACAAACTATGAGACCATGACCTGAGCCGGTCGAATGCTTAACTGACAGAGCCACCCAGGCACCCCTGTAACTACCGGATTTAAGTACAATCACACAAAAAAGACCAAGAGCCTGGGTGCAGGAGTATTCCAACACAAATGGCAAAGGACATATGGTCAATCAGGCTACTTAAATAAGATGCAGGTATAAAGAAAATTAATTGCAATAATGTGTACAATTTCCAATTTTCTTCAGTAGTCTTTAAAATTTATTTTTGCTGGTTGAGAAGGATTTCACTGTACTCATATAAATACAGCAAATAATTAGAAGTCAGGTTACTATCTATGCCTTTATGTAGATAAACTAACTGAGCCCAAATATTTACAGTTCTCATTAGAGGACCAAACATTGTATAGCTATCCAATGTTTGCTTGCAAAATTTGAACTTTGCGATTGACTGTATGAGTGTGCACTAAATATTCCTCTCGATTGACTAATATCAGTGGATATATTCAAAAATTATACTCCCCTGAAAATATTAGTAAAACACAAGTTGGTGTTAACATAACATGTTCCATACATATTTTACATGTAAGAAGCAGATTTATACGCAATATTTAATTATGTGTACTAAGATTTGGAAATGCTTCGACTCTACAGCTTGCCAAAAGTTTAAATATCTATAAAATGATTGACACATATTAACTATTTTTATGTTATTGGTTAATATTAAATGCTCCAGAACTGGTAACTTAAAGTAGAATCTGTCTCTAGTGTTATTCAGGTTAATCACTTTATATAATGAAGCTATCTATGGTTTTAAATAAATCTTTTAAGATTAGTGACAGTTAAGTAGATAGTTTTGAAAAGGCATAATAGGGGCCTGGGTAGCTCAGTGGGTTAAGCATCTGACTCTTGGTTTGGGCTCAGGTCATGATCTCATGGTTGTGGGCTCAAGTCCTGCACTGGACTCTGCACTGACAGTGTGGAGACTGATTGGGATTCTCTCTCTCTCTCTCTCTCTCTCTCTCTCTGCCCCTCTCTCTCCCCCTGCCCTGCTTGTGCTCTTTCTCTTTCAAAATAAATAAAATATTTTTAAAATGGTATAGTATGCAAATTTATCTTGAATCACAAATTTAATCACAAATTTATTTAATTATATTTTATTTTCTGATTCTGTGGTTCTTTTTATTTGTGAAATGTTTTGACACCAGGTTCTAGAAAAACAAAGTTTTTATAATATCTAATACCTGATAAGACTGTTGGATACAATTAAAATTTAGAAAATTTACATAACATTATATTCTTGAAATTCAAAATAATTTCAAAATTTTTCATGCTACAAACACTAGGATGACACTGCTTGGTCAACTTTCTATACTTAACAATTTAGAAAGAACTGTATTCACCCTTTCCTTAAAAATAAACCAATTTTAGGGGCGCCTGGGTGGCTTAGTCGGTTAAGCGGCCGACTTCGGCTCAGGTCATGATCTCGCGGTCCGTGAGTTCGAGCCCCACGTCGGGATCTGTGCTGACCGCTCAGAGCGGAGCCTGTTTCAGATTCTGTGTCTCCCTCTCTCTGACCCTCCCCTGTTCATGCTCTGTCTCTCTCTGTCTCAAAAAAATAAATAAACGTTAAAAAAAAATTATAAAAAAAAATAAACCAATTTTATAAATCTGTTAAAATCTATAAAATTAAATTTCACAAAACATAACATGTTTGATATTATGTAACTACACTGGACGTATTTTTGTGTCAAATTTTCTAAAATCTGTACATTATTTAGATTAAATAAACTAGTTATTTGACATCACATGTTATCATTGCTAAAAATTCTTAAATTATCTTTATAGGAACTCATCACTGCATGCAAATATTTAAGGTATATTGAGATACATTTACAAATCCATAATTCATCATATTTTATGAGATACAGCTTTCATGTCCTTCAGATTATTCCTTAATAACTTTCCAAGAACTTTTGATCTCTTTCTTTAGTCCAAAACGATATTTTTCTTGATTTTAATACTATAATTGTCCTAGTTTACTGTGATGACTTTAATTTTTCTATTTCTTGGAACCTAAGATGTCAGCAGTCAGATTACTGCATGTAGTTGAATGAGTTATTGCTACTATTTAATACAAAGATTTTGAAACAAGCATTCATGCTGCAGGAAGTATGAAACCTTCTCTAAATTATTCATTTAGTGGAGAAGGACATTTAACAACTTGGAAACAATTTTCCCCAGGTCTCTTACTTCTTTCACTGCTATTTCTTTATCATTCTCTTGACATTTTTGCAAAATATGTTCATTGATATTCACTAATGTTTCATTGCTATATGCACTTGTTAAGTAGGTATTTTTAATAAGTCATTCAACATAAAGCACTACACAAGTCACTGGAAAAATAATAATGATTAAAAAGGTTTAGAGTATAGTGGAAGGCTATGAACATAATATACATGCATATTTACAGTTACATATGTTGCAAAACTGTTTTCCAAGAGGACCACCATCAATTTCTTCCTTTCCCATATCCATATACTACTTCTCACAAATAGAGGTAAATTGAGTTTGCCCCCACACTTAATTGTAGATTTAGTGACCTTCTTGACCAAAAGAATGTGGAAAAAATTCACATTCTGAGACTTCTGAGTCTGGGTATTAAGAAACCTTCCAGGTTCTAGCTGGGTCTCTGAGAAAAGTTCACTGTTAGGTAGGAAACCCATCATAGGATCATGACATTTTGGGTAAGCCCAGAATAGCCCTGAGGAGATGTCTTCTCAAGAGAAACAAAGCTAACCAGCCAGCTCACAGCTTTCCAGCCATCTCAGCCCAAGAATGAGAGATGGGAATGAAAATACTCGGAATAATTAGGACTTCAGATAGTTTCAGATTAGGCCCAGCAACTACTGACTGCAAGAAACATGGGAAACATCAAAGGTCATTTATTTTATTTTAAAGCGCTAAGTTTTGAATTCGTTTGTTATCTTAAAAATACTTACTCTCTCTCTGACCCTCCCCCGTTCATGCTCTGTCTCTCTCTGTCTCAAAAATAAAGAAACGTTAAAAAAAATTATTTAAAAAAAAGGGGGGGGGGGCACCTGGGTGGCTCAGTCGGTTAAGCCTCCGACTTCGGCTCAGGTCACGATCTCGTGGTCTGTGAGTTCAAGCCCCGCGTCAGGCTCTGTGCTGACTGCTCAGAGCCTGGAGCCTGTTTCAGATTCTGTGTCTCCCTCTCTCTCTGACCCTCCCCCGTTCATGCTCTCTCTCTGTCTCAAAAATAAATAAACGTTAAAAAAAATTCTTTAAAAAAATACTTAAATAAAAACCATGTGTTTATATTTATATATGTACTACATAAGATATATATAACATAGAGAACATTCATTATATAACACAGAAGATATTCTTTATATGAAATGGATATGTGTCTATATACAGGGTGATGAAAAAGAGACACAAAGACCTTCATCAAGAAGATGTATATGAAAAAAATGGGACTGAAGTGACAGAGCCAACTGGAGAAAAAGAGATATAAGATCTTTCTTAAGACTACAATAATGCTGCAAACTAGGATGCAACAGGTAATCGTGGCAGAATGTACCAGCTGATCACCAAGTTTATTTCTTCCCTTTCTAGTGTTTCCCGGTCTTTGTTGCATTTATATAAGGACCCTATGATTGTATTTTAGCAAATAAGAGTGGAAATGTGTGTGTAAACTTCAAAGCTCACCTGAGATTCCCATCCCATTTTCTTTCCTCCCTTCCTCCCTTCCACCCTTCCTTCTTTTATATCTTCCCTATCGTTTCTTCTTTCTATGCTCATCCTCTGTTTTTGAAACAGTTATTCACTTCTAAAATACATTATACTTTATGGTCTATTCTTCTGAGTTTCTAATCTAAACTCTTTCCTATGGACTAAAATACTTGTAAATATCTCTTTCTTAGATCTGCAATCTTACTTCTTTTCATTCTTTTTTATCATTTCTGTCGTTCAACACCATAAGAATTCCAGAAGATATTCTGACAATTCAAGTTTCTATCCTGCTATTCTTACTCTCTACTCACTTAGTTTTCCTTCTCTTCATCTTTTAAACATTATGTTAATGCAACTTCTCAAATTTCTGTATTCAAAATTTATTATGTTTTCTTAAAGCACCCTATTTCTTTACCAAATGGACACACATTAATCTATATATTTATTTCAGTAATATTTATATTCTCTATTAAAATATATATTCTATGAGGTCAGGAAATATTTTTTATGACTCTACAGTGAATGGCTAGCATAGTGCCAAGAACATGATAGATAATGTGTTTACTCTGGTAAGTGAAATAAAGCATTTTACAGTTATTCAACAAACTGTAATTTAATTTGTTTTCTAATATGCTATTTACTATAAGCTAACCTTATTTCATCCAAATGACTAAGATTACATTTTGAGTTTGCATATATGTTACTGAAATTCTCTAACGTCCTTTTACTATCATACTTACTCTATTTGCTATAAATTAACATATGAAAAAGTTAAGTAGAATTTTCAACACACTATAAAAAACCTCAATGATAAGTTCATAAGTACATGTTGTGAATT
Source organism: Panthera leo (assembly GCF_018350215.1). Classification (NCBI taxonomy): domain Eukaryota; kingdom Metazoa; phylum Chordata; class Mammalia; order Carnivora; family Felidae; genus Panthera; species Panthera leo. The sequence goes on along the minus strand of NC_056691.1, from coordinate 36,727,904 downwards.
TATCTTTGGGTAGCTCTGAAGAAATCTTAAAAACAGAAATTTTTATTCCTTTCAACACAGCCAATCACATGAACTATGAATAGCTGAGAAAAGTAGTAAGAAATATTATTGAGCATTGACTGAAGCCTGATATTTTACATTTCTTATCCTGAATATGTGGTTCTAACTGCCAAAGATCAAGCATGAAAGTTTTGTTTTTTTCACTTTCTCATCAATCTCATATGATGAAAAACAAAAGGCCAGTTCACTGGACTAATTTTCAGCCAGAAATTCTATAATCTTGTTTGAACATCAAATGCGAAAGAGAAATTATAAATCTATATTAACATTCTTATCCAAGAAAAGATAGCAATAGGCTGTTTTTCATTGACTTTGAAGATACACTTTTTCCATTAACTTTAAAATTTGACTTGGAGTTTTAAAATATTAACTTTCTCAGTGTTGCTTATAAAATGATCCTTTTCGGTATAATCTGTATGTGAGAGGAAAAAAAGAAGTCCATTGTGCATTTCATTATTTAAGGATTAGATAAAAGATATGTTATACTTTTATTTAAATGCAGAGACATACATATATATACACACATACATATGCATATATATGAGCACATATATGTGTATATATATTAAGTTTTGCTGTTAGAAAAGATAAAACAGATCAAGGGAAAAGACAGGAAGATGTACTTCTTTTATTTTAGAAATTTATCTGGGGCGCCTGGGTGGCGCAGTCGGTTAAGCGTCCGACTTCAGCCAGGTCACGATCTCGCGGTCTGTGAGTTCGAGCCCCGCGTCAGGCTCTGGGCTGATGGCTCGGAGCCTGGAGCCTGTTTCCGATTCTGTGTCTCCCTCTCTCTCTGCCCCTCCCCCGTTCATGCTCTGTCTCTCTCTGTCCCAAAAATAAATAAAAAACGTTGAAAAAAAAAATTAAAAAAAAAAAAAAAAAAGAAATTTATTTTTCTGCAAATAATATAGGGAACACTTGGGGCACCTGGGTGGCTTAGTGGGTTAGGTGTCTGACTTTGTTTGGCTCAGATCATGATCTCACAGCTCATGGGTTCAAGTCCTGTTTTGGGCTCTCTGCTGACAGCTAGGAGCCCGGAGCCTGCTTCAGATTCTGTCTTTGCTCTCTGTCCCTGCCCCTGCTTGCACTTATGTCTCTCTCTCTCTCTCTCTCTTTCAAATATCAATAAACATTTTTTAAAAAGATTTATTTTTCTTTTTGTTTTTAACATTTTTCTAGATTTATTGAAATATAACTGACATATAGCATTGTGTAAGTTTATAGCGTACAACAAGTTGATCTGGAATATGTCTATTTTGCAAAAATGGCTGCCACCAGAGCATTAGCTAAAACCTCCATCATGTCACATAATTACCCTTTTTTTCTTTTTTTGTAGTAATAACATTTACTATCTACTCCCTTAGCAATCTCAAATATATAACCCAATTTCATCAACTGTAATCACCATGCTATATATTAGATCCTCAGAGTTCATCTGTATTATAACTAGAGGTTTGTACTTTTAACCAACATCTCCTTATCTCCAACACCCTCCATCCTCTGGCAACAACTACTCTGCTCTCTGTATCTACAAGTTCAACTTTGTTAGATTCACTTGTAAGTGGAGTCATGTAGTATTTGTCTTTCTCTGACTTATTTCACTTAGTGTAATGTCCTCAAGGTCCATCCATGTTGTCACAAATGGCAGAAATTTCTTCTTTCTACAGATTAATAATATTCCATTATATAAACACAGACATACATAAATACATACATACACCCACACATATACCTCATGTTTTCTTTTGTAAGATGTGGATCACAGATCCATTCATTTGTTAACAGACATTTAGGTTGTTTCCATATCTTGGTTATTGTGAACAATGCTGTAATGAACATGGGAGGAAATACATCAATTTGAGGTACTGTTTTCATTTACTTTTTATATACACCCAGAAGTGAAATTGCTGGGTAATATGGCAGTTCTATTTTTAATTTTTTGAGGAACCTCTGTATTTTGGTCATGTCAGTTTTAATGTCTCCTCTTTCATTTCTGATGTTATTTATTTGAATCATCTCTCTTTTTTTGGGGGAGGGGCTCTCTAAAGGTTTGCCAATTTTGTTTATCTTAAAAAAACAGCTCATAGTTTTGTTGATAATTTTTAGTGATTTTAGAGCCTCTATTACATTTCTCTCTTTCCTGATCTTAGTTATTTCCTTCCTTGTTCTAACTTTGGATTTAGGGTTTTATTTGTTTTTTTGTTTGTTTTGTTTGGTTTGTTTTCTAGTTTCTTGCAGTGTAAAATTAGTTTATTTCAGATTGTTCTTTTTCTTAAGGTAGATATTTGTCTCTATGTACTTCCTGCTTAGACTGCCTTTGCAGATTTTGGTATATTGTGGTTTCATTTTCATTTGTTTCAATATTTTTTTTCCTCTTTTGATTTATTTGATGTATTGGTTCCTTAATAGTGTATTATTTAATTTCCACATATTTTTGAATTTCCCAGAATTCCTCCTGTTACCAATTTTTATTTCCATACCATTTTGTTTAGAAAAGATACTTGCTATAATGTCAATGTTCTTACATTGACTAAGACTTGTTTTAAGTCCCAACATGTAATCTATCCTACAGAATGTTCCATATTTGAGGATAATATGTCTTCTGCAGCTGTTGGATGGAATCTTTTTCTTACATCTGTTTTATCCATTTGGTCTAAAGTATGGTTCAAGTCCAATATTTCCTTTTTGATTTTCTAATGATATAACCATTGTTGACATCGGGGTATTACAGTTCTATCCTATTTTGTATTATTGTCTAGTTCTCCTTTTAGATTTGTTAGTATTAGACTTTAATACATTTAGGTGTTCTGATATTGTGTGCATATACAGTTTACCCTTGAACAACACAAGTTTGAACTGTGTGAGCCCCCTTATAGGCAGATGATTTTATAAATACAGTATAGTGTTGTAAATGTGTTTTCTCTTCCTTATTATTTTCTTAGTAACATTATCTTTTTTCTAGCTTGCTTTATTGTAAGAATATAGTATATTATACATATAACACGTAAAATATATGTTCACCAACTGTTTATGTTATCAATAAGGCCTCCAGTCAACAGTAGACCATTAGTAGTTAAGATTTGGGGGAGTCAAAAGTTATATTCATATTTTCAATTGTACAAGGGGTCAATGTCCCTAATCCTCACATTGTTCAAGGGCCAACTGTATATTTATGATTGTTATATCTTCTTGATGAATTGACCCCTTTATCATTATATAGTGACTTTCTTTGTGTCTTGTTATCTGTTTGACTTAAAATCTATTTTGTCTACTATAAGTATAGCTAACTCTGTTATCTTTTGGTTTCTGATTGCATAAGATATCTTTTCTATCCCTTTCCTTTGATCCTATATGTGTCCTTAAAGCTGGAGTGCGTGTCTCAGAGGCAACACACATGGGTTTTATTTTGTATTCATCCAGTGTCTCTATGTATTTTATTAGATAATTTAAACCATTTATATGTAGAGTAATTATTGACAGGTAAGGATTTAATAATGCCATCTTATTATCTGTTTTCTTGCTATTTTGTAATCTTTTGCTCATTTTTTTTTACCTCTTACTGCTTTCCTTTGTGAACTGATTTTCCACAGAGATATGCTTTCATCCTTTTTTCTTTATCTTTTGTGACCCTATTGTAGGCTTTAGCTTTGTAGTTACCAAGAGTCTTACATAAAATACCATATAGATACAGAAGTTTATTTTAGGCTAAAAACAAACTTCAATCACATACAAAAACTCTATCCTTTTATTCCTCCCCCTTTTTATACTTTTTATCTCACAATTTACCTCTTTTTATGCTGTATATTTATTAAAAAAAACATTGTAACTATATTTTAATACTTTTGTCCATTAAACCTTATACTATGATTAAGTAATTAACACATGATCATATTACAGGATTACATTATTCAGAATTTGAGTATACACTTAGCATTACCAGTATATATTATATTTTCATGGTAATAATTAACCTTTTTTAAATTTCAACTTGAATAACTCCTTTCAGCATTTCTTGTAATGTATGTCCAGTGGTGTTGAAATTCCTTAGTGTTGGTTTGTCTGGGAAAGTCTTTATCTTCCTTCATTTCTGGAACATTATTTTCCTGTACATAGTATTCTTGGTTGGCAGTTTTTTCTTTCAACACTTTAAACATATCATCTCACTCACTCCTGATGTGTAAGTTTTCTGCTAAAAACATCTGCTAATAGCTTTATGTGGGTTTCCTTATAAGTAATTAGTTTTTTTTCCCCTTTTGCTACATTTGAGATTCTAATTTTCTTTTTGATTTTTGATGGTTTTATTATAATGTGCCTTCAAGAAGATGTATTCAGTTTGAGTTTGCTTGGTGGCCTACATAAGCTTCATGAACTTGAATATCCAAATCTCTCCCCAGATCTGGGAAATTCTTAGCTGTTATTTATCTAAATATGCTTTCTGCCCCCTTCTCCCTCCCTTCTCCTTGTGGGTCTTGAGTGACTTGTAAATTGATCCTTTTGATGATATCCCATAGCCTATGAAGGTTTTTCTTTACTTTTTTCTCATCCTTTTATGTTTTTTTTTTTTTCCTCTAACTAGGTTATTTCAAAGTTCCTATCTTCAATCTTACAGATTCTTTTTTCTGCTTAATCAAGACTGCTATTGATGCCTCTAACTGTAAACTTCATTTCATTCATTGTATTCTTCCACTCCAGAATTTGTTTGGTTCCTTTTTATGATTTCTGTCTCTTTGTTAAACTTCTCATTTTGTTTTCTCTCTAATTTCATTGAATTATCTTTCTATGGTTTGTTTTTTGTCCATTTATTTGTTTTTAGCTTGTGGAATTTCCTTAAACAACTATTTTGATCTCTTCATCTGTTAAATCAGAGATCTTTATGTTTTTGTTTTTGTTTTTGTTTTTGTTTTTTTTTTTATTTCAGCTACCAAAAGATTATTGTGATACTTTGGTGGCATCATGCTTCCTTGATTTCTCACATTCCTTGTAGTTTTGTGTTGCTATATTGGATGTGAAAGAGTAATCACCTCCTCCAGTCTTTACTAACTGCCATTTGCAAAGAAATAACTTCTGTCAGCCTTGATGGAAATTCAAAGACTTTTTCAAACCTTCTACAGTTGAACTTGTTCCACACTTCTTGCTTCCTCTTGTGGCAGAATTTTAAGCTTATCATCCTTCTCTGGATAAGATGAGAATGAAATGACCCCCTTTGTCACTGTCCCACATAATTGGGAAAAGTAGGTGTCCACTCACATGTTCCCCCTTTCTCCTTGTGGAATGAATCACAGGCCAAGGAAGTTCTTTCTTGGCTCTAAGGTGTGCCATCTTTGGGGGCATGGGTGATGTGCAAAATCAAAATGTTCCTTTTACTTACTGCCATACATCCAAAGTCTTTTTTTTTTTTTTTATCTCATGCAATTCTGGAATATCTTTTAGAAAATTGGACATTCACAAAATCTCTCGTGTTAGAGTGACTATTTAAGTCAGTGTTCTTCAGGAGCTCCAGTACCATGGCAGACAGGCGAGAGCTGGTTTATTTGCCACTGAAGTGTCCATAGCCTACACTGAAATCTGTCTGCCTATTTTCTGATGAGTGAGTTGGTAACACTCCCCTGGGTCCCTTGGTATTTCCTGTTGAATCCCACAGATCCCTCAAAGGCACTTTGGTCTGTAGATCTATGCTGAATTTTTGTTGGTAAGGGACAAAAATTAGGGAGGTTTTATTTTGCCATGATGTTGATGTCACCCTGCTTACTTTCTCTTTGATTAAATATACTCAAACTAGATTGCCACATCCCTATCAAAATAGGTGCATGTATTCCATAAGTTTCTCCATTGCATTGACATTTGAAACATTTTAATTTATTCCATATTTACAAGTATAAGATTTAACATACTTTATTGCATTTAACTTACAAACCAGTGTTGGCAAGTGAATTTTTTTTTCATGCATCTCAAGAAAATATTAATGGCTTATATACGTGATTCCCTTTTTTTATCCTTTTAATGTAGGGGTTTGGTAACAGTGTTGCCAAAAAGAAAAAAGGGTCACTTTCCCAAATGGCATGTTGACATTGATTGTTATAGTTTATTCCAAAGGGAATAGTTGAGACAATGCTCATATCTACAAGAACTTCCAAGACCAAACTTCTCTAACCTAAACCCAGAGTAGTAAAGTATCATTAGAGAAAAAATTACAATCCAAAGTATACACATCCAAGGGCTCCCTTCATCCCTGACTGCCAGACTCTGGACTATTTAAAGGGTTTCAGCACAAAACATGCAAAATACAATTTTATCCACTACTAGTTCAGGTGGCAGTTTGGTTCTGCCCTTTGGGGATTTCACCTGGGACCTTTTGAGCCCACTGCTGGTGTTGATCAACATAGACCTTTGTGTTCAGAATGCAAGTTTCTATAGATTTGACTTCCCTCTCTGATCCTGAAGTGAGGCAATCCTTTTTCTGGGGACTTTCAGACATTATCAAATGTTTATCATTTATGGATAATTTCTTCACCTTGATTTACTGAAAGAGCCAATTCTTCTTTTTCCTATTTTAAGTACACTCACACCATTCAATTACCTTAGGTTTTAAATCCGTCAGGCGATTGCTTTAAGCAACAAATTCCACAGCCTCAATCTTAAAAGGTATTTCACTCAAATCTATAAGTTGTGCCTGTATTTAACTTAGATAATGTCTTCAAAATAATTTTTACATAGTCTGTCCAATTAAATGACCCTTAGAAATGCAAGCAACTGTGAAAATATTTCCTGTCTTTTCCACCCTGGAGCAAACATTACTTAATGGGGGATTTTTCTGTACTACACAGTTAATATAGCTGAATGGTATTTGTTACAGGAAAGTGTTTACAGCCATAAGTCTCAGTTTTCCCTCTTTTTTTGATGAAAAGACTAATATATTCCACATATTATTTTGCATGGCTGCTAAAAATGGCTACAATTTTCCCAAACTGGCAGCACAGAAATGACAATATTCTCCAAAACTACTGATCCAAAACCTTACTTTCCTTTCAACACATTGTGGGCTTGAATCACATTCTTGTGTGTTGGTTCTTTTCTGTCTCCGGGCTGAGAGTAATTTTCTTGTTTCTAATAGTAGCTTAGAAGTGAGCCAAGTATGGACCATGGATCATCTTGACAAGTTTCTCCTGCTTTAGAAACTGCATGATTCTGGAGCAGTTAGTGAGTCAATAGGAAGAGGCATGGTGCCCCTTTCTGTCACATTTGAGCTTGCACTGGGAGATGCCCTGAGCTAAATTTATCATTAGAAAGATCTCTCTCTCTCTCTTTCTTTCTTTCTTTCTTTTTCCTGGTAATACTGTTTTGAACAAAGTGCCAGGAACTGAACTCTGTTCAAGAGACTGAGATTTTAAGGCTAAGAATCCATTACCCTAGTCACTGAAGGTCAGCACCAACTCTTTTTTTTCTCTTTTTTTTTTTTTTAAATTGAACTTTTAAAAGTTTAGAGGCTTAACTATAGGTACTATAAATGCAGCTTAAGGCCAAAGCAGAGAAAGAAATCAAAGATGAAGTGACATTATGTCACTAAATTAGGCTAAATTTATCCTTATTCAAGTTCTTTTCCCCTTCCCTCTCCCCTTATCATAACACCCACATGCACACAAGCTAAGAAAAGCAGTCTTTTATAAGAGAAAAAACCTGTTCATACACCTGTAAAAGAAGGACTGTAGCTCTTGATGCAGGGCTCATGCTGATGTTGTTAAGAAAGATTTCTTAACGCCTATTCATCTTTTCTCAAGCTTGTATCAATGGGAGATATTGTACTTTTATAAAGACCCAAATCATTCTCAAAGTTAAATGAAAATTATTTCTTTAAAGTCTTCAGGTCCTCGGCACTTGTGCTATCCTGGGTCTCTCTTCTCTTCATCACTGAGATGACTCCTGTACCTAGCAACATCTGTCACAACATGGTCACTGTTTTATACCAATGTCATCCATTATGTGAAGCCTTGTTTGATAAAAGAAATAAATGTGCTCCAAGAAGAGATTTATTGCACACTAGAGATATGAATTAAGGTTTCTCTAAACTCTTGGGAGTGTTCTATATTTTCTAGCTATTTAGCTTATCTTTTAGAAAACAAACAAGAAACATGATTGAGAAGCCTTCTCATCAGCATCTATTCCTCCTAATTCAATCAAGCCTTAAGCACTAAACCAGATTGTTCAAAGATAGCATAGATTATAAGTTATTAAGGTAGATATCATTTTTATTTTATATATAAGTATGCCATAATTTACACAAGGAATCTGGAGAAATATTCACTCATATTGTAAATACAAATGTAATCATTCGAAAGTAGATAAGAGAGATTAGGTGCTGTTATATAATAGGGACAATTTAGATTCAGTTAAAATAAGTTGCACCATCTGTTTACATATAAACTTTTTTGCATCATAGTAACGGGGGTATATTTGTAGGACAGAGAAAAAAATTCTTTATTTCATAATTAGATTAATAAGACTATCTCTTTGAAAATATTTCTACATTAGTGAATATAAATGGCATTCCAACATATGCACATATATGTGCATTGTTGAGCAATAAAGATATAAATGCTTAAGTATTCTTTATGCCCTATCAAACTTTCAAATCTAAGTGTAGCAATAAACATTTCATCTAGTATAATCAAGGAACTAACAACTTCCTATTTAAAATATTTATTGGGGCGCCTGGGTAGTTCAGTTAAAGTCCAACTCTTTATTTCAGCTCAGGACATGATCTCACAATTCCTGAGTTCCAGCCCTGCATCAAGCTCTGTGCTGACAGTGTAGAGCTTGCTTGGGATTCTGTCTCCCTCTCTTTCTGCCCCTCCCCCACTCGTGTGCAGGCGCAAACCTCTCTCTTGCTCAAAAATAAACATTAAAAACATAAATAAATAAAAAATAAATTATTTATCAAATAACTTCAATTGACCTTGATATTGATCCTGTTAAAGTACAAAAGTTAAAAACAAACTGTAAAAGAAAAATAAACAATATAAGTAGATACAAAAATAAAAGAAGTTAAATAGAAAAGTAAATACATACATACATACATACATACATACATACATATATAGTGAAGGTTATTACACTTGGCACTTAAAATTAATTTCTAGATTCAGTTTATTGCCAGGTATGTTTTTCAATGTAATTTTCCCTTAGTTTAACTAATGGTGTCTTGAATTTTATATGGTTACTTAGAATTTTTTCTTGAATAAGACAAAGTGGGAAAAAAAACTATTTCACACAAAATTAACTGAATTTACATTAATTTATAAAAATATATGCTGAACTTGTTTAAATATTTCCTTGTGACTTATAGTTATACCATTAATGTTAATAATATTACCATACTTTTGTATAGTGACACTTTCTTAAGGAGCCCTGAGATTTTACAGATTGTTTGACTCTAGGATAAATACTATACCAATGTTATTTTTACTATTTTATTTTTTCCTTTGATTATCTGTTATGCTACTTCTTGGTGCATGGCTTTATATGTGTTTATGCACATATGTAGGTATATATGTATGAGTGTATGTATAATACAAATACTGAGTGGCAATGTAAGATAAAGTTTCTTTGCAAATGTGAAAATAAAATAAATGCTTTTGAAGAGCTGCTTAGGGTCTTTTAAAACAAATTTAGTACTTTCTAGTTCCTCGATGAATGTATAGCAGATAATTCATTCTTCCATAAATATAAAGTTCATTAATGTAACACAAGAAAAGAAACTATTCAGCACTATAAAAATTGTGACTCAGATAAGCACTGACTAGATTTCAAAATGAGAAAAACAAGTAAAAATAATTTATAACCAACATTAATCTTAAATTTTGCTTAAGAATGCATCACGACAGAGACTGGCATTCTGCTCTTAACAAGTCTAATTAAAACCATTTCTTCCATTAGTACCAGAATCAATTTTTGTTTCTTGAGTTAAAGACCAAATGAAGTAATTCATATGCAACTTGAGGCAATTAAAATAAGTAACTTTTGTGGAAGAATTATAGTGTGAAATTTTTTTTATAAAACTAAAAACTAGTAAGAAGCAATTTTTAATATAATCATTTTAACCATACATTATTATAGGTTTTTTTTTTAATTTCTTCTCTCTTTGGTCAGTTCTTTCTTTTGGCATGCACATAAGCACATATAGTTCAAGTTTAATATTTCTAGTATATAAACACACACAGTGGTGTCTATTGTATGGTCTTTGCAGAGGTTTAGTAGTTCAAAACTTCCTTAGAGTCAATTTATTAAAGAGTTAGTCTAGTATTTTGTCCTATGGTTAGTTGCAACAATTAAATGATCATTTCTGTTTTTATTTCACCTCTTATTGGGTGGAAGTCTATACTAAGTCTACTTCCATACATTTGTCCTCAACATTTGTCCTCAAACATTTGTTGCTAATATAATATTCTATTAAAAAATACATTTCCAGTCTTCTACTCAGGGAGATGGAGTAAATGTACTTTCCTCTATCCTTCCCATAATTTAAGTCAATAAACCCAAGACATTATATAGAAAACAGACATAAGAAGACTTCTGAAAGACAAGACAAGACAGACAAGCTACAAACCTGGGACTCAAGAACTCAAGACCTGAGATCCGAGAAAAGACCCAAGGTTTAGTTTTCCTTTAGCCTCTTATATCCTATGCTTGTAACAACTGGATATGCCAGGAAGCATGGGGGGAAAAAAACCTTCCTCTTTCTAGTCAAAGAACTAGAAAATAGGAGCCTAGGAATCAAAGCTTTAGACAATAACTTCTCTACCCACCTCACCATGTTTCCATGTGAAAATTAATACTCTAAATTTACAATTAGGAAACTTGGAAAAGAAAAACAATTTAATCACAAATCAAATAAGAAAAACATAATAAATATATCAGTAATCAATTAAATTAAAAACAGCAACAGAAAAAAATAAGAAAAAATAATCAAATATAAAAGCTGGGTTTCTGAAAAGATGTATAAAATAGATTGGGGCGCCTGAGTGGCTCAGTCAGTTAAGTGTCGGACTTCGGCTCAGGTCATGATCTTGTGGTCCGTGAGTTCGAGCCCCATGTCGGGCTCTGTGCTTACAGTTCAGAGCCTGGAGCCTGCTTCTGATTCTGTGTCTCCCTCTCTCTCTGACCCTCCCCGGTTCATGTTCTGTCTCTCTCTGTCTCAAAAAATAAATAAACGTTAAAAAAAATTATAAAATAGATTGAATTCCAACCAAACCAATCAAGATAAAATGAAAGAAGACAGGAATAGTATCACATAAGAAAGAGGAAACTTTCTCACTAATCACAATTAAACAGACAATAAAGGAATACTTTGAACGACTTAACGTCCACAAATTTTATAACATAGATGAAATGAAACAATTCCTTTCAAAACACAAATTATCAAATCCTATGAGGAAAATAGATCATATGAATATACTTATTCATCACACATATTAAAATTTGAATTGAAATTTAATGTTCTGCTGGAGGAGCGCTGTCAACCAGGTGAATAGGAAGTTCTTGATACTCCTTCAAATTAAACATGAAAAATATATAAATCAGAGAAAGATTAAAATAATCTGTTTTTGAAAATGACATGATCTTATATTTAGAAAACCTTGAAGATTACACAGGCACACACACACACATTATTATGACTAATAGAGGAATTCAGTGAAGTTCAGGATACAAAATCAACATTTTAATGCCTTGCTGCATTTTGATATACTAAGACACACAAAATGAAAAGGGCAATAAGAAAAAAATCCCAGGGAAGGGGTAGGACAATGACAGTGGAGTAAGTGGACACTAGGCTTGCCTCCTCCCATGAATACAAGTAGACAATTATCAAATATTCCTAAGTACCCAAAACTGACCTGAAGACTGATAGAACAAATGCCACAATGAAAGGTAGCAAAAAGTCCACATTAAAGAAGGTAGGAATTACAGAGAAGCAATTTTGGGAGAGAAACAGATCTTGATCACTGCAGTAGGGAGGGAGCCATTGTTATGGAAAAGGGCAAGAGACAGACTAACACACAGGGGGGTGCACAAGGAAACAAATCCCTATAGCAATTGACTTGGAAAGTAAGATGAGCCAAATTTCATGACTTTTGGCAATGAGCAGGACTGAAAGCCTGGAATATTAAAGGTCAAGGCTTGGCAAGGATAGATTCCAGAGGGCATTACGCTGGTCTTGGAGAAAAGGCAGGTAAGCAGCCTGTGGACATACAGTGTGGAGACAGTAATCTGAAGGAAACCTCAGACTCATAGTGGGGAGACTATTTGCTCATCTTGGAGTATATCCCAGAATGGCAGTCTTTAGGGAGAGACCCCCTCAGGGAATAATGGAAGTGGCCGGAGCCATTTCTTTCCCCCACCCCTCAGCATAAACACAGGACCACCTGTGAGAACCAGCACAGTGGCAACACTCCCTACCTAACTTGCTTACATCCATGTTCTCTCTCCCCATTCTACAGTGGAATCACCTTCCCAGTCTTGCTGGCGACAATCCCAGCATGGTGGGCCTGCTCTCCCAGAAGACCAGTTCAAATCTCTGCTCATACCTTGTCTCCCAATTCTGGAATTTTACAAAGTCTTGGTCCTGGCAATAGTTGTGGCAGGTTTTATTTCACAAGCAGAGCAGAGCATACCTAGTTAAAATACACCACATTCAGGCCAAGGACCAAACACTACTCACAATAGGCAAAGAATATCTCTGCAGATGACTACTCTGAAGGATAAAGTGGCAAGGATGAAATAGCTATACACATTGGAGACACTCTTGGAATGGCCAGGACCTGGGCAACAGGGGACACTACACAGCAGGCAATAGAGGACCTTTTCCTCATAAGGCCATTACTCTCAAGAAGAGGAGATGTAGCTGACTTTTCCAACATAAATAAACAGGTCAGACTTAGAAAAAATGAGAAGGTAGAGAAATTTTTTTTCTCAAAGGAAAGAACAGAAAAAGGCCACAGACAGAGATCTAAGTGAAACAGATATAAGTAGCATGCCTGACGGAGTATTTAGAGCAATGATCATAAGGATACTTATTGGACTTGGGAAAAGAGTGAAAGACACAAGTGAGACCCTTAACACAGAGATACGGAATAGCATAGCAGAGAAAAAGGTCTCAATAAATGAAGTGAGAACCATGCTTGATGGAATAAAAAGAAGAATGGAAAAAGCAGAGGAACAAATAATGACCTAGAAGACAGAGTAGTGAAAAGTAATTAAGCTGAAAAAAAGAGAGAAAAGAAGTGTGCAAAATGAGAACAGACTTAGAGAACTCAGTGATTCTATCAAATGTAATAAGAATTGTATTATAGGAGTTGCAGAAGAAGAGAGAGAAAAGAGGGAAGAAAATTTATTTGAAGAAATAATAGCTGAAAACTTCCTTAATCTAAGGAAGGAAACATATATCCATATCCAGAAAGGCACAGAAAATGCATAAAAAAGTCAAGAAAAGCAGATCAAGAAATTCAGTAAAAGAAACAAACAAAGAAATTCAGTAAAATTACAGGATACAAAATTAATCTACAGAAATCTGTTGCATTTCTATACATCAGTAGTGGTCAGCAGAAAGAGTAATTAAGAAAACAGTCAATATACAATTGCATCAGAAATAATAAGATACCTAGGAATAAACTTAACCAAAGAGGTGAAAGACCTATACTCCATAAACTATAAAACACTGATGAAAAAAATTGAAGACAACACAAAGAAATGGAAAGACATTCCATGCTCATGGGATGGAAGAACAAGTATTGTTAAAATGTCTATATACCTGAAGCATTCTCCACATTTAATGCCATCCCTATCAAAATACCAATAGTATTTTTCATAAAACTAGAACTAACAATTCTAAAATTTGTATGTAACCACAAAAGACCCCAAACAGTCGAAGAAGAAGAAGAAAAGCAAAGCTATCTTCTATCTTGAAGAAGAAAAGCAAAACTGGAGGCATCACAATTCTGGAGACTCAAGTTATACTACAAAGCTGTAGTGATCAAAACAGTATGGCACTGGCACAAAAATAGACACATAGAACAATATAACAGAATAGAAAACCCTGAAATAATCTTACAACTAGATCATCAATTAATCTACAAGCAGAAAAGAATATCCAATGGTAAAAAAAAAAAAAAAAATCTCTTCAACAAATGATGTTGGGAAAACTGGACAGCAACATTCAAAAGAAAGTAACTGGACCACTTTCTCACACTATACACAAAAATATAAATTGAAAATGAATTAAAGACTTAAATGTGAGACCTGAAACCATAAAAATCCTTGAAGAGAGCACAGGTAGTAAATTCACTGACATTGGCCAAGGCAACATTTTTCTAGATATGTTTCCTGAGGCAAGGGAAACAAAAGCAGAAATATATTATTAGGACTACTTCTGCACAGCAAAGGAAATAATCAACAAAACTAAAAGACAACCTACGGAATGGAAGAAGATATTTACAAATGACATATCCGATAAAGGATTAATATCTAAATATATAAAGAACTTATGAAACTCAACACCCAAAAAACAAATAATCAAATTAAAAAATGGGCAGAAGACATGAACAGACATGTTTCCAAAGAAGACATCCAGATGGTCAACAGACACATGAAAAGATGTGCATCATTAATTACCATCAGAAAAATGCAAATCAAAACTATAATGAGATATCACCCCACATCGGTCAGAATGGTTAAAATCAGCAACAAAAGAAACAACAGGTGTTGGTGAGAATGTGAAAAAGGCAATCCTCTTGAACACTTGGTGGGAATGCAAACTGGTACAGCCACTCTGGAAAACAGTAAGGAGGTCTCAAAAAGTTAAAAATAGAAGTAGTCTGCAATCCAGCCATTGCACTACTAGGTATTTACACAAAGAACAAAAACACTAATTCAATGTGATACATGCACCTTCATGTTTAAACAGCATTACTTACAATAGCCAAATTATGTAAGCAGCCCATGTGCCCATCAATAGATGACTAGAAAAAGAGAAGAGGTATTAAGAAGTGTATACATACAATGAAATATTATTCAGCCATAAACAAGAATAAAATCTTGCCATTTGCAACAACATGAATGGAGCTAAAAAAGTATAATGCTAGGCAAAATAACTCAGTCAGAAAAAGACAAATATCAGATGATTTCACTCATATGTGGAATTTATAAAACAAAACAAATGAGAAAAGGGAGAGAGAGAGAGAGAGACTAATAAACACCCTCTTAATTATAGAGAACAGATGGTTATCAGAAAGGGGGGATGGATTAAATAGGTGATGAAGATTAAGGAGTATGCTTGTCATCATGAGCACCAAGTGATGTATGGAATTATTGAATCAATATACTGTACACCTTAAACTAATAAAATACTGTATATTAATGAAACAAAAAATAAAATAAATAAATAAGTAAAGAAAGAATAAAAAGTCCTGTTAACAATAACATAAAAATAATAAATATGTAGGGATAATTTAGAGGTAAAACACTTCTACACTGATGACTACATTATATTGATGAAAGAATTAAATAAGACATAAATAATTGAAAGACACCCCATATTCATGGATTGGAAGACATTATATGTTAAAATGGCCATTCTATCTAGAGTAATTTAGAGTGACTACCAAAACCCCAAAAGCATATTCCACAAGAATAGCAAAAAATACTAAATTTCATATGGAACCAAAAAGACCCTGGATACCCAAAACAACCCTAAGAAATAAGTGCAAAGGTACAGGTATCACATGTCCTAATTCCATCATATTTTACAAAGCCACAAAATTAAAACAACATGATACTGGCATAAAGACAGACATCAAGATCAATGGGATAGAATAAAAAGCCCAGAAACAAATCTATGCATACACACTCATCCAATCTTTAAGAAGAGTGTCTACAATACACAATAGGCAAAGGATACTCTCTTCAATAAATAGTGTTGGAAAAACTGGATATCCACATGCAACAGAATGAAATTGGACCACTATCTTATAGCATACATAGCTATCAACTCAAAATAGTTTAAAAATTTGAACATAAACCTGAAATTGTAAAATTCCTAGGACAAAACATAGGGGAAAATTGTCATGACATTTGTCTTGGCAACGATTTTATAGATATCACACCAATAGCATACACAACAGAAGTAAAAGAAGTGGGATTACATTAAACTAAAAAGCTTCTTCAAAAAAAGGCAACATATAGAACGGGAGAAAGTATTTATGAACATATATCTGATAAGAGGTTAATATTCAAAATATATAGGGAACTCTTTTTAACTACATAAAATTTTTGTTATCAAAACACATAATGCAATAAATATTGGGCAAAGGAGTTGAATAGGCATTTCTTTAAAGAAGACATATAAATAGCCAACATTATATGAAAAGATAGTCAATATCACTAATCAGGGAAATTAATATTTAAAAGGAGATATAACTAGGAGATATCATCTCACACCTATTGGATGGCTATTATAAAAAACGAAAAGATGACAAGTGTTGGGGAAAATGTTGAGAAATCAAAACCTTGTACACTATTAATGTAAATGTAAATGTACAACTTTAAAGCTATTATGGAAAACACTCTGGTAGTTCCCCAAAATTAAAAATACAACTACCATATTATCTAGCAATGTGTTTATCAAAAAAAAATGAAATCAGAATCTTGCAGTGGTATCTTCTCTTCTCCATGTTTGTTTCAGCATTGTTCACAATAGCCAAGAGAAGAAACAACTTAAATATCTATTTATGGATGAATACAAAAAGAAAATGTAGGGAGGGAGGGGCGAGGATGGTGGAACAACATGGAAGTCTTTTTTGCATCTTGCATCCATGAAATACAGCCAGATCAACACTAAACCATCTTGCACACCTAGAAAACTGATTTGAGAATTAACACAACAATCTGAACAGCGTGAACAACAGAACTCAGCTGAAAGAGAAAAAAATATTTTTATTTTCAATTTTTATTAAATATATTATTCTTTAATTTTTTTGTATATATATTTTACATTTGTGTAAATTTTTAAAATTCTATTTTACTTTCATCATTAAATTTTATTCTATTTCATTGTATTTATTTTTTTCAAATTTTCAAATGCTTTCCTTTTTTTATTTTTTTCTCTTTTCTTATCTTTCCCTTTTTCTCTAATCTATCAAACTCCTTTCAACAACCAGACCTAAATACACCTAGGATACAGGATCATTTATTTGATTTTGTGTGTGTGTGTTGTTTTTATTTCTTAATTTTAATTTTTTTTTACCTTATTAATTCCCTTTCTTCCTTCAAAATGACAAAATAAAGGAATTCACCCCAAAAGAAAGAGGAGAAAGAAATGACAGCCAGGGACTTAATCAACACAGATACAAGCAAGATATCTGAACCAGAATTTAGAATCAAGATAATAAGAATACTGGCTGGGGTTGAAATAGATTAGAATCCTTTTCTGTGGACATAAGAGAAGTAAAAGCTAGTCAGGATGAAATATAAAATGTTGTAACTGAACTGCAATCTCAAATGGTGGCCACAGCGTCAAGGATGGATGAGGCAGAGCAGCAAATCAGCGATATAGAGGACAAACTTATGGAGAATAATGAAACAGAAAAAAGAGGAATACTAAGGCAAAAGAGCACAATTTAAGAATTAGAGAAATCAGTGACTCATAAAAAAGGAACAAGATCAGAATCATAGGGGTCTTAGAAGATCAAGAGAGAGAAAAAGGGGTAGAAAAGTTATGTGAGAAAATCATAGCAGAAAACTTTCCAAACCTGGGGAAAGACACAGACATCAAAATCCAGGAAGCACAGAGGACTCCTATTAGATTCAACAAAACCAACCATCAGCAAGGCATACCATAGTCAAATTCACAAAATACTGAGACAAGCACAGAATCATGAAAGCAACAAGGGGAAAAAAAGCCCTTAACCTACAAGGGAAGACAGATCAAGTTTGCAGCAGACCTATCTGCAGAAACTTGGCAGGCCAGAAAGGAGTGGCAGAATACATTCAATGTGCTGAATCAGAAAAATATGGAGCCACGAATTCTTTATCCAGCAAAGCTGTTATTCAAAATAGAATGAGAGATAAACAGTTTCCCAAGACCAGCAAAAATTAAAGGAGTTTGTGACTACTAAACCAGCCCTGCAAGAAATTTTAAGGGGGACTCTCTGAGAGGAGAAAAGATGGGGAAAAAAGAGACCAAAAGCAACAAACTAGAAAGGACAAAAGAGAACACCACCAGAAACTCCAACTCTATAGGCAACATGATGGCAATTAATTCATATCTTCAGTACTCACTCTAAATCAATGACTAAATGCTCCAATTAAAAGACATAGGGTAAGAGAATGGATAAGAAAACAACATCCATCTATATGCTGTTTACAAGAGACCCACTTTAGACCTAAAGACAATTTCAGATTGAAAGATAGATGGAGAACCATCTATCATGCTAATGGTTGACAAAAGAAAGCTGGAGCTGTCATACTTATATCAATCTTGACTTTAACGACTGTAACAAGAAGTGAAGAAGGGCATTATATCGTAATTAAAGTGTCTATCCACCAAGAAGACCTGACAATTGTAAACATTTATGCTCCAAATGTAGAGGCATCCAAATATATAAATCAATTAAACACAAACATAAAGAAACTCATTGATAATAATACTATCATTGTAGGGGACTTCAAAACTCCACTTACAAAAATGGACAGATCTCTAAACAGAAAATCAACAAGGGAACAATGGTTTGAGTGACACACTGGACCAGATGAACTTAACAGATATATTCAGAACATTTCATCCTAAAGCAGTGGAATACACATTCTTCTCCAGAGCACATGGAACATTCTCCAGAATAGATCATATCCTGGGACACAGATCAGCCCTCAACAAGTACAAAAAAATCAATATCATACCATGCATATTTTTAGGCCAAACGCTATGAAACTTGAAATCAACCATAAGAAAAAATTTGGAAAGATAACAAATACTTGGAAATTAAAGAACATCCTACTAAAGAATAAATGGGCTAACCAAGAAGTTAAAGAGGAAACTACAAAGTACATGGAAGTCAATGAAAATGATACCACAGCCCAAAACCTCTGAGATGCAGCAAAGGCAGTCATAAGAGAGAAGTATATAGCAATCCAGGCCTTCTTAAAGAAGGAAGAAAGGTCTCAGATACACAAATTAACCTTACACTTTAAAGAGCTGAAAAAATAGCAGCAAATAAAACCCAAAACCAGCAGAAGATAGGAAATAACAAAGATTAGAGCAGAAATTAATGGTATTGAAACCAAAACAAACAAACAAACAAAAACAAACAGTAGAACAGATCAATGAAACCAGAAGCTGTTTCCTTGAAAGAATTAATAAAATTGATAAACCCCTAGCTAGTTTGATCAAAAAGAAAAAGGAAATGATCCAAATAAATAAACTTGAGAATGAAAGAGGAGAGATCACAACCAACACAGCAGAAACACAAACAATAATAACAGAACATTACCAGCAATTATATGCCAATATAATGGGCAATCTGGAAGAAATGGACAAATTCCTAGAAACATATAAACTACCAAAACTGAAACAGGAAGAAATAGAAAATTTGAACAGACCCATAACCAGTAAAGAAATCGAATTAGTAATTAAAAAAAAATCTCCCAAAAAACAAGAGACCAGGGCCAGATGGCTTTCCAGGGAAATTCTACCAAACATTTAAGGAAGAATTAACACTTATTCTCTTGAAGCTGTTCCAAAAAATAGAAATGGAAGGGAAACTTCCACACTCTTTTTATGAAGCCAGAATTACCTTGATTCCCAAACCGAAGACCCCATTAAAAAGGAGAACTATATGCCAATTTCCCCAATGAACATGGATGCAAAAATCCTCAATGAGATATTAGCCAACCAGATCCAACAATACATTAAAAAAATTATTCACCACAACCAAGTGGGATTTACACCTGGGATGCAGGTCTCGTTCAATATCTGCAAAACAATCAGTGTGATTCATCACATCAATAAAAGGAAGGCAAAACCACATGATCCTCTCAATAGATGCAGAGAAAGCATTTGACAAAATACAACATCCTTTCTTGACAAAAACACTCAAGAAAGTAGGGAAAGAAGGATAATACTCAAGATTATAAAAGCCATATATGAAAGACCCACAGCTAATATCATCCTCAAGGGGAAAAAACTGAGAGCTTTCCTCCTAAGGTCAGAAACAAGACAGGGATGTCCAATCTCACCAGTGTTTTTCAACATAGTATTGGAAGTCTTAGCCTCAGCAATCAGACAACACAAAGAAATAAAAGGCATCCAAATCGTCCAGGAGGAGGTCAAACTTTCACTCTTTGCAGAATGACATGGTACGCTATATGGAAAACTCAAAAGATTCCACCAAAAAACTGCTGAACTGATCCATGAATTCAGCAAAGTGGCAGGATATAAAATCAGTGCACAGAAATCGGTTACATTCCTAGACAGCAATAATGAAGCAACAGAAAGAGAAACCAAGGAATCGATCCCATTTACAGTTGCACCAAAAACCATAAAATACCTAGTAATAAATCTAACCAAAGAGGTGAAAAACCTATACACTGAAAACTATAGAAAGCTTATGAAAGAAATTGAAGAAGACACAAAAAAAATTGAAAAAGATTCCATGCTCCTGGATAGGAAGAACAAATATTGTTAAAATGTAGATTTTAACTACCCAAAGCAATCTACATATTAAATGCAATCCTTATCAAAATAACACCAGCATTCTTCACAGATCTAGAACAAACAATCCTAAAATTTGTGTGGAACCAGAAAAGACCCCGAAGAGCCAAAGCAATCTTGAAAAAGAAAACGAAAGCTGGAGGCATCACAATCCCAGATTTCAAGCTATATTACAAAGCTGTAATCATCAATGCAATATGGTACTGTTACAAGAACAGACAGTCAGATCAACGGAACAGAATAGGGAACCCAGAAGTGGACCCACAAACATATGGCCAACCAATCTTTGACAAAGCAGGAAAGAATATCCAATGGAATAAAGACGGTCTCTTCAGTAAGTGGTGCTGGGAAAACTGGACGGTGGCATGCAGAAGAATGAATCTAGACCACTTTCTTACACCATACACAAAAATAAACTCAAATGGATGAAAGACCTAAATGTAAGACAAGAAGCCATCAAAATCCTTGAGGAGAAAGCAGACAAAAACCTCTTTGACTTTGGCCACAGCAACTTCTTACTCAACACGTCTCTGGATGCAAGGGAAACAAAAGCAAAAATGAACTATTGGGACCTCATCAAAATAAAAAGCTTCTGCACAGCGAAGGAAACAATCAGCAAAACTAAAAGTCAACTGGTGGAATGGGAGAAGATATTTGCAAACAACATATCAGATAAAGGGTTAGTATCCAAAATCTATAAAGAACTTATCGAACTCAACACTCAAAAAACAATCCAGTGAAGAAATGGGCAAAAGACATGAAGAGACACTTCTCCAAAGAAGATATCCAGATGGCCAACTGACCCATGAAAAAATGCTCAACATCACTCATCATCAGGGAAATACAAATCAAAACCACAAGGAGATACCACCTGACTCCTGTCAGAATGGATAACATTAACAACTCGGGCAACAACAAATGTTGGTGAGGATGTGGAGAAAAAGGATCTCTTTTGCATTGTTGGTGGCAATGCAAGCTGGTGCAGCCACTCTGGAAAACAGTATGGAGGTTCCTCAAAAAACTAAAAATAGAACTACCCTATGATCCAGCAATTGCACTACTAGGCATTTATCCACGGGATACAGGTATGCTGTTTCAAAGGGACACATGCACCCTCATGTTTATAGCAGCACTATCAACAATAGCCAAAGTATGGAAAGAGCCCAAATGTCCACGGATGAATGGATAAAGACGATGTGGTATACACACACACACACACACACACACACACACATTGGAGTATTACTTGGCAATCAAAAAGAATAAAATCTTGCCATTTGCAACTATGTGGATGGATCTAGAGGATATTATGCTAAGTGAAATTAGTCAGTCAGAGAAAGACAAATATCATAGGACTTCACTCATATGAGTACTTTAAGATATAAAACAGATTAACATAAGGAAAGGGAAGCAAAAATAATATAAAAACATGGGGAGAGACAAAACATAAGAGACTTTTAAATATGGAGAAGAAACAGAGGGTTACTAGAGGGGTTGTGGGAGGGGGGATGGACTAAATGGGTAATGGGAATGAAGGAATCTACTCCTGAAATCATTGTTGCACTATATGCTAACTTGGATGTAAATTTTAAAAAATAAATTAACATGATTAATTTTTTTAAAAAGGAACATATTGTGATATCTGAAGAGACTAATAGATACAGTATGTATACAATTATATTGAAAAAGTAGCATTTGTATATTTCTCATTTTGAGCTATAACTAATAAATAGATGTTGGTGCCTCCTTGAAAAAGAAAAAAAGGAAAAAATGTAGTATATACATACAGTGAAATATTATTAACCTTTAAAAAATGGAAATCCTACCATACCATATGTGATAAAATTAATGAATACTGAGGATATTATATTAAGTGAAATAAGCCAGTCATAGAAAAGCAAATGATTTCCCTCATTTGAGGTATATAAAATAGTCAAATACTTTGGAGCAGAGAGTAGAACAGTGGTTACCAGGAGTCAAGGGAAAATGGTAACAGGCAATTATTACTCAATGAGTTAAAAGTTTCAGTTATGGATATGATTAAGTTATAGAGACATGCTGTTTATCATCATGCCTATAGTTGTCCATGCTATATGGTACACATATAAGTTAGTTGAAAGGGTAGATTTTATGTCAAGTGATCTTACCACAATAAAAAACAAACAAAAATAATTAATGCCCTGCCAAAATGAAACCATCAGGTCCAGTTGATTTCACAGTGTACTCTCACAAATGTTTAAAAAAGGTAATCAATTCTTTAAAATCTCCTCCAGAAATATAAAAGCAGAAGGAATATGTCCTGACTCATTCTATGATACCAACATTACCCTAATACCAACACCAGTAAGGATATTACAAGAATGGAAAACTACTAACCTATATATCTTATGAAAAGATGCAAAAATCTGCAACATAGCATTAGCAAATCAAATCTAAAAATGTATAACAAGAATTATAAACTATGACCAAATAGGATTTATTTCACATATACAAAGCTTGTTCAATATTTAAAAATCAATTAATATAATTCATCATAACATTAAGCTAAAGAAAAATTCATGCAATCATATCAATAGATTTTTAAAGGCATTTTATAAATTCTAATACCCATTTATGATAAACACCTTCAGCAAACAAGAAATAGAGGGGAACTTCTTCAAGCTGATAGAGAACACCTATAAAAAACTCACAGCTAACATTATACTTAATGGTAGAAACCAGATGCTTTTCAATTAGGATGAGGAACAGGCAAATATATCCAATCTTACCACTCTTTTTTCAACATCATACTGGAAATGTTAACAAGTGCAGTTATAAAAGATAAAAGAAAAGAAAAGAAAAGAAAAGGGAAAAGAAAAGAAAAGAAAAGAAAAGAAAAGAAAGAGAAGAAAAGGAAAAGAAAAGAAAAAAAAAGAGAAGGGAAGGGGAGAATAAGAGAAAAGAAAGAAAAAAGAAAAGAAAAGAAAAGAAAAAAGAAAAGGAAAAAAAAAGAAAAGAAAAAGAAAAAGAAAATACAGATTGGGAAGGAAAAGTACAACTGCATTTGTTCATAGATGACATGATTGTCTATGTTGAAATCCTAAAGTATCAATAAAAAAACTCCTGAAGCTAATAAGTTATTATAACAAATTTGTGCTATGCCAAGTTATTTTACAAAATTCAATTGCTTTCCTATATATTATTAACAATTGGATTTTGAAAATAAAAATAATACTATTTAGCACTGCATCTAAAATACTTAAATATAAATATACTACATTATTTGCATTTATTTTTAGATCTATTTTCACAAATTACAAAACTCTGATGAAAGAAACAATATAATATATAAATAAATAGAAGGATATTCTGTACTCATGTATTAGAAAACTGTAAGAAGTCAAATCTTCCTATTTTGATCTATAGATTCAATGAAATCTCAATCATAATCCTAGCATGCTATTTTGTAGATATCTACAAACTGATTCTCAGGTTTATATGGGAGGGCTAAAGACAAGATAACCCAATACAAAACTAAAGTAGACAAGGAAAGCCAATGGACTCACACAAGTCAAATTCCAAGGTTCACTATTAAGCTACAATAATTAACACAGAATTTTATTGGCAAAAGAATGGACACAGTTAAATGGAACAGAATAAAAATCCTAGAACTACACCAACACAAATATAACCAATTTACATTTGACAAAGGGACAAAGTCAATTTAATGGAGATTAGATACTCTTTCAACAAATGGTGCTGAAGTAATTGGACAATAATATGAAAAAAAAATTAAAAAAAAAGTAATGTAGACATAGACCGACACCTTTCATAATATTAATTCAAAATTATTGACCATAGGGCCTACATACAAAACAAAAACTTTTAAAACTTTCAGATGAAAATATAAGAGATTATGATCTTGCGTTTGGCAATGATTTTTTGATACAAAACAAAAAAACATGATCCATTAAAAAAATAAGTTGATTTGGATTTTATGAAATGAAATGTTTCTGCTTCAAAAAATATAATGTTAAGATAATGAAAAGACAAAAAGATAACCAACAGACTGAAGAAGAATATTTGTAAAAATATCATATTTGATAGAGGACTCATATCCAAAATATACAAAGAACTCTTGAAACTCAACAAATGAAAAACAAAAAGTCTAATTTAAAAATGAGCAAATTATCTGAGTGGTCATATCATTAAAGACAACAGAGGAAAAACAAGTACATGAAAATATGCTCAAAGTTATTTGTCACTAGAAAAATGCAACATAAACTACATACCACTACACATATGTTAGAATAGCTAAATTCTAACTACGGATGTATAGATTCAATGCAATCTCAATCTACTAGCAAAGATGCAAAGCAAACACAACTTTCACTCATTTGCTGGTGAATATACAAAATGGGCATTCTGGAAGAACGTCTGGCAGGTTTTTTTACAAAATGTAGCTAATTCTTACCGTACAGTCAACTAATCATACTCCTAGGTATTTATCCAACAGTGTTGAAACCTATGCCCAAAATAAGACTAAACATGCAAATTCTTATAGCAACTTATTCTTTTTTCATAATCACTGAGAACCCAAAAATACTAAAATGATCTTCAATAGCTGAATGGATAAAAAAAAAAAGCTGTATTAATCTGTAAAATTGAAAAACATTCTGTGATAAAAAGAAAAAAAATGAACTACAATTTTATAAAAAGTATATAGAAGAGGCTTAAATTTAATTGCTAAGTGAAATAAGCCAGTCAGACAATGCTCCACGTTATATTATTCTCCAATTTTAGGACAATGGAGAACAGACAATGCTATACAGACAGTGAAATAATCAGTGGTTGTTGAAATACTAGAGGGGGAGAGAGAGAATGGACTGAATAGATATAGCACGGGATTTTTCAGGCAGTGAAATTATTCTGTATATTACTATAATGGTGGACATATGATATTTTGAATTTGTGAAAATTCATGGAATTTGAAAATACAAAGAATGAAACTTAAGGAGTCCAAAATTTAAAAATAATAATCACTTAAGAGACCAGAGGATCCAAGGAAGGAAGGCAGAAAAAAAAGTATCCATCTTAGAAATGTATTAATTAATCTCTCTAGAAGATTAGGGGGAAAATGCAAGCATAAGTAACTTTGGAAATGTGTGAACTAAGATTAAAACAAAAGAAACTGTACATAAACACTGCATACTGGTTGGTAAAGTTGTCTTCCCCCTGAGATAATAACTATGAGACAGCTGTACACATCTGCCATGTTACATTTTGTTTTATTATATATTTTATTTTTTCTTCTTTTTCCCTTTTGATAATGTCATTTCGTCTTAATTGAATATATGCCTTTAAAGATTTTTTCATGACATACTTTTTACTTAATATCTTAGTGTTTGCTGTAGGGCTCACAATATACAACTTATTTTACCAAAATCTCCTTCTGGTTTATGCTAATTTGATTACAGTGATATGTGTAATGTATAATTGCCATTCTTTTATAACTATTCCCTTTGCCTTACTTTTCTGTGCTATTGTTATACATAATAAATTTATATGTTAAAATTCAACAGGTTGCTTTCTTTATTACTTTATATAATTTGTCATTTCCACATAGCTTTTATATTTTTGTTCCACAGTTCCTATATGACTTCCTTCTTTTGTGTTAAATAAATATCTCATAAAGTACCATTTTAATGTTTCTTTTACTATACATTTTGAGTTACTTTATAAGTGGCTGCATTGAGGATTACAATCACAAGATTCTAGTTCATTTTAATAACATATTACGCAGTATACAAAAACTTTCATGTATATATCTGTTCCATTCTCCTTTTCTGTTTTGTCACAATCCTTACCTTTATCATTGTGTTTCAATCAAAAAATATTTATTATTATAGCTTTTTGCAGTTGCCTTTTAAATCACATAGGATTATGAAAAGTAATTTCGAACAAAAATGCATTCATACTAACCATTAAAAAATAGCATTATTGAGATAGAGTTATGCCCTAAAATTCATCCAAGTAAAGTAGTTAATTCAATTTTTGTATTATAATCACAGGTATGTATGCCACCATTACAGTCAATTTTAGACCACTTCATCATCTCAGAAGCAAACCTTCGACTTCCAGTTTTCATTTCTGTGTGTAAAGAATTTGGAAGTTGCCACTCCATTCCGACAAGTGAAAAGATGAAGAGATTTAAAAATCAACAACTCTCCTTAGATTTCTAAAAGAGGGAAGGACTCAGGACAACTACTTCAAGACTACAGAAACAGGCACATATCATAGTTTACCTAAGCATAGGTTTGGGAGTAGAAGCTGTTTGTGAAACCAGTGCTGGGGAAGGAAGATTCAAACTGTAATTGATAAATTGCTAGAGGCTCAGACTGAACAGTTCTGAGAGTTGAAAACTCCAGGGAAACCCATTTACAGGGAGCACTAACAACATTGTGAGATTTGCCCCCAAGAGCTGGACCGGGTTCCTAAGAGTAAATACCTGAGAAAAAATACCCTCCTGCTTCTGGCAGGATAAGGAGAACAGGAATCACATTGAAATAACCCTGAGCAATCCATTCTTTTAACTTTTTAAATGTTTATTATTTTCGAAGGAGAGGGCGAAGGAGGGAGGGAAGGAGAACAAGTGGAGGAAGGGCCTTGAGAGAGGCAGATACGGGATCCCAAGCTGGCTCTGTGCTGCCAGCAAAAGGCCTGATATGGGACTTGAACTCCTGAAACTGTCAGATCGTGATCTGAGCTGCAGGCAGATGTTTAACCTACCGAGACACACAGGACCCCCATGAGCGATCTGTTCTTTAAAAGAAGTCTTGCCCAAACTAGTCACCTGCAGTCTGATCAGCTGGGTATTATCACAGGCTGACAACTCAGGAAGGAAAACAACCAACTTCAGCTGTCTTTAGGCTTCCCTGTGATAGAAGGGAAATACCCAAGTCCAGCCAACTCTCCCAATCCTGTCCCACGTGATGAGGAAGAAAAAAATTAGAAACTTGTGAAATTCAATGTACACAGGCACAGGCTCACTGGATGTCTGAGAACTAATCACAGGAATAGAGAACACTTCTCCTCCCATAATACCACACCATGTGTTACTGAAGGCCCATTTGTAGGAATTCTGCTTGGAGTTCATCATTTGCAGTAACCAAGAAACAAAATTACAAGGCATACAAAAAGGCAAAAAAAAAAAAAAAAAGCCCCACAAATTTTGACAAGGCAGAGCAAGCATAAGAACCAGGTATGTCAGGATATTGGAATTATCAAAATAGGAATTTAAGACAACTATGATTAACAGTCTAAAGATGATAGTGAATAAAGTAGACAGCATGTAAAAACAGATAGACAGCATAAGCATAGAGATTGAAATCCAAAAAAAAAAAAAAATGTTACTGATCAAATACACTGTAACAGAAATGAAGAATGTCTTTAATGGGGTTATTATGACTGCACAAAGAATTTGGAGCTTGAGAATGTATCAATAGAAACTCCCCAAAACTAAAAAAACTAAAAAGAACAAGAGTGAAGCAAATAAACCAACAAGCAAGCAAAAAAAAAAAAAAAAAAAAAAAAAGAATAACCAAGTTTTGTGGGACAGCTACAAAAAGTGTAACATATATGTAATGGGAGCACAAGAGGAGAAGAAAAAGAGAAAGGAACAGAATTATTTGGAACAATATGGATGTGAATCTTCCCTGATTCATCTACTACACCAAACCACAGATCAAACACCCTGGAAGCTCAGAGAACACCCAGCAGGAAAAATGAAAACAATAACAAAACTATACATAGGAATAACATTTTCAAACTACAGAAAAACAAAGATGAAGAAAAAAATCATGAAAGAAGCCAAAGGAACAAAACACTACCTATAGAGGAGCAAAGATTAAAATTCTATCCAACTTGTCTCAGAAACCATGCAAGCAAGACAAGAGTGGACTGAAATACTTAATATGTTGAAAGAAAGACCCACCAATCTAGAATTCTGTGCCGTGGGAAATTATCTTCCAAAAGTGAAGGAGAAATAGACTTTCTCAGATAAAAATTGAAAGAGTTTTTGCCAGTAGACCTGCCTTGGCAAAAATGCTAACAGAAGTTCTCTAGTTACAGAGGAACAAATACTGCATGATTCTACTTACACAAGATGTCTAAAATAATCAAACTTCTAAAAGCAGAGAGCAGAATGAGAGTTGTCAGGAGCTGACTGGCAGAAAATAAAGAGTTGTGAAGTTTCAGTTATATGAGACAAATTCTAGAGATCTGTGCAACATGGGGCCTATAATTATCAATACTGTATTACAAAGTTACAAATCTTTTAATAGGATAAATCTTATTTAATGTGTTCTTAGCACAAATTATAAAAATAAAAAAAATATGGGTTGGTAGGGGAAAGAACTGAGAACAAAATCCAGGTCTTAACTTTAATTACTAAAAAATACTTTTTTCTCATACACCTACCTATTATGTCTTTGGTTTCATTTCCAAGAGGCCAAGAGTATCATTTTAATTTGTGGTGCTGTCTGTCCTTCAAACAATGCATGGTTTCCATCTATTGAATGTTTAGTCTTACAAAACAAATTATTAAAACACTTTTGAAATAAAGTACATATTCACTTTTTAAACTTATACATAATATATTTGAATAAAATGTAATCCCACTGAGCTCAGTGGTTTAGAATGTTAGATAATTGATGAATATACAAATTAATAATCCCCTATAGAAAAACAGAACATATACTTCTATTGTAACAAAACAATTAAAGCTGGATAATTATAACAAGATATTTGGTTAAACATACTTAAGGATAATGGGTGATATTTCCATAGATATATAGAACTATGTGCCATTAGATAATGTACAAACTATTATTTCAGGATCATCCCATTTAAAAATGTTTGATTAATATCTATATACTATGTTTTACCTGGAAGAATTAAATATTCTAGATGTAACAATCAAACAAATCCATACAAATAGCCTTTCCAAATGTCTCATTATATCAGAGAGGGCTTAAAATACATATTTCTGTGACTATCATACCACCCTTGATTTACAGAATATAACATGCAGCACTGGCATTGCTATAAGGCCACACCTGTCTCTAACACCATTCATTTAACACCACAACTGTTTAGCTTAGCCAATTATATACTCATGAACAAAGATGTATGACAAAAGGCCTCTGATTTGAAGGAGTTTATGGACTCCTTGAGGGAAATGAGCTTTAGCAATCCACCCTCCCAAATATTAGATGCAAGGATATATAACAGTTAATGATAATAATATGAGATAGTATAAAGTAGTACAAGATTAAGTATCTAAAGGATGACACGAACAGAAGGTCTTGTAGGAACACAGGAGAGAAAATAATCATAGAAGATAGGAAGGGGAAATGTTACAGAGGAGGGAGTATTAGTACTAGGTTGAGTATCGGGGCATATAGTATAAAGTACAGCGAAGAGCCTTGCATCCAACTTTAAGTAGTTTTGTCTGTAAATGGATCTTTATTATTTCTGCATGTCTGTGTTTTTTGAAGGAAGTGTATATTTTATTTTATAAAGTAAATCTCAATCCAATGAATTTTTCCTTAGTTATCATCTCTAATCGTAAGATTGACATTGAAAAAAATTCACCTATAATGTGCATTCCCTAATAGTTTGTACCTTAAAAAACAAAATTGAGAGAACAGGGATATGTAACTTAAAAGTTTGGCAACAGGTTTACAAGCTTTGCCCAATGCATGTCTATATCTAAAGTAAGTTCTTTCCCATTGCCGCAATTATCAATTGTGTATATGTGTAAATACTTTTTAAAAAGTAGTATTTTTAATCTGTTGCATTATGATGCAGGTATGTCATGATCACTTCTGAGGTGTGTTACAAATGATTATTAATAACAATTATAACATTAAAATTAAATATTGTGCTTTTGCTAATAACTGCTTCATTATCACTAGTTTGAATCACTATGTGGTCTCTTGAATGGAAAATAATACAATACAATCATAACTATCTTGGAGAGAATTATGCACAGTACAATATATGGCCTTTAGAGTCTGTTATGAGATGTGGTATGAATATGTACCATGAGTATGTGGTCACAAGACTACTATCAATAATATACATTGTGGTGGGAGACATACATAACTTCTTTAAAGAACCTGTCAGCAAAGAATGAATTGAAAAAAAAAATCTCTTAAGACTAATGGAAGTAAAAATAAATGTGGAGCTTTAGTATATTATTTCTAAAATGTGTTTAAAACTGTTATATTGAACCATTTTCTGAAAATTTAGATTTAAAAAAAGATCAATGTTTAGAAAAGTTTTATGTTGCAATGACAATTGTTTATAGAAAATAGTTTTTAAAATATCTAAATGTACTAATGAAGTTTTGTCCAATGGTATACTTTTCAAGTAAATAGTATTTTTAAAAAAAAATTTTAACATTTATTTTTTAGAGACAGAGTGAGAGCATGAGTGGGAGAGGGGCAGAGTAAGGGGGTAACACAGAATCCAAAGCAGGCTCCAGGCTCTGAGCTGTCAGCACAGAGCCCAACGTGGGGCTGGAACTCAGGGACTGTGAGATCATGACCTGAGCTGAAGTCGGACGCTCAACCAACTGAGCCACCCAGGGGCCCCGTCAAGTAAATTGTATTTTTATACCAAAGAGTATATGAGTTATATTTATAACCAAGAGTTTCTAGGATAAAGCAAAATTATTTCTACTAGCTGAGTAGGCTGATAAACTCCTAAACTCCCCAAACAATGTTTCATCACTGTGTTTGTTTAAATTATCCACTAAGGGTTTTTATTTACCTATATTAAACGTTAGCAGAAATTTAAGAAAATGACTCTTTTATCTTTCTGAAAAATTGTTATTTTTGTTGTATTGAGCGACTGACAGATAATTAATTAGATCATACACTTTATCTAGGAAGCTTAAAATACAGCTTTCAACTGAAAGATTATTTGAAATAAAAACTGAAAAAGAAGAAAGCTGATAGAAAATATCAAATGGATATTTTGTTCAGAAATGTTCAGACATCAAATGAGAGCTTTTAATTTTTTCTTAGGTATTGTTAAGGAGATTGAAACTAGTATCCGTTGTTTTGAATGTCGTTTATTGGTCTCCATGAGATTGTTGCACAGGACTCAGATTACCACGTTTTTGCTATCTCCTGGAGTCGTGAATTAGAGTTCCCCTCCAGCCCATTTCTCCAGGTTTTATTTTCAAGCCTCTGTACTAATCACTGTCCTCCAAAGGACTACCGCTTTCAAACACCTGATGAATGAAAGCATCCTTCAGCAGCTGTGCAAATGACAAGTGGATAGCTTGACAGGAGAGCCATATAAAGCAGCATTCTCTAAAACCTGACCCAGTCAGTATGGCTTTCCCCCACACCATTAGTGTTACAGCTTAGTGATGTGCAGCATTATTCAGTTCCCATGTGTGGTTATCCCTGAAAAAAAATACCCAGATGGGTATCTCCAATACGTCTAAACATCATGGTACTTATTTACACTGGTGTAAAAGAAATAAATATGTCCCTAAACAAGGGACGATAGATACTATCTCAAATCTGTGGAAGAAAAGTCTACTGCTTTCCTTGCACATGTTTTATTCAATAGCAAGTTGCCTATTAGCATCCGTTCACCAGATGTTTAGACCTGGAAAAGTCCTGAAGCATGTTGTGGAAGCTTTCTCTTTCTTTCCTTTCATAAATTATAGTCCCTTTGGCAAGTACTTCTTCCATGAGGGTCACTTCTACACAGACACACACAGACACACACACTCATGCACACATGTATGAGCATTAGTCACATACCCTGCCAAGTGCAAATAAAAGATTACAGCAGTTATTCAAATTCTGAAATGAGAAAAAAAATATAGATATATGAGCAGAACAGCTAAAATACCCCAATGAAAACGATGTATCATCAAACCAGCAATTACAATCCTTGGCATTTTTCCAAGATAAATGAAGATCTGTGGTAAGCAAAAATCTGTACACAAACGTTTATAGAAGCTTTATTAATAATAGTGAAAAACTGTAAACATCCCTGATTTTATTGTTCACAACTTTCATTAAATAATATCTGCAATGTCCCTAGCATTATCGACATTGTGGAGTCTTAAGTGAAATGTTTGGGTAGATTCACAGTCAGCAATAGACCCCTTTGATTGGTTATGTCTTCATGTGAACTTGAAAATTCATTCCCTGTCTTGGTTAAAACTTGATGTATTTCCTATGTGTCTGATGTTGTCTCTGCTATTTAAAGCGTCCTTATTTGTCTCACTGATGGAGAACTTCCACTAATCACCTACATTTCTTCCTCGAAAAATCTCTCCTTTCACATCATTTGCTCTATCTATACCAATATAGTTTTTTCGTTACTAATATTTTTGTATATGTTGATCATAAAATACAAATTAATGTCTATTTATGTGTAAGCTATATATTCAGTAACCATATAATTTCCTATCCAAATTGGGATACTTTTGAAAGTAAAATGTTATAACATTAGTAACAATGTCAGGCAAACTGCAATTTCAGGCTGACTGATATAAATTCAGATAATAACTTAGGACCAAGGATCAAATTAACCACTAAATAATAATCATATGGAGCCTGGGGACACATACTTATATATGAGGAGATTAGCAATTTTCTTTTCCTATAATTAATGTGTGTTGATGTTCATAGCACTAAATATTCAAATGAGTCCATAAATAACTTAATGTATATGTATTCTGGCCAGTGACCTTTGGTGACTCCTTTGGTACTATTTAACAAACTTCTGTCACTCAGCAATTTGTTTTACAATGCTGGGGATGGGAATTTGCTCACCACATTTTTGTTTTGCCTTCTTGCTCCCTTTCAAGCCTCTGCCAATAATGGACGCCTGAGAAAGACTAAGACGTTGGAGGTGGGAGGAAGGACCCTGTTTTGTTTTTGTTTGTTTGTTTGTTTGTTTGTTTAGCAACCCTGTTTCTTCACCATCATAGCAGCAATTATTTCCAATAGTAGCAATTGAATCTAATCTAAATATTTTTAACGAGTCACAAATATACAATTGTAGCTCATCCAGAGACTTAGACTAACACCTCATCTTCAGAAATATGGCACCCTTCCAGCTCAGATATACCTGTAGTAACTGGCCAGGACACACCTTCTCAGTGATCTGAGTTTCAATTGTACAGGACCCTTTCTCCAAGCTCTTAAGTTTTACTAATCCAAACCACTTCCTTTGTCCCATTGGTCCTAAGGGTGACAAGTGTTTCATGCAATTGTTACCTTATATTGCCTTGGTATTCTCTCTGTGCCTTTCCAATTACCTATTTAACACTGTCAAACCTAGTTAAGAATTATTCATTACTAATTTGCTATCAGCCACCAAAAGCATAAAATCGGTAATCCGGTCTAAGCAGAAAATGTGATATTGGTAATACTTATGATCCCATCTGCCTTCTGTAACTCCATATCTAAAAACTTCAACAGAGAATATTATCACTTCTAAATTTTCCAGTCTCATCTTTTGATCTTCATGGTTTTGGTAGCTTCCTTAAATCTTTCCCTTATCATATATGCCCTCTTCGAGGTCTTAATCATAAGTAGATGCATAATTCCGGGGAAATAGCTCCCATTGGCAGAACTTTGGCTCCATCTCCTATCACCACCTGCTTAATATCTGATATTTATTTTCTTTCTATTATACTCATCATGCATAATACAACAATTACAATGGTAAATTTAAAATGATAAATATATAGAGTTGTAAGGTATTAACTGCCCTCATATTATGGTTTATTTCCAGATACCTTCATGTTTTAATTGGTACAGGATATTATTTAATTTAGCTCTGTTACCTAATATATCAAAAATAATGAACTATTTTCACATTATTCTCCACAATGATCATTTATGTGTCTAACAATACTTCATTAATTTGGTTTGTAGATATTTATGTAGCCATGCTCCAGCTTCTGAACATGTAGCATGGCTTCAGATTTTGTCTATACTATACCACAATAAATATATTTGCACATATATATTTTTCCCTTGGAATACATCCTTAGTGAAAATACCTGGTTTTGGAGATACTGAGTTTGAGAGAATGAAATCATGTGCCTGTGCTAAAGCCAGAAAACATCTGTGATCCTGATGGTTTACCTCTAGGCTCACCCACACAGAGAAGTTGCAGGAGTCTTCTCCTAGGTAGCCAGAAGATTTTGATTCAGAATTGGTGCTAAGAAGTTGAGGATTATATTTTTCATGGAAAGCTTCTTTGTTATTATTGGGCTTTCAGGTATTTACTAAGTGGGAAGGAAGAAGACCAGTCACATTGGCACTCAATAGCCTAGTAAGTGATTAAGTTCTTTTTGACTCTCGATCTGCAAGTGTAATAAGGTTGATAAAGAGAAAGTTGAAGATTTGTTTTTTACATTTTTTGATGTTTATTTATTTTTAAGAGAGAGACAGAGAGACAGAGAGTTGGGGAGAAGGGTGGCTTGGGGCGCAGAGAGAGAGGGAGACACAGAATCCAAAGCAGGCTCCAGGTTCTGAGCTGGCAGCACAGAGCCCGATGTGGGGCTCGAACTCATAGACCGTGAGATCATGACCTGAGTTGAAGCTGGATGCTTCACTGACTTTGCCACATAGGCACCCCTAGAAAGTTGAAGGTTCTTAAAAATGCTTTAAGATTTCAATTCATACTTAGACTTGATAGTCCATTGAGCTAGGATGCATTATTAACAGAGTGGTGTTGCAGATACTCCATCTTCTGAGAACATTGCTGGTTTACTCTTCCTCGCTCCCTTGGAAATGAGATGTGGCTATCCATTTTGCTTCTACCAGTGAAATGTAAGCAGAAATAATAGTTTCAATAAAATCTAGGTCAGAACATAAGAAAATAAAAATGTGCCTGGCATGTGAAAATAAATTAGGAGGAAAATAGGAGGTATCAGGAAGAGTTAATCAAAAGAGAGCAATGGTTAGAAGAATTAAGTCTTAATGATAAAGCAAAAAGAACAGTTCCAAAATCTACATTCTTAATAAATTAATAAGACAAGCTGTTGGTAACCTGTGGAAGAGAATTTTCAGTGGTGTGATGTGAATGAGAACTAGATTGGAGTAAGAGTTGAGAACATGGACATAGATGATTGAGGATGCTTATTCCAGAAGTTTGTTCATAAAGAAAATGAAAGAAATAAAGTGATAATTGGAAGCAGTAATAAAATCCATGGTGGATGGGGTTAGATTTTTTGTTTTATTTTTTGTATTCAAGAGAAGTTTACTTCTATATGTTTAAATGTGGATGAGACAATGATGTGTAGATGATTATTATTACATTTGCAAATTGTGTAGATTTTTTAGAACATCATATATAAGAAATTCATACATGCAACTAGTAAAATTGGTAGGAAAAGTAGAAGCAGAATCTTCAATCAAATCCAGATAGAGATGCAAGGAGCTGAGTAACTGGTTTTATTTTATGAATAAATTTTGGGTTGAAGATAAAGAGTTTTAAGTCATGATAATATAGATAGTAGTAGCAATAATGAGGGTGAATAATACTGCCAAAGGCTTCTGCAGAGTAAGAGAAGGGAAAGGAAAAGAAGATAAAGAAATGGAAGGAGAGAAATCAGGGAGCTTTTGGGAATCTCCTACAGGTGATTACAGAAGAGAATGCTTTTGTTTACATATG
Organism: Panthera leo; assembly: GCF_018350215.1. Taxonomy (NCBI): domain Eukaryota; kingdom Metazoa; phylum Chordata; class Mammalia; order Carnivora; family Felidae; genus Panthera; species Panthera leo. The sequence goes on along the minus strand of NC_056691.1, from coordinate 36,691,387 downwards.
GACATATTCATGCGACTTTCAGATGCCATTGCTTATATTCTATATATTTATACTTATATCTATATCAAAGTATGTGTTTTTATTTATCCATATATTATTTATTTATTTATTTATTTATTTATTTATTTATGTGATATAGATATATATGTGTGCATATATATATACACACACATATATATATATACACACACATACATATATATATATATTCTTGAATCCTAGTAGAGAAAATCAGGAAGCTTCTTTTTCTTTGCATACCCACTGTGTGACAAAGATCTCAGATATATTCATAAAATTTGGAATTTTTTTCATTGTGTGCTATTTTTAAAATTTGCTTTTGTTGTGCTTTTCATAATAACAGTTTTTCCATATCCAGAACATATGCTCACTAATATGAATAGCCAGAGTATTATTTGAAAATTACATCTTTAATTTTTATGGGGAGCAGAAAACTAAATGTAGCCAATAATAATAGGATATTGAGGTATTTCTTTCCCCAGAAGTAGACTAAAGAAATACAGCTCCTGAGTTTTGTTAGCTATATAATTGTTGCTTAATTGCAATATATTAAGAAAATCAAAATTAATTTGTCTTGTAATTGTATATTTTACTAATTTCATTAACAATTTTGAACATTTTAGAATTAGAGCACTGTATAATCAGTCTTTTTTGATCATAATTAGTTGCAGTGGCCATTACTCCTCCCATAAGATATGAGAAAATGCAATCAATGGGAATGAGGCAATGGAATCTTCATATTTAGCAAGAATTTAAGAAAAACATTGTGTTAGCTTCTGAAATGCTTCTCAATGATCTCCATCTCCTTGTAGTTCAACCTTTGTATAATCATTTCCCCTCAAGTGTGGACTGGATCTAAGGATTTGATTCCAACAAACAGAATGCTCCACTGTGATGGAATGCTCTTCCAGGATTAGGCTGTAAATTATTGTGACTTCTTTCTTGTTCACATTCACTTTCTCTTTCTTGTTTGCTCCCACTTGCTCAAATTGATGAAGCCAGCTGCCATGTTTTAGGCTGCATTATGGGCAGCCCTGTATTACAAGGAATTGAGGACAGTCTCTGGCAAATAGCCAGCATGGAACTGAAGCCTACAATCCAAAAACTTGCAAGGAATTGAATGCTCCCAATAACTATCAATTGTATTTGAGTGGATCTTGGAACCTCTCAATATCAAGTATTGACAAGACTACATCTTGGATGACACTTAGATTGCAGGCTTGTGAGAGTCCCTGAGTCTGATAACTGACCTAAGCCACATGTGGATTTCCGCCCCACAGATATTATAACATAATAAATGTGTGTTGTTGTAAAATTGTAATTTTTTGGATAGTTTGTTATGCAGCAACTGATAACTATTAAAATAATATTGCACACTAGGGGCGCCTGGGTGGCTCAGTCGGTTAGGCGGCCGACTTCGGCCCAGGTCATGATCTCGCGGTCCATGAGTTCGAGCCCCGCGTTGGGCTCTGTGCTGACAGCTCAGAGCCTGGAGCCCATTTCAGATTCTATGTCTCCCTCTCTCTGACCCTCCCCCGTTCATGCTCTGTCTCTCTCTGTCTCAAAAAAAAAAAAAAAAAATAATATTGCACACTAAGACCCAGAACCACCATTAGAAAAATAAATAGTAGGAGAATCAGATGAAGAAGGCAAATATTTTCTGCTTCAAGCCCTTAAACATTTACTATTACATCTTGAATGTTCTAACATTATACATACACTAAAAAAAAATGCAGAAAAGAAATACTCGGGGAATCACTCATCTGACAGAATGAAGAGACCTCAAAATATAGTGTACTAAATAAGTTGGATTTTTTTCCTTTCATATAAATTTGTAAAAATAACCAAATTGTCCAGAGCTGAAGTTCTGCAGTACAAGCAATAACAACAGGACCCAAATATTATCTATCTTGTTCTTCTGCCACACTGTGTGCTGATTTAATCCACATGGTTAAAACTGGCATAACATCATTATACCTACATTTTTCACTGTTAGAAGGGAGAAGAGGACATAGAGAATTAATTTTCTTTTAATGCTATGGCACTGAAATTGTGTACATTTTTTTCTTTTCATATTCTTTTAGCCAGAATTTATTCATGTGGCACACAAAGCTTCAAAAGAAGCCAGGAAATGTAGTTTCTAGCAGACAAACCATATGTCCAATAAAACTCTGAAAGCAAGTATGGATTTGGGAGAGGCATGAGTATTATCATCATCAATTTTGCATCAAAGACATTGGACATTCTTAAAGAAAATAATAACATAGCAAATTAGGCAAGCAAAACACATAAGCAAAATATGAAGTATGACAGAAGTTTGCATTTTCAAGAGGTTGAAGATGATTTATTATGGCTTCATTGTAGGATTCTAGAGGGGTTTGAATGAACTTATTGAAAATGAGCTTATTGGCAAAGATGATTATAGAAGGTACCTTGATGTATTAGCAGAAGATCTGAAAGCCCTACCAAGGATTTTGTTTTCCTAAGAAGAATGGAAACATTTATTTATTTTGAGTAAAATAGTAAAAGAATAAAGTTTGTGTTAAGAAGCATCTCAGGAAGCAGAGATTAGGGGCAGCTGGACATAAAGAGAGTTTTAATCCATATTAATTTGTAGTTACATTCCAAGGCACATTAGAAATAGAACTACGGAAATGAGAAGGAAGAAATGACATTTTAAAGCATGCAAAGAAGGATATATTAGGATATGATAGGATCAAATAAAACAGACCAAGCATCATAACATAAAAGAACATAACATACAAGTTGATTATAAATTGAATGTAAGGAATGAGCCAGAGTGAAATTTGATTATGACTTCAAAGTTCCCTGACTAAAATTCTCCCTGAAGAGCAGCTTACGTGGAGGAAGTAGTACAGTAGAAATGATTGGTTTTTTGTTGTTTTTTTTTTCTTTTGGAAAAGAGATAATGAATTCTGTTCTGCATATGTAGTCTCAAGTATCTAGGAGATGATCTGATAGAAGTTCGTGACTAAAATCATAAGTTATACTTCAATTTCTCCGTATTCATTGCCTTGGCTTTATTTTAGAACACAATGCTTTTGTTGTGCTGAGTTGATTGATCTAGTAGTCTGTTACCAAGCCAGTATTTCCAGAACCTATTACCCAGTTAATGCCTTTCACTAGCTTTTTTCTTTCCATCAGCATGTGTTGGGCAATGAAGCACAAAAATTGCATATGGAGCCTTAATTTTAATACACAAATACATAGGGCTTTACTACTGTATTTATTGTCTTTCTTTTCCTAAAAGGTTGTAATTGAGAAGATTGAAATAAACCAGTTTTTACCTTGAATAACGACTGTCCAGTACTTGCTATTCTTAAATAGTATGAACACACACTTAACGAGAAAGAAATTAAATTTATTTGGGAGATTCTGAACAATACTGCTAGGATTTATTTTCCTTAAATAATAACTTTAAATATCTAAAGAGAAAAAGAGAAAACCAAAAAGAAAGTGTATATTGTAATAACAGTTTTCTAAGATGTTACTTCAAATTTGAGACTTCTTCATTTATTCCATCAATGAACTAATATACTGCCCTGTTAGACAAGGTCTTTAAACCAATTATATAAGGTTAATTGTATGAATTAGCATACCTAATATGATAGCAACAGCACTAAGCGGGTGAATAATTAGTTCTACCTAATTAAATGTATTATATTAATCTCTGTTCATCTAACAAAAGCAATAATCTCTTAAACATTAAATGGAATAACCATTATTTATAAGTATTTGTTTTTTAGAGAATGAGAAAAGCATATATGAATCATGCTACTTGCTTTTTATTTCTAATTTTGTATACTAAAATGATGTTCTCATAGACCACAATTTCAAAAATAAAATCACTATCCAATGATTAGAGATGCAGAAACCTGGCTTAAAGGACTGCAAACTACATTTAGAATTCTTTTTTATATATTGTGTTTTTAACAATAGCTTGCTTGATTTTGGCAAACCTAAAACCACTGTATTTTAATCTGTCAAATGCTGTAAAAGGACATTCAAAATATTTCCCAGTTTCTCCAAAATTGTTCTGACTCTGCACCCCTTGTAGTCCTGCCACAACTACTTCCTTCCCACTGCCAGAAAGTGCCTTGTTCTTTCATGACTATGAATTTGTTGAATGTCTTTACTCCTTCTTGAATTGCCATCTCTCTCCTTTTTCTATTTTGAGTTCTTACCCCCTCCTCATTTCCCATGACATACTTCTATTAATCTTCTTTTTCTCCTTCTCATCTTCATCCTTCTCTTCCTCCTTCTTTATCTCATCAGAGTTATTATCTTTTTCCGATATCCAATTCGTTTCCTAACAGACCACCTTATTATGAATAATTCTTCACCTCTCTGTGCAAATCTAAGGCTGTGTTTTTGTTATTCTTATGGCATAAATCACCATCTCCATTGGGCTATGATTTATTTTTTTTATGTCCATTTATTTTTGAGAAAGAAAGAGAAAGAGAGACAGAGAGCACCAGCACATGAGGGGGAGGGGCAGAGAAAGAGAGAGAGAGAGACAGAAGATCAAAGTGGGGTCTGCTGTGACAGCAGAGAGCCTGATGTGGGGCTCAAACTTATGACCCTTGAGATAATGACCTGAGCAGAAGTCAGACACTTAACCAACTGAGCAACCCATGCGCCCCTCCCCTGGACTATGATTTCTTATATAGACATGAGCTTCTTGCCGAAGATATTGAAAATTTGAAAAACATTTTACATTTTTCTTTCTTAGTTCCTAGTCTTGAAACTTTCACATATTTAGTCCATAATAAATACTTGCTGAAATACACTGAATATGCATGGTAGTTACTGGCAATGTAGAGCCACTGAATTAAAAATTAATGCTTTAAAAAAAATGAAGTTGAATTTTTCAATTTATTAAAAAAAAAAAAGAAACTAAATGGAAATGGAAGCATTAGCTAAAATTATGTTTCCACAGTGGATTCTGGTTAATACTAAAGTTTGAGAATTGAAGGGAATCAATTATTTTTAAAATTTCTCTTTTTTTTAAGGTTTACTTACTTATTTTGAAAGGGAGGGGAGGAGCAGAGAGAGAGAGAGAGAGAGAGAGAGAGAGAGAAAATTCCCAGCAGGCTCCATGCTGTGTGTCCCAATGTGGGGTTGGATCTCATGAACTGGGATCTCATGACCTGAGCTGGATTCGAGAGTTGGACACTCAACCTATTGATCCACCCAGACACCCCAAATCAATTTTTTGACAAAGTAAGTTCAAAAGAGCCCCAAGGGAAGTGTGCCAGTGGAGAGATCATAGTTGAAGATTACAAGTAAAAGGCAGAGTAATTATGTTAATAAAGGAAACCATAAAGGCTATAAATAAAAAGGTAAGATTACATATATCACAAGGAATAGAGAGAAAGTAAATTAAAAAGCACAAAAAGAATGGAACATTGTTTTTAATAAATTAATAAAGACTCAAATGAGACAAAATTACAAAGATCCAATATTTTATTTTTGTTCTTTTATTCTATAATAAAAACTGCCTAATACAAGAAAAAATATAAGAACATAAATGGGAAGAAATATCATTATGGTATCATTATGATACCATATTTAAAATTTTTAATCTTAGTTGAATCATTAGAAATTGGGGGATAGGAGACTATCAGCCAACTATTATCATTTGACTCATCAACATTTGCTTTAATATTTCCTTACCCTTAACTCTGATTTCACAACTTACTCCACCAAAAATACTCTTCTGCTATATCTCAAACATTCCTGAAAGCATTGCAGAATCTGAGTCTCCACTTCGGTGGCCCTCATTTATTCAGAAGCCTAATTCAATCAGGTTTTACAACAATTCGGATGCAACATTCCCCACTGAATGTATCAATGATATCGATGTCACAAAGTCACACATGACATTTCATTAATCCTCTTTCTTTACCCGTTTACCTCTTGACACTATTGACCACTATCTTAAAATAATCTCTTCCCTTGCCCTACCTAACATAATAATTATCTGAATTTTCAGCCCATGTCTTTGACTTAGGTATGTCTTTTTTGGAAGCTGTTACTCTTTTATATAACTCTCACATTTTCTTTTTCCTTCAAGGCTACACTTGTATCTCCAGCTATATTATCTTCCTAAACCATCTAATACATTCACTTTTTCATTCCACAAACATTTTCTTAACTAACTATTCTGTGTCAAATACTCTTTCAGGTGCTAGAGATTGATAAAAGCCTATTAAAAACTGTGATCTCATGAAGTTACATTTTAGTGTGGAAAATGGCTAATACACAAGAAAAGTAAATAAAATATATAGTCTATTACAAAGTTACAAGAACCAATAAATAAATAAATAAATAAATAAATAAATAAATAAATAAAATGACAAGCACCAGGGAGTAAGAAGAAAGTAGGGACATGGAAGAGGTATTGTCAGGATAGAAGAACTAAATTTTTAAAGAGAGTAAAACGATGCCTCAAAGGAAAAGTGATATTTGAGAAATTTGAAGGATGTAAGAGAATGGAGTTACATGATATTGAGGAAGAGATCATCCTGATAGGGGAAACCTGAAAGACATATTAAAGAAATCATCTACAGAAATTTCATTGCATAAATAAATGATTGAATACATTAATACATTTATTCTTCAATGAATATGTGAATCTTCATGATTACTATTCTTCATTAGAAGACTTATAACAACTATTTTATAATCAATGAAATATAATTTATTTATATTATTTTCAGTCATTCATTGCTCATCATGATTCACCTTTTGTACTGTAAATTAAATCTACAATATAATTAACAAACATATTAATAGGATATAAATATATACAAAGAATAAATATAAATATGAAATTCATACAGTATGAAATAAATATAAAATATACTAATAAAATATAATCAATAATTCTGTTTATTAGCAGTCCTCTAGACTCAACATTATTAAAGAAGAAAACAATCAAGGAAAACCACAGTAGTTTATAGAATGGATTTAAATACTTAATCAAGTTGTACACATATACTCTAGAAATTTGGAAAAGTCATTTTGAATTATTTTTATGATCTAGCCACTCTGTTCTCTCTCTTTACTGTCTTGTAATTATGTTTGGTGATCACAAAAATAACCCTAATTTTTAAATCAAAGAATTTAAGAATATATTTTTGTAAGAATGAGGTTATTGGTTTCTCAGATGTTCTGTGCTTAAATAATAAATAACTGTAACCTCAACTTTATATGCTGCTGCTGATTTCAGCCAATGCTGAAGCTGGAGCATGTTGACACAGACATGCCTTGCTTCCTCAAATTCAAGCAACAGCTTATTTTGCCATCTCTTATTTACTAAATTCCAGAGGCTCAGTTGTGGCCTGGTTAGTCAGTCAGTGGCCTGGGATATTTTTATGGGAAACTCCTTTCATAAAACTAACAAAGTTGTGACCCCACCAACTGGAAATCAATCTGGCCTTTCCTGTCTATTGACATATTTTCCATGTCTGATCCTTGGTCCACAATGAATGGGCAGTAGTAAGAGAGTAGGGAATCTTTGGAGGCTGATGATCTACTGAGACCAAGCTTAAAAGCTTATCTGACATATAATTTTAGTTTAAAATAAAATATATCCTCTTATTTAAATGCAAGATTTTGTGATTTTGCCTATAGCTAAAACAAACAAACAAAAAGAGAAAAGTTGGTGAAAGCAGATTGAATGCATAAAACCACAGAAACCTGGTAAGAGTTAGGGGAGAAGGTCTGTATATTAAAAAAAGAACACCTAAAGGTGTCAAGAAGAATATCAAGATAGGTGTATATATACATACATATATATGTCATAATGTCACCTTCTTACACTTTCTGGACTGATAAAGTCACCAAATCTGCACAGAAGTTCATTTCCAGTCTCCTGCCCTATACATTCACACAATTTTTAACCATAGTCTTACACTGGCATGCACAACTAATTCTTGCCTACATAAGGGATTTTAAAATGTTTTTAAACTGTGATGTTTCAACATTCAGGAGGACTTTTTTTCTATTTCTCTTATGACATTCTGGACACATATTCCTGAAGGCTATGCATACTTTCCTAGAATATTCCTTCTTATCTCTCATTACACACTTTGGACATATTGTTTCTGCTATAGTATTATTGCTTCTACTCAGTGATCTTATTAATATATGGTCTTGGTTCTTTCAATTTTTCTTCGCTTTGTATAGTTTCATTCCCCTTTCCATAACTATTATGCCAATATCTTATACTTAGCTATATATTAATTATCCTACATGACAGTTTGGCACCATAGTGCCAAAAGTAGCCTGACACAAGATACATGGTGCATTGTAGACTGCAAGGAATATTGCTTATTGAAAATTATCACTGTTTTACTAACAACGAAGTCATAGAAATAAAAGGTATGAGATATGAAATTCAAATCAAATCTTTCTGGTTCCAAACTCAGTTATATTTCCACTGTATTTCTGACTTCATACTTTTTAATCCTCTATTTTCCCATCCCCTTTATTAGATTCCTATAGCTGATATAAGAAGTTACCATAAATGTAGGAGCTTAGAATAACAGAAATTGATCCCCTTACAGTTTTGGGAATCAAAAGTCTGAAATCAATATCACTGGCCAAAATGAAATGGTAGACAAGGCCACACTCCCTCCAGTAGCCCTTAAGGGAGAATACATTCCTTGCCTCCTCCACATGTTGGTGATTGCCAGCATTTTTTGGTTTATCATTATATAATTCAAGTCTCTGCTTCCATCATCACATCACTTTAACCTCTTCTGTTTGTGTCAAATCTCTCTTTGCCTCTCTCTTTCAGTAATACATATAGTAACATTTAAATCCCATCTTATCATTCAGGATAATCTCCCCATTTCAAGATCTTTAACCTAATCACACCTATAAAGTCATTTTTGTCATATAAGATAACATCTATAGGTTCCAGGGCATAGTATGCAGATATATTTTGGGGAAAGTACATTATTTTTTTTTAATTTATTTTTGAGAGAGAGAGACAGAGTGAAAGCAGGGGAGGGGCAAGAATCTAAAACAGGCTCCAGGCTCTGAGCTGTCAGCACAGAGCCTGACTTGGGGCTTGAACTCATGAACCATTAGATCATGATCTGATCTGAAGTCTGACACTTAACCAACTGAGCTACCAAGAGGCCCTAGGGAAAGGACATTATTTAGCTTACAACACTCTCTGTCCTTCTCCACTCAGATCTTTTTCCAGATTCTGGTAACCATGTCTTCCCCAACACTCCTTCTATTCTATAGGGAGCTACAGCTTCTTCATATTAACCCTGTGATTCAGCACTATTTCTTGCAAATTTACTCACTTATAGCTTTGTAAATAACTCCTTTACTAAACATTTCTTGAATTATCCTAATTTGTGTGTGTCATCTAGACCCTGCTTGGATCTTTAAAATATCTAAGACACAATATATAATTAGGGTGAAAAGGAAGCCCTGAAATGTCCTCCCCTCCCCCATGAACACACCAATTTAATGTAAATACACAGAACAGTTCCAATTGCGAGAAATCCAGAAACTAATTGAGAGGTTCCTGTATTCTGGGTGAGCTTAGAATTAACCACATCAAAACTGGTAGAAACATCTGAGACACTCTTTCACCATAAGCCCTACATCTGCACAATACCATACTATTCGAAGAAAACTCTCAGCCCCCAGATTCTTCTTGGGTATACAATAAAAGGATTAAATCACAGATCCAAAACTCTGATTATTCTGGGGGCTTCCTGACACACCGACTTCTGCCTCACCTGTTTCTGAGCTTCGATGAGAACTGGCATACCCTCATTTGGGGGGAGGGCATTGAAAAGAAGGATTGATGTTTGACTTAGAAAACTAACTCATGTCACAGCTATATACCCAAGCTCAGAAGAAAAAAGAAATCCAGTTCTAGGCTTCTTTCAAGGAGAGAAAAATATCGGACCATATATCCAATAATCTTCTCTTTCTGGTTGTTCCCGAAGGCACTGGATTCAGTTTTGATTATCTCAGGGCTCTGATGGGATCCAGTAAACTCTACATGCCTGAGGATCACTGAGAACAAGATCAGTTTGAACTAGCATGAAGATTTGAACAGCTCCCCGTGATCTCTGTGCTGATTGGTGTGAATCTTCTCTTGCACAAGACCAGTCCATGAAGACTGAGATAGTTAGCTGTATTGTCTAATGTGCAGAAGCCAACACAAAGAATCAAGGGAAATAAAAACAAATGGAAATATATTCTAAACAAAGGGATGCAATATACCTCTAGAAATTCTAATGAATGATCCTAATGAAATGGAGGTATATTATTTACCTGAAAGAAAATTCAAAATAACAATTATAAACATACTCAATGAGGGCTGGAGAATAATGTATGACTAAACTGAGAATTTTAACAGAGATAGGAAATATTTTTAAAGTACAAACAAATATCACAGAGATGAAGAATACAAATAAACTGAACAATTCACTACAGAAGTTGAACAGAAGACTAGATAAAACAGGAAAAAAGAAAGGATCAGTAAATCAAAGACAAGTCATTGAAAATTATTCAGTAAGAGGTGCAAAAAGGGAAAAATAAAAGAATGAAAAAGAATTAAGAAAGCATAAGAGACTTATGAGATACCATAATAGGGCCAATCGAAAAATATGTAGTAAGCTGTTGAAAGAAATAATGTCCCAAATTTCCCAAATCTGGTGAAGGAAATTGACATCTAGATCCAGGAAACCCAGTGAATATCAGTAGTGAAGCCCAAAGAAATCCATACCAAGACACCCACTAAAATGACCAATGTCAAAGGCAAAAGGAAAATTATGAAAGCAGCAAGTAGAGTGAAATGTCACATACTAGGAACTCCCATGAGACTCTTAGAGGATTTCTAATTTTTTTTTTTAACATTTATTTACTTTTGAGACAGAGAGAGAGAGAGCGCATGAACAGGGGAGGGTCAGAGGAAGCGGGAGACACAGAATCTGAAACAGGCTCCAGGCTCTGAGCTGTCAGCACAGAGCCCGACGCAGGGCTCGAACCCACAGACTGCAAGATCATGACCTGAGCCGAAGTCGGACGCTTAACCCACTCAGCCACCCAGGCGCGAGGATTTTTTAGCAGAAACATTGTCAACTGGGAAAGGGGAGGTGGGATAATATATTTAAAGTGTTGAAAGAAAAACATGACAATGAACTGGTAAAACTGAACTTCTAAAATGAGGAAGATACAGACTTTCCCAGACAAGCAATTGCTTAAAGAGATCATTACTAGACATGAATTATAAGAAATGCTAAAGGGAATTCTATGTTAGGGGGAAATGTTAAGCAGCAATACAAAAGCATATTAAGTATAAAACTCACTGGTAAAAGTAAATATATATATTCAAACACAGAATACTGTAATTCCTTAATGGTGGTGAGTAAATCACTTTTATTTCTAGTATATCATTTAAAATACAAAAAGATTGGGGCACCTGGGTAGCTCAGTGGGTTGAGCGTCCCACTTCAGCTCAGGTCATGATCTCACAGCTTGTGAGTTCAAGCCCCACGCCAGGCTCTGTGCTGACAGCTCGGAGCCTGGAGCCTGCTTCAGATTCTGTGTCTCCCTCTCTCTCTGCCCCTACCCCTCTCACGCTCTGTCTCTCTCTCTCTCTCTCTCTCTCTCTCTCTCTAAGATAAATAAATGTCAAAAAAAATTTTAAAAAATAATAAAATACAAAAAGATTAAAATAACTATAACTATAAAAAGACATTAAAGGATACAAAATATAAATCAATGTGATTGTTTCACTAGTAATATAAATTGGGAGGAGAAGGAAATGTACAGAGTTTTTGTATGCTATTGAAGTTATTATCAGCTTTAAACATTGTTATTACTATAAACTGTTTTAGGTAAGCCCCATCATAATCACAAGGAAAATACCTATAGAACACATACAAAAGGAAAAAAAAATAAAGCATATCAATTTAAAAAAGAAAAGAAAATCAATAAAACACAAAGGAAAGAGCAAAAGAGGAATAGAGGGACAAAAAACTATAAAGCAGGCAAAATAATTTAACAAAATTGCAATAGTAAATCTTTCCCTTACAAGAATTACTTTAAATGTAAATGGACTAAAATTAAACCTCCTAATCCAAAGACATAGAGGACCTAAAATAAACCAAACCAAACCAAACCAAACCAAACCAAACCAAAAATTCAAAAAAAAAGAAAAGAAAACCTACAACCAACCCCAAGATCCATATATGCTATTTGAAGAAGAAATACTTTAAGTATAAGAACACATAAGAACTAAACTTGAATGGATAAAAAGATATCCATATAAATGAAAATCAAAAGAAAACAACTAGTATTACTTATATCACACAAAATAGACTTCAAATACTGCCACAAAAGACAAGACAAAGAAGAACATTATATAATGGTAAAATATCACTAATACCAAGAGTTAGTGCTCAAAATATATAAGGAACTCCACAGCTCAATCGCAAAAACAAAAACAAAAACAAAAACAAAAAACACCCAATAACCCAATAAAAATGAGCAAAGGAATTGAACAGATGTCTCTCCAAAGAAGACATAAAAATGGCAAAAAATATATGAAAAAAAATGATCAACATTACTAATAATTAGGAAAATTAGAATCAAAACCACAAGGAGATATTACTTCATATTAGTATCACTATTATTTTTAAAAAGATAAGTATTGGACAGGATGTGGAAAAATTGGAACTTGCACACTATTAGTGAAATGCAAAGTTGTGTCACTTCTGTGGAAAACAGTATGAAACTGGTTTCATCAGTATTTTATAGTTTTTTATAGGTTATTCCTAAGTATCTAATTATTTTGGGTGTAATTGTAAATGGGGTTATTTTCTTAATATTTCATCATGTTGCTTCATTATTGGCATATAGAAGTACAACGGATTTCTGTACATTGATTTTGTATCCTGTGACTTTATTTAATACCTTTATCACTGTGAGCAGATTTTTGGGTGGAGTTTTGGGTTTTCTATATAAAGTATCATGTCATTTGCAATTTGTGAAGCTTTTACTTCTTCCTTGCCAATTTGGATGACTTTAATTTCTTTTTGTTGTCTCATTGCTATGATTAGGACTTGCAGTACTATGTTGAATGAAAGTGGTAAGAGTAGACATCCTTGTCTTGTTCTTGACCTTAGTTGAAAAGCTCTCAAGTTTTCCACATTAGGAAAGATGTTCAGGGCACCTAGGTGACTCAGTTGGTTAAGCATCCAACTTTAGCTCAGGTCATGATCTCATAGTCTGTGAGTTCGAGCCCCGCAACGGGCTCTGTGCTGAAATCTCAGATCATGGAGCCTGCTTCAGATTCTGTGCCTCCCTCTCTCTCTGCCCCTCCCCTGCTTATGCTCTGACTCTCTCTGTCTCAAAAATAAATAAAACCATTAAATTTTGTTTTTAAAAAGAAAGATGTTCATTGTGGTTTTTTTTATATGTGGCCTTCATTAAGTTGAGATACATTCACTCTAAACCTACTTTGTTGAGAGTTTTTACCACAAATGGATGTTGTACTTTCTCAAATGTTTTTCTGAGTCTATTGAAATTATCATATATTTCTTATTTTTCTCTTAGTGATGAGATGTATCGCGTTGATTGCTTTGAATACTGAACCACTCTTGCAACACAGTAATAAATCCCATTTGATATGATAATAATTTTTTAAAGTGCTGTTGGATTTGGTTAGCTAGTATTTTGTTGAAGAATGTTGCATCTGTGTTTATCAAGGATAGTGGCCTGTGCTTCTCTCTATTTTGTGGTATCTTTAACTGGTTTTGGTATCAGGGTAATTCTGGCCTCATAGAATGAGTTTGGAATTTTTCCTTCCTCTCCTATTTTTTGGAATTTTTTTTTTAAGTTTATGTATTTTTAGAGAGAGAGAGAGAGAGAGAGAGCGAGCGAGCACAAGTGGGGAAGGAACAGAGAGAGAGAATCCCAAGCAGGCTTCAAGCTCTCAGAGCAGCGTCCAATGCAGGGCTCAAACTCACAAACTGTGAGGTCATGACCTGAGCTGAAATCAAGAGTCAGCCACTTAACTGAGACACCCAGATGCCCCAAGAATTTGGAATAGTTTGAGAATAGGTATTAACTCTTCTTCAGATGTTTGGTAGAATTCACCTGTGAAACCATCTGGTCCTAGACTTTTGTTTGTTGGAAGTTTTGGATTACTGATTCATTTTTTTTATTAACCTGGTTTTAGGCTATTCAAGTTTTCTATTTCTTCCTGTTTCCGTTTTGGTAGTTTATATGTTTCTGGGAACTTGACCACTTCTTCTAGGTTGTCTAGATTTTTGGCATATAGTTTTTCATAATATTCTCTTATAATTGTATTTCTGTGGTGTTCTTGTTATTTCTCCTTGCTCTCATTTATCTTTTCTCTTTTTTTCTGGTAACTGTGTATAGAATTTTATAATTTTTTTGATGTTTTCAAAGAACTAGCTCCTAGTTTTTTTAGTCTGTTCTATTGTTTTTTTTTTTCCATCTTTTTTTTTTTTTTTTTTGCTCTAATCTTTCTAATCTAATATTTCCTTCCTTCTGCTGGCTTTATGTTTTGTTGTTATTTTTCTAGCTCCTTTAGATGTAAAATTAGGTTATTTATTTGAAATTTCTCTTGCATCTTAAGGAAGGCCTGTGTTGTTATGAACTTCCTTCTTAGAACTGTTTTTGCTACACTCCAAAGATTTTGGCCCAATGTGTTTTCATTTTCATTTTTTTCCATACACCTTTAATTTTTTAATTTCATTTCCTCGATGACCCATTCTTTATTTAGTATCATATTATTTAACCTCCATGAATTTGTGGACTTTCCATATTTTTTCTTGTATTTAACATCTAGTTCCACAGTGTTGTGGCCAGAAAAGATGCATGGTATGACTCTGATCTTGAATTTATTGAGGCTTGTTTTATGAGTATAATATGAGATCCATTCTCATGAATAATGTTCCATGGCACTTGAAAAGAATGTGTACTATGCTGTTTTAGGATGGAAAGTTCTGAATATATTTATTAAATCCATTTTTTCCAGTGTGGCATTCAAAGACACTGTTTCCTTCTTGATTTTCTGTTTAGATGATCTATCAGTCAATGCAAGCTGGGATTTAAAATCCCCTTCTGTTATAATAGATTAATTCCTTTATTTTTTGCATTAACTGTTTTATGTATTTTTGTGCTTCAATGTTGGGTCATAAATATTTACAATTGTTATAAGTTCTTTTTGGATTATCTCCTTTATTATTACTGTCCTACTTTATTTCTTGTTTCAGTTTTTGTTTTAAAATCTATTTTGTCCAGGATTGCCTGGATGGCTCAGTTGGTTAAGCATCCAACTTTGGCTCAAGTCATGGTCTCATGGTTTCTGGCTTTGAACCCCTCATCGGGCTCTGTGCTGACAACTCAGAGCCTGGAGCCTGCTTCCGATTCTGTGTCTCCCTCTCTCTGCTTCTCTCTCTCTCCCCATCTCTCTCTCTCGAAAATAAATAAACATTAAAAAGTTAGTCATAAAATAAAATAAAATAAAATAAAATAAAATAAAATAAAACAAATAAAATAAAATCTATTTTGTCCAGAATAAGCACTGCTTGTCTGCCTTTTTTTTTTTTTTAACATCCATTTGCTTAGTAAATATTTCTCCATCCCCTCACTTTTAATCTGTAGGTGTCATTTTTTTTTTCACATTTCAAATTTTTACTTAAATTCTAGTTAGTTGCAATATAGTAATATTGGTTTCAGGAGTAGAATTTAGTGATTCATCACTTACATGTAGCATCCAGTGCTCATCACAATAAATGCCCTTCTTAATACTCATCACCAATTTGGTTCATCCCCCACCACCTTCCCTCCAGTAACTCTCACTTTGTTCTCTATACTTAAGAGCCCATTATGGTTTACTTCCCTCTCCTTTTGTTTTCCTGTTCCCCTATGTTCATCTGTTTTCTTTCTTGAATTCCACATATAAGTGAAATCGTATGATATTTGTCTTTTCTGACTGACATAGTTTACTTGGCATAATACGCTTGAGCTCCAACTACATCATTGCAAATGGCAGGGTTTAATTCTTTTTTATGGCTGAGTAATATTGCATTGAATATATATACCACTTTTTCTTTATCCATTCATCAATCAATGGACATTTGGACTCTTTCCATAATTTGTAGGTACTGCCACTATACACATCAATGTGCATGCACTGTTTTGAATCAGTATTTTCATATCCTTGGGGTAAATACCTATTAGTGCAATTGCTGGGTCATAGGGTAGACCTATCTTTAACTTTCTGAGGAAACTCCATACTGTTTTCAGAGTGGCTGGACCAGTTTGCATTCCCACTAACTGTGTAAAAGTATTCCTCTTTCTCTACGTCCTCACCAATATCTATTGTTTCCTGTGTTTTTAAATTTAGCCATTCTTTATTTATTTTTATTTTTTATTTTTGAAAGAGAGAGAGTGCAGGCAGGGGAGAGGCAGAGAGAGAGGGAGACACATAATCTGAAGCAGGCTTCAGGCTCTGAGCTGTCCACACAGAGCCTGACATGGGGCTTGAACTCACAGACTGTGAGATCATGACCTGAGCTGAAGTCGGACGTTTAACCGACTGAACCACCCAGGCCCCCTCCTAAATTTAGCCATTCTTACGGGATGTATATTCTTACAATATATCATTGTGGTTTTGATTTGTATTTCCCTGATGATGAGTGATGTTGAGCATCTTTTCATGTGTCTGTTGACCATCTGGATGTCCTCTTTGGAAAAATGTTTATTCATGTCTTTTGCCCATTTCTTAACTGGATTATTTGTTTTTTGGATGTTAAGTTTCAAAAGTTCTTTATAGATTTTGGATACTAACCCCATATCAGATATGTCATTTCCAAATATCTTCTCTCATTCTGTAGGCTGCCTTTTAATTTTGTCGATAGTTTCCTTTCCTGTGCAGAAAATTTTTATTTTGTTAAAGTCCCAATAGTTCATTTTTGCTTTTGTTTTTCTTGCCTCCAGAAACATGTGTAATAAGAAGTTGCTACAGCTGAGGTCAAAGAGGTTGCTGCCTGTTTTCTCCTCTAGGATTTTGATGGTTTCCTGTCTCACATTTAGGTCTTTTTTTTTTTTTTTTTAATCCAAGTTAGTTAACATATAGTGTAATAATGATTTCAGGAGTAGAGTTTAGTGACTCATCACTTACATATAACACTCAGTGCTCATCCTAACAAGTGCCCTCTTTAATGCCCACCACCCATTTAGCCCATACCCCCACCTAACACCCCCTCCAGCAACCCTCAGTTTATTCTCTGTGTTTAAGTCTCTTATACTTTGCCTCCCTCTGTTTTTACCTTATTTTGCCTTCCCTTCCCCATGTTCATCTGTTTTGTTTCTTAAATTCCACATGTGAGTAAAATCATATGGTATTTATCTTTTTCTCAGTGACTTATATCACTTTTCATAATACATTCTAGTTCCATCTATGTTGTTGCAAATGGCAAGTTTTCATTCTTTTTGATCACAGTAACATTCCATTATATATGTAAGCACATACATACATACATACATACATACATATATATCTCATCTACTTTATCCATTCACTCGTTGATGGACGTTTGGGCCCTTTCCATAATTTGGCTATTGTTGATAGTACTTCTATAAACATTGGGGCGCACGTGCCCCTTTCAATAAGTATTTTTGTATCCTTTGGATAAATACCTATTAGTGCAATTGCTGGATCCATTTTAAATTTATTTTTGTGTATGGTATAAGAAAGTGGTCCAGTTTCATTCTTCTCCATGTTGCTGTCCATTTTTCCCAACACCATTTGTTGAAGAGACAGTATTTTTTCCACTGGATATTCTTCCCTGCTTTGTTAGATATTAGTTGGCCATTTAGTTGTGAGTCCTTTTCCAGGTTTTCTATTCTGTTACACTGATCTGTGTGTCTGTTTTTGTGCCAGTACCATACTGTCTTGATGACAATACCTTTGTAATATAGCTTGAGGGCTGGAATTGTGATAACTCCAGGTTTACTTTGCTTTTGCTTGACTGCTTTGGCTATTCAGGGTCTTTATGGTCCATAAATATTTTAGGTTTGTTCTAGCTCTGTGAAAAATGCTTGTGGTATTTTGATAAGGATTGCATTAAACATGTAAATTACTTTGGATAGTATAGACATTTTAACAATATTTGTTCTTTCAACCCATGAGCATGAAAGGATTTTCCATTTCTTTGTGTCATCTTCAATATCTTTCAAAGATTTCTATTGTTTTCAAAGTATAGATATTTTATGTCTTTGGTTAGGTTTATTCCCAGGTATCTTGTGGTTTTGGTGCAGTTGTAAGTAGGATCCATTCTTTGATTTCTCTTTCTGCTGCTTATTATTGCTGTATCAAAACACAGCAGATTTCTACACATTGATATTATGTTCTATGACTTTGCTAAATTTCTGTATCAGTTCTAGCAATTTTGGGGTGGAGACTTTCAGGTTTTCTACATAGAGTATAATGTCATCTGTGAATAGAGAAAGTTTGTCTTCTTGTTTACCAATTGGGATGCCATTTATTTCTTATTGTTCTTTGATTTCTGAGGCTGGAACTTCCAGTACTATGATATATAAAAATGGTGACAATGGACATCCCAGTCTTCTTCCTAACTGTACAGAAAAAGCTCTCAGTTTTCCCCATTGAGGATGATATTAACTGTGGATGTTTCATACATCCCTGTAGTATGTTGAGGTATGTTCCTTCTATTCCTGACGGTTTTTTATCAAGAATGGATGCTGTATTTTGTCAAAAGCATTTTCTGCATCTCTTGAGTTGATCATATTGTTCTTATCCTTTCCTATTAATGTGGTGTATCATGTTGACTGATTTGGAACATTGAACCAGCCTCACAGCCCAGAAATAAGTCCCACTTGATTGTGGTGAATAATTCTTTTAGTGTACTTTGGGTTCAATTTGGTAGTATCCTGTTGAGAATTTTTGTATTCAATTTCATCAGGGATACTGGCCTGTAATTCTCCTTTTGAGTGGGTCTTCGGTTTTGGATTCAAGGTAATTCTGGCCCCATAGAATGAGCTTGGAAGTTTTCCTTCCATTTCTGTCATTTGGAACAGTTTGAGAAGAATAGGTATTAACTCTTTTTTAAGTGTCTGGTAGAATTCCACTGGGAAGCAATTGGTTGCTGAATGTTCTATTTGTAGATTTTTGATTACTAATTCAATTTCTTAGCTGGTTATGGACCTGTTCAATTTTTCTATTTTTTTTCTTTTCAGTTTTAGTAGTTTGTATATTTATAAGAATTTATCCATTTCTTCCGGATTGCCCATTTTTGGCATAATTGTTGTGTTTCTATCGTTTTGGTTGTGATCTCTCCTCATTTGTGATTTAATTTATTTGGGCCCTTTCTCTTTTCTTTATGATAAGCCTGTCTAGGGATTTATCAATTTCGTTTATTCTTTCAAAGAACTAGCTCTTAGTTTCATTGATCTATTCTACAGTTTTGTTTTTTGTTTGTTTGTTTGTTTCTATATCTTTATTATTTCCCTTCTTCTGGTGGCACAGGCTTTATTTGCTGTTCCTTTTCTAAAACTTCAAGTTTCATAGTGCTATGTTTTGAAAATACGCATGGTATGATCTCAATCTTTTTGTACTTGTTAAGGTCTGATTTGTGACTCAATATGTGATCTATTCTGGAGAATGTTCCACGTGAACACAAAAAGAATATGTATTCTGCTGCTTTAGAATAAAATGTTCTGTATATTATCTGTTAAGTCCATCTGGTCCAGTGTGTCATTCAAAGGCATTGTTTCCTTGTTGATTTTCTAGTTAGATGATCTGCCCATTGTTATAAGTGGGGTGTTAAAACCCTGTACTATTATTGTGTTATTATCAATGAGTTTCTTTATGTTTGTTATTAATTGATTTATATATTGAGGATATAATATCCATCCAACTTGGGGGCATAAATATTTACAATTGTTAATCTTCTTTTTGGATAGACCCCTTCATTATGATATAATACCCTTCTTCATCTCTTGTTACTGTCTGTGGTTTAAAATCCAGTTGGTCTGATATAAGTATGGCTACCATGACTTTCTTTTGATGGCAATTAGCATGATAAATGGTTCTCCATCCCCTCACTTTCAATTAGAGGTGTCTGTAGGTCTAAAATGAGTCTCTTTTAGACAGCATATGGAGGAGTCTTGGTTTTTTATCCATTTTAATACCCTACATCTTTTTTATTGGATTATTTAGTCCATTTACCTTCAGAGTGATTATTGATAGATATGAATTTAGTGCCACTGTATTACCTGTAAAGTCATTTATGGAGATTTTTTCTATTGTTTTCTACTGTTTGTTACTCTTGGTCTTTCCCACTCAAACAGTCCTCTTTACTTTTTCTTGCACTGCTCATTTAGTGGTCAAAAATTCCTTCAGTTTTGCATGTCTGGGAACTATCTCTTTTATTCTGAATGACAGACTTGCTGGAGAAAGTATTCTTGGCTGCATATTTTTCCCATCTACCATGTTGAATTGTAGTGCCACTCCATCCTTGCCTGCCAGGTTTCTGCTGCTAAACTTATTAGTCTTCTCCTGCAGGTCAGGGATTTCTTTTACCTTGATGCTTTCAAGATTCTTTTCTTATGTCTGTATTTTGAAATTTTTACTATGATATCTCTTGGTGTTGGTCGATTTTATTAATTTTTATGGGAGTTCCCTGTGCCTCCAGATTTGGATGTCTTTTAGTTTCCTCAATTTAAGGAAGTTTTCAGCTATAATTTGCCCAAATAAAACTTTTGCCCCTTTTTTCCTCTCTTTTTCTGGGACATCTATGATATGAATATCATTACTTTTTATGGGCCAATGAGTTCCCTAAGTCTACATTTGTGTGATCCAATATTTTTTTTTCCTTATTCTTTCAGCTTCATTATTTTCCATAATTTCATCTTCTATATGACTTATTCATTCCTCTGCTTCTTCCATCCTTGTGGTCATACACCCAGTTGGTTTTGCATTGCAGGTATAGCATTTTTTAATTTATCCTGACTAGTTTCCAGGTCTTTTATCTCTGTGGTAAGGGTCTCTCTAGTTTCTGATATGCCTTTCTCTAGCTCAGCTAGTATCCTTTGATTGTTGTTTTAAATTCTGGTTCAGGTGTATTACTTGTATCTGTTTTGATTAAATCCTTGGCCATGAGCTCTTCTTATTCTTTCTTTTGGGATGAATTCTTCCATCTTAGCATTTTGTCCAGGCTTCTGTCTTTTGTGTGTTAAGAAACCCTGTTATGTTTCCTGCTCTTGAGAGTAATGTCTATATTAAGAAGAGATCATATATTGTCCACGGCCTGACTCTTCAGGAAGTGTTTCTGGTGTAAGCTGTACACTCTGCTGTTGTTTTGACTGTTCTTTCCCTCAGATCAGTTCTTTGTAGAGTTTCTCCTTGCCTGCAGTGGAAAGTCTTTAGGCCTTGTCACATGTGTGGTGAGTCTTAACTACATGTGCTTTTATCTGCTTGTTAAAATAAGCTTTATCCTATTTCCACAAGAGTTGAAATTTTGAGCACTCTATGATCAGACCTCATGGATGCAGAGGCTTTGTGTTGAAGTGGGGTCCTGTGGTGCAGTAATGTAAATTTGAGTAGTTGTTTATACATTTTCAGTCGAAAAGTGAATAATCATTACATTCATACTTCTAATATCAGGGTGAATAAATTGGTACTGTTGACCTTCAAGGTGTGAACAGGAATGATTCTCTAGATACTAAATTGGGAAAAACAAAAAAAAGGTAGCTACAGATGCCTCAACTTTATTGTAAGGAAGCCCCAATATTAGAACAGAACATATAAAATATACATTATTATTGATTTGAAAGTACTCCCTTTAGACCATCCTGTGGGTTGATTTTCTAATTCAATTAAAAATGGAAATATAATTTGAAAATGTAATTAATAAAATAGTCTCTCTTAAAGGAAATACATTTGACAGTTCCTTAGGGTATTTTATTTGTGACTTACTGATCAATGAAATTAAGTTTCTTAGAAACTAGACCATTTTAGAAACTAAGGGCAGAAAGTAAACCTGGAGGTTATCTTGTCTACCTCATCTACCCAGAAGCCCAGCCTTATGTCAAACAGTGAGGAAGTACTCCTTGAAGTGAAGAAAACTGTCTTTGTCTTGTTAAACCATTACTGCTCATATGAATGAATGTCTGCACAAAAGTCCATGACAAATGTGGGGTATTTATCTTGAATGTATCCTCTTCTACACTTAATAGTTTAATTACTTTAAATATATGTCTTAAGCTTATGGGTAACTTTTTCCTTTAGCCTATAAATGTAATTATAAAGGGTTTAAGTTGTTTTTCAATGAAAAACTAAAATTTATGTTACAGGGTCAATATAAATATATACTAATATAACAAATATACATTAAGTTCAAATGGATCAAAGGCTATGTAGTGAAAATAGACCTCTCCTGGTAAGCAAAATTCTTCTACAGTCCCCAGAGATAATCACTATTTACTATGTCTAGTGTTTTACTAAAAGCATTGTACATATACATGGGTACATTTTATCATGAAACTTTATACTGCAAGTCTTCTACTCTGTGAGGCCATATTACTTGATCTCATACTCTAACATAACAATAATCCTATCATATAGACATGAGATTTCATATTGACGCTATATTCTATCAGTGGACATTTATGTTCTGCTGTTTTTTTTACAGCAGTAAGCAGTTCTGCACAGCACTCCTTTATACACCTTATTGTGTCTTCTACAACCTGTGGTTATACTAGATAAATTCCTACAAATGGAACTGCTTAATCAAAAGTAATGTGAATTTGTTATATAACACATTGGCAATAGCCTTTAAAAATTGCAACAATTTATAAAAATATCAATAGTATGTGAGAACTGTTTTCCCATAATCTTGAAAAACTTATTATTAATCATTTTAATGTTTGCCAATTTTATTGGTAATAAAAATAATCTAGTTGTTATTAGTACCCTTAAATATGTGTGAAGCGAACAATATTTTCATATGTATGACATCTATTCTTATTTCTTTTTTGTGAACTGTCAGTTTATTTCTCTTTACACCTTTCTCTCTTAGGGTGCTGTCTTTTCACTTAATTATTTTTGAAATATTAAGAAAAGTATCTATTTACTTTCTATGAATTTTACAACTCAATGTTTTTACCTGATATTATCTATTATCAATCCAATGTTACATTTCTTTTTTTTTAAGTTTTAGTTATTTAAGTAATCTCTATCCCATGTGGGGCTCAAACTCACAATCCTGAGAGCAAGAGTTGCATGCTTTTCTAACTGAGTCAGTCAGGCATCCACAACCTTACATTTCTTGAATCAATTCCACTAAATAATGTAGAATTACATTTATAATAGTTTTAAAATAATTTACTTATGATATATGCTTCACTATTTATAGTAAAATTGGCCTTTATTTTATTTTATTTTATTTTATTTTATTTATTTTTGCTACATGGAACTCTCTACACCAGATGGAGCAAAAATCAGATTTAAAGCAGAGACAATGTGAGTCACAGCACAATAAACATCTAAATAAAAGATCCCTTACTGTTGAGATAATTTGTGTGCCATTATAAGTCTCTGTGACTGGTTTTTCACTGTGCTGCTACAACTGGTCCTGAGTCCATTAATGACTGCATTGCTTTGACTGATTTTCGTTATGTCCCCTCTCTACAACTCTTTCTAGGATCCCCTCATTTTTTGTTATTTCTTCAGCTAGTCTAGTGTGTTTCCTGATAGAGCAATCCACATCCTTCATTCCAGAAGGGTTTAAGACATGTTTTTTCTTGCTCTTTATTCAGAAATGGTTCCATAAAATACACATTCAAGAGTATCATAGATCATGAAAACACCAAGAGATTTCCCAGTGAAACCTGAGATCTAGACATGCTTGTAGGACTTTTTTGTGTAACTCCATATCTAGCTCCTAATAATAATATAAATGTATTACCCCTGCCAGCATTATAACTCATTTTTCTTTTTTTAATATGCCAGATTATAATACCCAAAGTGACCAGAAAAAAGTCATTACTTCAGATTCGGGCAATCTTTACTGTATTCCTTGGGGGAAGGGTTCTGCCTAGAAAATAGGACATCTAATCCATTAGGACTTAGAGCACAAAGAATGGAAAGCATATTTATGGAGAAAATCAATGTGAGTGAGGTGGAAGACAGTCCTACTTCCATTTTTTCCCCCAATATACCTGCTGAAGTTAAAACACCATATATCTGCACGTGACTAAGTGTATTTACTACAAGAAAGTCTTCATCTCTCAAGGTGTTTTCCCTGAGGTGGCAATTTAGCTAAGCCTTCTAGAAGTCATTCTACCATTTTTTAGTACTGTCACTTCTAGCGATGTGTTATATGGTAGGAAGAGTCATCCACAGCCATGTGCCAATGGTAGCACTACTTTTGCCATTAAATAAGCACATTGATCTGAGACAATATTATGTGACCTTCTATGTCAGTAAATGTAATTTTCTATAAGACTTTAGATACTGCTGTTGGCAAAGACACTTCAAGCAGGAAAGGCAAAACCTTACTTGTATTACTTATCAACTCTGGTGAGTACAGATTACTAATTTGTCAAGATAGAAGCGATATAATCAAATTAAATTGAAATCAAATAACTCTGATCACCTGGAAGAATGATACCAATGGAGAATTTCTATAAACTCTCCCAGTATAGATAACATATGAGTATCTGGAAATACCACCTGACTACATTTACTGCTTTTCAAGAAGGGAAGGTAAGCAAGTGAACTAAAGGGAATATAATGGGAATCACAAACTTCTGCATCTTGTGAAGTTATGGACTGCATTCAAAATTTCAACAATTTCTTCCAGGATAAAGTATTACTAACTAGGTAAGGATACATGAGGCATTTGGGGGGACTTCAACTTGGCTTTTTCTAACATCACCTTTCTATATCTCAGGTTAGGAAACTCCTGTGAGAACTATTCCACCAGCTACATGTGTCCATTCTAAATATGCATTAAAACACCAAGTAAATAAGCACTAATTGTATTCAATGTGAGATCTTTGTGCCAGAACTCAATATACTATCTTATCCTGTAAGCTACCTTCTAACAATGATGCATTAACAGCAATTCAGGACATCTTTTATCAATGCTTAATGAGATCGCATTTATCAGACAAAATATCTGGTATTTCTCTTTCCCCAGTGCTCTCCTCTGAGGAAGGATTGAAGGCCATTGCAATGTTCCTCCTCAAAGAACCCAGCCCCCACTTTAATCAGTGTGCTTTGCGTCTGATTACAGAATTGGGTCTAAAAAGTAAAGGAAAGGTTGCAATTTTTCCCTTGTAGAAGCTGACTACAGATTTTATCACCTCTATTGTAAAATTTTTAGTCACATAAATGAAGCAGCATCCTAGTTAGCAGCCTATTTTATTCTTGGCTCTTAATTCTATTATCTCTGCTCTTTGTTCTCCTAAATAACCATTGATTAACTTACTTGGTTAATTTCCAATGAAAATTTAAGATTGAGATTTCCTATTTTGTCTCCTCTATTCTTTCATTCACTATAGCCCCAAATACTTCATCACATCTTTTTTTAGGTATTTATAAATAGGATTCTGTTAAAGGCCCCAAATAAACACCAACAAATTTGTCATCAGCATCTTTTACCTACTTCCAATTTTCAGCAGTTTTATCCTAACCTAAATCTTACACTATTTTAATTTTTTAACGTTTATTTATTTTCGAAAGACAGAGAGAGCATGAGTAGAGGAGGGGCAGAGGGAGAGAGAGAGAGAGAGAGAGAGAGAGAGAGGTACAGAATCCAAAGCAGGTTCCATGCTCTGAGCTGTGAGTGCAGAGCCCGATGCTGGCTCTCACCCGGATCCCACCAACTGTGACCTGTGTTGAAGTTGGACACTTAAACAACTGAGCCACCCAGGCACCCCTAAATCTTGCACTATTTTGCTTGAAGATAAGGCTCATACTACTGTTTCACTATGATATTCAAAAAGGGCATTCAACTAAAAATACATAAAATTGTATGTGGAACAGCAAATAGTCATTTAAAGTATGTTCCTATTTTACTTTATAGAATAATCCAATTAGGAACCAGGAGAAATTATATGCAATTATTTTTATTCTTAAATAGATCCAAATATTAAATCATTTTAAATACAAAATTGTGATAAATCATTACATACATACAATTATGATGGCAACTAGGTAATTTAAAACACTTAATTTTGGAGGCATCTGTGTAGATCAGTTAAACCTCCAACTCTTGTTTTTGGCTCAGATCATAATCTCATGGTTCGTGAGATGGAGCCTTGCATTGCCCTCTGTGCTGACATCACAAAACCTGCTTGGGATTCTCTCTTTTCCTCTCTCTCTGCTCTTCCTCCACTCATGCTCTCTCTTCTGTATCTCTCAAAATAAACTTAAAAAAACAAACACATGGTAAATTTATTCTTTTAATGGAATATCTTAGTATGTGGTATAAATCAATAATTTTCTGTACATATTAGGTTCACATCCATTCTTTTTTGTAACTTCATTTTAATAATGCTTGCTTTTTTTTTCTGGGGTTCTTGTGGTTGTTGTTTTAGAGAGACAGAGAGCATGCAAGCAGGGGAGAGGGACAGAGGAAGAGAAAGAGAGAGAGCGAGAAAAAGAGAGAGAGAGAGAATCCCAAGCAGGCTTGAGGCTCAGCACAGAGCCCAATGCAGGGCTCGAATCCATGACCCTGGGATCATGACCTGATCTGAAATCAAGAATCAGACACTCAACAGATTGAGCCACCCAGGCACCACAAATAATGCTTCTTTAATTTTCTACTACTTTAGCAAGTTCTTTCCATATATTCACTCTCTGTGATTAGTAAAACGTCCTAGAAAAATATACAATTCTGGCTTAAATAAAATATACTTTATTTTCTAGGCTAGAAACATAGCCTCTTGAATTCTAATGCATGTTTCGAGAAATATGACCCATTTATTTAATATTACCAGCTGAAAATGAGAGCTGTTGCTGGAGATCTTCTGCTACATAGAGAGGTATCAAAGTTCACATGTTAAGTGTAATCAGTGTGTGCAGGCATCATTTCCTGCAACTTGAAGAAACCATACAGAGCACCTCTACCATTGAAAGTAATTAAGTGTTCAGTTCATGTGGTATCAGGACCCACATTTATTAAAAATATATCGATTGTTATTTTGTTTCAGTTCTTAAAGGAACCCCTGCAACATCTTCTGTATTAACCCCTGGTCCTGGGCAATGCTTATCTGTTTTACTTTCTTCCATATTTAAAGCGGAAAACTAAAAGATAGCCTAATGTGTCAGAGCTGAGTATGTATTTCTTAGAAATATGCAATGTGCAAGCAATCGGCAGTAATACCTTAACATACTTAATCTTAAGTATCAAGCTGCGGCCTACTTTTCCCTAATACACTTAAAACCATATGGTTGTTTCTGTTTTTGGTGTCAATTTGGTTGTGTGGGCAATACTTAGGCACAACATGAGACATTTTCATTGATTCTTAAAAGGTCTTTATTCACACTTGAGCTAAAGCAGCTGCTGGAGGGTTAGAGAGCACTCGAGTCACCAAATCTCTGGATATTGCTTTCTGCTGCACCATCTGTGCCCTGTTAAATATTCTTGATTTTTGCCAAGTTTGGGCCAATTTATATGTTAAATCAGTTACTGAAATCAGGATCCAAGAAGCTTCAGGGAGAAAAAAAATGATATTAAACTGCACAACTCTTATACATTAATCATTAGTATTGGAATGGGAAGTTCAAGTACTGCCACTCAAAAGACTGCTGTGAGAAATCAGGCTCCCTGGACTTTGGAAGGACTGCGAATGCGAATTATTTTTCAGAAGCATTCACCCCAGAGAAATGTTCCCCATCCTAATCTTTTAAGAGACAGAGTGAATTTTGTTCAGCTGCAGACTCCAGTCTGTTCACAAATGCTTTTTAATCTTCTATGCACCACAGCCTGGTAAGACCTAATGCAGTGGCTAATTACTTTGGTGGCTTAACAATTTTACAGTCTCCTACCTGACAACAGTTTGGAGTCACACAGATTAGCTGGTACGTAACTTCTCCCGTTAAGAAGTGCAGTGTTCTAAATTGCTACATGAAACAAAGACTCAGGTTAGAAGTCCTGCTCCTGCTGTCCTGATCTTAAGATAGTGATTTTCAACAGTGAACAAGGATGTGTTGTTATTTTAAAATTAGAAGGAAGTCTTAGGACATAAAAGTCAAATTACATTACAGTTTTAGATTCCCTTGATTAAAGAAGATATAAAGTTTGATTGAGACTAATAGCCAGGAGTGGAAAACTCCAGGTTTGAATCCAGAAATTTTAGAAAGTGAATAAACAGGAAAAAAAAAAGAGCCAGTGGATGGTTAAGAAATAACCAAAACCAGGAGAAAACAAAACAAAACAAAACTGTAGACACATTTCCCCTGAATATTTAGCAAAACCACATAATGGGAAATAATGCTTAATCTAATCAAAATTTCATTCAGGGAAAGATCAAGTATTCTAACTAATGAGACTGATGTTAGCTGATACTCGTCAGTTATCTTCCATGTGCCCAATACTGTGCTCAATGCATTAATTCATTATCTCATTTTATCTATTCAACCATACAAATGTATACACTCCTTAGTATACATTAAAAACCATGTAAGACATTTCAGTGTCTTATACACAAAAAGCAGTAACAATGCATTTACTGCCAAAAATGTCTATTAAATCATATACAAGTGTCTTAATTATGGGTTCAACAATTATCTCATATTATCTGAGACTACAACTTCTTACATCTCATATTATAAAGGACTGATGTTGCATTTTAGTTTTTTCTCTATGTTGCTCTGAAATCAATAATAACATATTCTGCAAAGAGATAGCCTTCAGTACTTTGTCCACATAAAAACCGAGATAAAAATGATGGCCTACTGCCAAAGTATCAAAGCAAATTGGCAAAGCGTATCTTTAGAATTAATTAAAAATCTGCCAAGTTTTCAATGCTTACAGCTAAAACAACAATATTCTCTAGGATTAAATGTTTAGTTTTATTTGCCACAAGTAAAGTAAGGAATCACTTAGTCTGTACTGGGATGTCCAGGCATCTCTGTCATGATTGTCAAGATTCAGATAGTACTATTCAGTTTCAAAGTATTCTTGGAATCATGGAGATTGTGTTAAATAAAATATGAATAGGTCAAAGAGGGCTTTTTAAACTATTTTTAAATTAGAAAGAGAAACACATGAATTTTCTTCATGGAGGTAAATATAAGTTCACAAAATTCCATATGATCTTAAAGTTTCTGAGAAAATATCATAAATAATATTAAAATTGGGAAATTTTATTAAATTTACATAATCCTTCCAGACTGAAATACTAAACAATAATGTAAAATTTAAAACAAAAAAAGGATTCCACATATGATTTTTTTGAGAGAGAGAATCCCAGGCAGGCTCTGCACTGTCAGCACGAGTCAGATGCAGACTAAAATCAAGAGTTGGACACTTAACCAGCTGAGCCACCAGGTGTCCCATTCCACATATGATTTTTATTTAAACGCACAACTTTCCCAGTTTACTTTATGACTAGTAAGACGGTAGTATAAGAGAATAATGTATATAACAGTCAGTAGACTTCATGCCCTTCAAGCTGTGAAGCAGGATCTAACTGAATGACAATATACATCATCAATAAGAACCATCTAACCAAGGTGGGTGAATTGCAGTTGGTTGTAGTGATGCGAAGATTATTTTCCATATTAAGCATAGTATCATTTAATATTTTATTAAAGGACTCTTGAATTATCATCTCTAAAAATCATAAAAATTTCAAATATTAAAAATTTACAGGGGCAGAGTCGGATGGCTCAGTCGGTTAAGGATCTGACTTCGGTTCAGGTCACGATCTTGTGGTTCGTGGGTTTGAGCCCTGCATTGGGCTCTGTGGGACAGCTCAGAGCCTGGAGAATGCTCTGGATTCTGTGTCTCCTCTCTCTGTCTCTCCCTCACTCATGCTCTCTCTCTCAAAAATAAAAATATAAACAGTAAAAAATAAAATAAAATAAATTTACACTGTTTGGCAGTATATTATTAGTGGAAAATTAATGGCCAACTTCCATAATATTTACTGAGGTTAGATGTCTACAAATGGAGTTTTAGTTTGGTTCTATATCACTATATAGGAAGCCACTAAACTTAATATGAAGAGACAATCCAATACCATGAACACTCCATAAATCCCCTGTTTCTAATAATTAGTTGTAAAAACTTGAATAAATAACAGAAAACTTACTCCATTTTAACCAGCTATAATTTTTAAATTCAGACATTTAAATCCAGGCCAATAAAAAATATGTTTGGTAATCTGTGTACACATACACATAAATATTATATAACTGATTCAAAATTAAGACATATATTTAAATTTTTGAAGTGACAAAATGCATATATAAAAAACCAAATTTTCTTTTCCTTCTTCACTGTCTTTTAATTGTTTCTCTCTTCTCTATTCTCCCAGCTATCTCTTTTTTCTCTTTCCTATTTCCTTCCTCTACTTTTTTAATATTTTTTCTCCAGAGGCTAAGTTATATTACTTAAAATACAAGAAACAACAAAAAACAAGGAACAACGGGGCGCCTGGGTGGCTCAGTCGGTTAAGCGTCCGACTTCAGCTCAGTTCATGATCTTGCAGTTCCTGAGTTCAAGCCCTGCGTTGGGCTCTGTGCTGACAGCTCAGAACCTGGAGCCTATTTCAGATTCTGTGTCTCCCTCTCTCTCTGACCCTCCCCCCATTCATGTTCTGTCTCTCTCTGTCTCAAAAATAAATAAACGTTAAAAAATATTAAAAAAAAAACAAGGAACAACCATCTGAATAGACTAAATCTAAAAAGGGACTGAAAATGATCTGTATTCTATATCATCATGATAACAAATGTAATATGATTAGATAGAGACTTTTATATCTGCAAGTATACCAATATTCATCACAATCTTTTTAGATTTTTATATCTCATATAATTTTGAAAATAACTTTAGAATATTATTTTGATGTTTAAAGACTCTCATCTTATAGCTACAGAATAGATCTTCAAAGATTTTGAAAAACTAAATAAGTGATACTGTTTAAAATTCTGTTCTCTAAAAACAGGAATAAATGTTGAGATTTTAGTAAAATAAAACTTACTGATTGAATGGTTTATAATCTTCTGCATGTCTCAAAAATATAGACTTCTGAAAAATTTGCGTAAGTTAAGCATATATTTTCCTATATTATAAGAAAATTTGGAGTATTAAGAAAATTAATTTTCAATATCACAGTATCCAAGACATTGCTTTCTTTGGTGTTTTTGTATACAATTAATTTAAAAAAAAACTAATCTTATTTATTTTTGAGATAGATAGAGCATGAGCAGGGGAGGGGCACAGAGATAGAGGGAGACAGAGAATCCGAAACAGGCTCCAAGCTCTGAGCTGTCAGCACAGAGTCCAACACTGGGCTCAAACCCATGAACTGCAGGATCATGACGTGAGCTGAAATCAGACGTTGAACTGAGCTGCCCAGACACCCTTGTATACAACTAATTTTTAAAAGGAAGAAACTATTTCAAAATTATCCTGGATGTAAAAGTCTCAAAATTAAAGGTCACATTGTCCCAAAAAGACATTTTGATAGAGGTGACTTGGTCAATGCCATAATTTAATACTAGTATATTTTGTATTAAAAAGAAAAAAAAAGAATCATTTTCTAAAGAAATCAAAATGATTCTCTTAATTCACTACATCTAATAGTAGGAGAAATTGGTTCATCTAACGTGGTAATTTCTACATAGATTACAGATACTGATTGAGGTTGTGAGGTATAATGGATTTGTTCAAAGGTGACTTTAGATTACCAAGAAAAAGAAGCTAATGGCTCAAAACAATTTTTCAACCACTTTAAAACCAATGTCTTTCTTAAAATAACTTACGTAGAGGATAACAATAAAGTCCATTCTAAGTTACTTTTAAATAAATTATCTTGATTTTAATTTTTAAGTTTATTTATTTTGGAGACAGAGCCTGAGTGGGGGAGGGGCAGAGAGAGAGAGGGAGACAAAGAATCCAAAGCAGGTTCCAAGCTCTGAGTTGTCAGCACAGAGCCCAACTCGGGGCTTGAACTCACAAACCATGAGATTATGACCTGAGCCAAAGTTGGACGCTTAACGGACAAAGCCATCCAGGTGCCCCATTGATTTAAATATCTGAACATGAATGCTCAGGAATACAGAATGATGTTTACTTTTCTATAGATATTAATAGTCTCACTGATATCTAAAATACAGAATACCTGAGAACAATAGGAATTTGTTTAAAAACATAAATTATAAAAGTTCTGAAATAATGGCTAGCCCTCTTGCTAATACATGAGGCAAATTTTAAATGAATTAACTTCTGTGCAGCCTATTTTAGTGCAAATCATCATTTTCCAATAATAAAACTTTTTGTTTTGTTAGAGATTCAGGGTAGAAACAAAAATATTTTGAAGAAATATAGACAAGTTCATTATGTCTACAGTATTAAAAACCACTGTCATTTTTCTCATTTAACAAAACCAAGGCCCAAAACATTTCCAGTCATACTCCTATTTCTAAATGCCACCAAAATTAAAAATGAGAGTGTCATGGGTTAATTCCTAAAGAGGTTAAAATATCTAAGCAGTGTTATACAAACAAAAACTTTTCCTAAACGTAAATACTCAGTAGCCTTTAAAGTGATTTTATTTTATTTTTTAATGTTTATTTATTTTTGGGAGAGAGAGAGAGAGATTGAATGAGTGGGGGAGGGGCAGAGAGAGGGAGACAGAGGACGAAGTGGGCTCTGAGCTGACAACAGGGCTCAACCTCACGAACCGGGAGATCATGATCCGAGCCAAAGTCAGACACTTAACCAACAAAGACACACAGTCACCCATGAAATTTTTCTACAGAGTTATAATGTGTCTTCAAAATAAGGTAAATAAATATATAATAAAAAGAGAAGAAGAGTATTTGGAGATATGTAAAAGAAATTTATATTGTACCAAGCAGGGTATTGGAATGAATGATGGAAGAATAAAACTTAACTCAGTTCTCGCTTTGTATAATTAGAAGAATAGTACAAACATCATCTGTTAGGTGAAACTGGACAGAAGCAGTTTTCCTGAACAAATATGAGTCTGATTAATACATGGAAATAAAAATTTAGGTGCAAAGTGTGGAAGTGGTATCAGGATCAAAGATACTGATTTAAGAGAAATGAGTTAACTTTTGAAGACAATGTAGTGAGGTAGAAAGAATTGAACAAAAAGTTTCAAAAAAGATGAGATCTTAATTATTACCTTTTCTAATGTTTCTTTTTTTCAAATATACCTTATGAAGTAGGAGCAACCCCCCCACACATACATACACATACCATATATCATAGAAAACTAAGGCTCAGAGACTGAACTTGACATCTCACATTTATGCAGATAGTGAGGGTAAATCAACATTTAACATTCCAAGACTTCAGCTGTTCATAACACATCATTACACTATTTTTTTAAAGTTTATTTACTTTTGAGACAGGGAAAGATAGTGCAGGGGAGGGGCAGAGAAAGAGGGACACAGGATCCAAGGCAGGCTCTGTGCTGATAGCAGAGAGCCGACATAGGGCTCGGGCCCACAAATCAGGAGATCATGACCCAAGCCAAAGTCAGACGCTCAACCAACTGAGCCACCCAGGTGCCCCATTATTACACTATTAAAAAGTTGTTTAAAAGTAAAGAAAGGAACTAGTATAAAATATTGTTATTGAAAATGTTCAACAAATATTACTTAAATGGGTAAAGGAGCAAAAAGTGATACAATTTAATGAGCCACTACTTGAAAAACTAGATTAAAAAAAAATCCAGATCTTACATGTAATATGATTCAAAGGGAGGTTGGAAGTTCATCAACATCTATCTAAACACGTGCTTAGAAATGAGAGGATACATAGATATTGATTCAAAATTAATGAAGATCTGATTTATATTTTGGAGAGAGTGAATTAAAAGTTGATATATGTAGGTTTAATGCAGCTACAGGTGATGGCATTTGTAAAGTCATATCTTAATGGAAATTTTAAACAAGGTTATTACTGAACACCAGCCACCAAACAGTCATGGGCAGATGCCATGTCTGTCTCCAAATCCGGATGTAAAACTCCTTCTTGATAAGATTCAAGGCTTGTCTGTATAGACAAGTTATGTTGAAGAGTCCTAAAGCAGATAAGTTTAATTTACCTATTTATGCTTGGAAAGATGTTTTTAAAATAAGAAGGTCTCAGGGTGCCTGGGTGGCTCAGTCGGTTGAGCGTCCGATTTCGGCACAGGTCATAATCTCCTGGTTTGTGAGTTCACGCCCCGTGTTGAGCTCTGCGCTGACGGCTCGGATCCTGGAGCCTGCTTTGGATTCTGTGTCTCCCTTTCTCTCTGCCCCTCTCATACTCACACTCTGTCTCTCTTTACTTCAAAAATAAACATTTAAAAAATTTTAAATAAGATGGTCTTTTTTTTTCTTTTTAAATACTAATATTTTCACACAATGTTATTATTTCATAGTGTGTTGATAATGTCAGCAACTGAACATAAGACCAGAGTTTGAAGTGGATAACTGGTGTACTTGTCTACGGAATGTAGAAGACATGTTTATTTCAGTCGTGCTATACCTGAAGTATTCTGGCTCTGGCTCCATTCCCCCTCCTGGGATTTGGAAATCGAGACCTGCATTAGGGCATGGGGAAATGTTATTCCCACATGATTCACTAGACTGACAATGGGTAATAAAAGCCCAACACAAATGTCTTACAAGACAATGGAAGTGTAGTAACTAAAGCTAAGCTAGAAAAAGAAAAAGGAGCTACAATAATATACTTAGTATAATTGTGTGTGTTAGCAGAAGAATGAAATGGAGGAGAAGAGGTTGCTGTGAAGGAGCAATGAAGGCAGGCAATTGATTTTATCATTTGTATACATATTAAGATAATTTTAATGAATACTAAGCAGATACATTTATTGTACAGTCACAGTGTAATAAAAACAATGCAGCAAAGAAAACAACAAGAACAAGAAAACCAACAGATTCTGAAATCAAAAACTTGAAAGTTACTAAGATTAAGGAAAGTAATAAGCTCTTCAGTTTTCATATGTAAGTATAGATTGAGATTGAAAATCATTTAAGAATAAAAGAAATTCTGAATGCAGACTGAAAGACTCCAGAAAACTTATTAATGTGTTTAATTTTAAAAAATCATAAAAGCCCTTTCTGAATTATGGGTCAGAATCTCACTTAGGCAATATTAAAATGTGTTTTAAGAGAGGCCAAGGACTCTTAGCATAATAAAATAAAATTACTAAAAACCACAAAGATCAGCACAAAAGCTGGATCTCCTCCAAGAAACCTTGGCATGACAAAGTAGATCAATTTATGAACTGAATCTACTCTACTAGCATGCCGGCCATTTAGACTGAACATTTTCTTGAATATACATTACAGTTTTGAGAGGCAAAAATATGTTGCACTTACTTTATCAAACAAGTTGAGAACTTTTTCTCGAAAATCTGATTAACAGCTATTAAAATCACACTTTGAAGGCTTTCTAACCTATAAGGGGCTGAGCATAGGGGTTACACTGGGTCATTTCCTGCCCCCTATTCTATAAATATCAATGTATTACTTAACTCTTGTTCAAATATACTTTCACATCAATATATTGCAAAGTAACTTTTTATCAAGTGTAAAAGTTTGATCTAAAAAAATTTTAAAAAATTAAAGTTTGATCTAAAATCTCCAATTAATAGCTTTGAGAAAAATATAACATGCTAAAAAAAACCACAAGCATATTAAATATGAGCAAATAGAAGCCAAAGGCCAGTTGTGTTTGTGTTATTTCCATTCAATTCAGTTATTTATTGAGAACCATTTATGTATCAAGAACAAAAGGGATTATGATAATGAATAAGGCAATATTTATTGTATCTAATTTAACTTTCATTCCATACAGGTGTTTCCGAATTAGTCACAAAATGTTGGTAACTGGCAGCAGAGTTTGCATCCTTTATACTTAATTCTCTTATCCAATTAAATCTGGGGAATTAACTTATTTTTTAAAACTTATATTTTTCATCTTTTTATTATGAAAGTTTCCAAAAATAGAGAGCAGGTTAAAATAATAAAACTATCATATAAACTCATAAATTAATATTTTTCAGATTTCCTTTAACATCTATTGCTATCTGTCTATACATATTATCATCTATTTGAACTATCTATACTTATTCCTCTGTCCATCTAACTTTGCCTTTTTTGTTTTATTGAGTCATTTGCAAGTAATTAGCCCATGTTTAAATTTGTTGATGTTATTCACTCAAAAATCACACATTATTCACTCAAAAATCACACATTACATTTGGCCCTTAAGTTTCTTTACATTCTTCAAATGTAATATAAGTATTTCTACATTATTCAATTTTTGAAAAGATCAAGATAGCTGCTTTGTGGACTCTACTAAAGTCTAGATTTGTCTGCTTTTATCTTTGTAGTGTTCACTGAAGCTAGTTCACTGAAACTCGTGACCAACCATTTATTATCAAATTGTTCTGCTACTAATCATGCTAATTTGGATTGATTGATTTCATTGGAGACAGTGAAATCTTTTCATTGTAAAGTTTCATTTTCACCTCTGATATTAGTAACATTTAGAATGTTGCCTAACTGATTAATGATATATACTTGAATAATTATTGCTTTGAGGGCTAAATCATATAACTTATCTTAATTCATCTTGTTTTTCCCCCTATTTATTAATAAATATTGTTTACAAAGGACTAGAGCTAATCTCATAGGGCTAATCTCATCAACTTTGATGAACTACAATGTTCCCTTTCTAAGTAAGATATAAGCTTAACTCTTCTTTTTTTAACGTTTCTTCCATAAGAATTTGTGTGTCATTTATTTTCAGTTTATTTCATTTTTTCCTTTCTCCTTTTTTTTTACTTTTTTTTTAATCTTACGCCCAAATTAGTTAGCATGTAGTGCAACAATGATTTCAGAAATAGATTCCTTAGTGCCCCTTACCCATTTAGCCCCTCCCCACACCCAAAACCCCTCCAGTAACCCACAGTTTGTTCTCCATATTTTTGAGTCTCTTCTGTTTTGTCCCTCTCCCTGTTTTTATATTATTTTTGTTTCCCTTCCCTTATGTTCATCTGTTTTGTCTCATAAAGTCCTCATAGGAGTGAAGTCATATATTTGTCTTTCTCTGACTAATTTCACTTAGCATAATACCCTCCAATTCCATCCACATACTTGCAAATGGCAAGATTTCATTCTTTTTGAATGCCGAGTAATACTCCATTGTATATATATACCACATCTTCTTTATCCATTCATCCATTGATAGACATTTGGGATCTTTCCATACGTTGGCTATTGTTGAAAGTGCTGCTATAAACATGGGGGTGCATGTGTCCCTTCGAAACAGAACACCTGTATCCCATGGATAAATGCCTAGTAGTGCAATTGCTACATTGTAGGGAAGTTCTATTTTTAGTTTTTTGAGGCACCTCCATACTGTTTTCCAGAGTGGCTGCACCAGCTTGCAATCCCACCAACAATGAAAAAGGGATCCTCTTTCTCCGCATCCTCGCCAACATTGGGTGTTGCCTGAGTTGTTAATGTCAGCCATTCTGACAGGTGTATGGTGGTATCACATTGTGGTTTTGATTTGTATTTCCCTGATGATGAGTGATGTTGAACATTTTTCATGTGTCGATTGGCCATCTGGATGTCTTCTTTGGAGAAATGTCTATTCATGTATTTTGCCCATTTCTTCACTGGATTATTTGTTTTTTGGGTGTTGAGTTTGATAAGTTCTTTATAGATTTTGGATACTAACCCTTTATCTGATATGTCATTTGCAAATATCTTCTCCCATTTGTTGGTTGCCTTTTAGTTTTGCTGATTGTTTCCTTCACTGTGCAGAAGCTTTTTATTTTGATGAGGTCCCAGTAGTTCCTTTTTGTTTTTGTTTCCCTTGCCTTTGGAGACGTGTTGAATAAGAAGTTGCTGCAGCCAAGATCAAAGAGGTTTTTGCTTGCTTTCTCCTCGAGGATTTTGATGGCTTCCTGTCTTACATTGAGGTCTTTCATCGACTTTGAGTTTATTTTTGTGTATGGTGTAGGAAAGTGGTCCAGGTTCATTCTTCTGCATGTCATTGTCCAGTTGTCCCAGCACCACTTGCTGAAGAGACTGTCTTTATTCCATTGGATATTCTTTCCTGCTTTGTCAAAGATTAGCTGGCCATACGTTTGTGGGTCCACTTCTGGGTTCTCTATTCTGTTCCGTTGATCTGAGTGTCTGTTCTTGTCCCAGTACCATACTGTCTTGATGGTTACAGCTTTGTAGTATAGCTTGAAGTCTGAGACTGTAATGCCTCCTGCTTTCGTTTTCTTTTTCAAGACTGCTATGGCTATTTAGGGTCTTTTCTGGTTCCATACAAATTTTAGGATTGTTTGTTCTAGATCTGTGAAGAATGCTGTTGTTATTTTGATAGGGATTGCATTGAATAGGTAGATTGCTTTGGGTAGTGTCAACATTTTAACAATATTTGTTCTTCTTATCCAGGAGTATGGAATCTTTTTCCATTTTTTTGTGTCTTCTTCAATTCTTTCATAAGCTTTCTATAGTTTTCAGCATATAGATTTTTCACCTCTGTGGTTAGATTTATTCATAGGTATTTTATGGTATTTTGTGCAACTGTAACTGGGATAGATTCCTTGATTTCTCTTCCTGTTGCTTTGCTGTTGGTGTATAGGAATGCAACCAATGTCTGTGCATTGATTTTATATCCTGCAATTTTGGTGAATTCATGAATCAATTCTAGCAGTTTTTTGGTGGAATCTTTTGGGTTTTCCATATAAAGTATCATGTCATCTGTGAAGAGTGAAAGTTTGACCTCCTCCTGGCCGATTTGGATGCCTTTTATTTCTTTGTGTTGTCTGATTGCAGAGGCTGTCTTCCAGTACTATGTTGAATAACAGTGGCGAGAGTGGACATCCCTGTCTTCTTCCTGACCTTAAGAGGAAAGCTTTCAGTTTTTCCCCATTGAGGATGATATTAGTTTTGGGTCATTCATATATGGAATTTATGATCTCAAGGTATGCTACTTCTATCCCTCCTTCCTTGAAGGCTTTTATCAAGAAACAATGCTGTATTTTCTCAAATGTTGTCTCTGCATCTATTGAGAGGATCATATGGTTCTTGTCCATTCTTTTATTGATGTGATGAATCAGTTCATTTCTTTATGAGCATAAATATGTACTTACATATTTTATATATTTAGTGTATTACAATCAATTAGAATAATATGCTTTCTAATGCTTAAATTATTTCTAACTTGTCAAGGAAACTCCTTCAATTTGACATCTGTGCCCCAAATTAGTCTTTAAAAGTTTTGGTCTTTTGATAGCCCAAATGCACCAGTTTGTCTTGTAATTTCCTTGCCTTACATCTAGAAATATCCATTTTTCCATGAGAACCTATATGTTATTAGTGAGGAATGCAGTGGTCATTTCTGCCCTTTTCTTTTTCATGGTGGAAATACTTCAGTTTTCCCCATCAAGAAGATGTTAGTCCAAAATAAAGCATATGTGTTTTATCATGGTAAGAAAGACACTATCGGAAGCTCATGCAGCCATTCTGGAAAACAGTATGGAGGTTCCTCAAAAAACTAAAAATAGAACTACTCTACATCCCTGAAATTGCACTGCTAGGCATTTATCCATGGGATACAGGTGTGTTGTTTCAAAGGGACACATGCACCCTTCCGTGTTTATAGCAGCACTATCAACAATAGCAAAAGTATGGAAAGAGCCCAAATGTCTATCGATGGATGAATGGATAAAGAAGATGTGGTATATATATATACATACATACATACATACATACATACAGTGGAGTAGACCCATAAATATGGAAAACAAATTGAGGGTTACTGGAGGGGTTATGGGAGGGGGGGAAGGGCCAAATTGGTAAGGGGCACTAAGGAATCTACTCCTGAAATCATTGTTGCACTATATGCTAACTAATTTGGATGTAAACTTTAAAAAATAAAAAAATAACATAAAAAAAGAAACTATCATATAATATATTATTCTGCATGTGTGTGTTAATCACAAATGAGTATTGTTGAAAAGGTTTTTTTTTTTTTTTCCTTTTGGCTTTTATGAAAATAACCATAACAATTTATCTTAGGCCTATTAATAGAAAGATAATTTTTAAGTTTATTTATTTATTGAGAAACATGGGGGAAGGGGCAGAGAGAGGTGGGGAGAGAATCCCAAGCAGGTTCAGCACACAGAGGCTGACTTCGGACTCAATCTCACAAACCATGAGACATTACCTGAACCGAAATCAAGAGTGGGACACATAACTAACTGACTGAGCCACCCAGGTGCCCCAAAGACAACAATTTTTTAATCCTCTATTTTTTAGTTGCAAAACCCCATAATAGTGTTACTAGGTATTTTTTTAAACAATAGCTTTTAGAGCAAAAGACAATACCCATATCACTTTCATAAATATAAAAAAAAAATAGAATTAATAAATTATGATATTTTGTGTTTAGCAAATAAGATCTATCCAGTTGGATCTCATTTGTAACTTACATTAAAACTATTTTATGAACAAATCAGAACAACTTTCATTTGTATTTAACAGTTGTGACCAGAAAGCATCATTTTATATTACTAAAAAGTTATCCTCTTTTGCTCGACTACTCTTCTATATTTTGGAGTTCTAATTCTCAGTTCACAAATTTATATTTACTAAAAATGTTAGTAGGTCTCACTAAAGTTACCATAGAATAACAGCAACTGAAACTAATATATAAGAATCTGTATATAAGAATGCAGCATACATTCATATATATATATACATTCATATATATACATATATAAAATGCATATACATTTTATCTCAGCAAGTTCACTTTTAAAAAGTCATAAATATAATAAGTGTGTAAAAATATATCGGCAATAATGTTCATCATAAATTGTTCATTGAAACATGTATCAAAACCTGGGGAGAATCAATTTGTTCATCCAGGATTTGTTATGTAAATTACAGTGTATCTATATAATGGAATAATATTAAAGTGTTAAAAAGAAAATGAAAATTAGTATGTGTTCACATGGAAGGATCTCAGAAATATGGTGAAAATGAAATGATTTTAAAATATGTATAGTAGTACTCAGAGGGGAAGATGGTGGCACAGGAGGAAGCTGGGCTCACCTTGTCCTGCTGATCACTTAGATTCCACCCACATCTGCCTAAATAACCCAGAAAACTGCCAGAAGACTAGCAGAATGGACTTTCTGGAGCCACGTGTAGACAAGAGGCCCATGGAACAGGGTAGGAAGGGCAGAGAGGTGGCGCATGGTACACAGACTGGCGGGAGAGAGCCAGGGCAGTAGAGGGACAGCCCACCCAGCAAGGCAGAGTCCCTGAAATCTGGCTTGCATAGCAGAAGGGCCGGACTCTGTGAGTTCTGACAGCCAGTGGACTTAACATCTGGAATGTTAAAAGTCAACAGCTCTGCTCTCAGCCGGGAGGGCAAGAGGACACCGGGAGGGAGAGTTGTTGAGCCCCAGAAGACAAAGCTCAGCTCAGCGAGGGACCCCAGCTCAGCTCTGGCAAGGGCCATCTCCCTCTCCCATCCCCCAGCCGAAATTCCAAAGGGAACCAGTTCCCATCACCAAACTTGCTTGCAAGGCTCAAACCCCAAGCTGTGCTTTTGTGGATCCATCCCTCCAATGGGTCTTCCTCCCTCCTGGTGCTGCAGGGCCCCTCCCTCAGGCGACCACCAAAGGCAAAGTGAGCTAAGCCTGCCTCTCCCACCCCTGTGCACCTTGCAGATCCACCCCAGCTAATACGCCCTTGGCCAGATCCCAATGAAGCAGCACCACCGGCCCGGCAGTGTGCAAGTAGCCCAGACAGATGCCACACCACTCCAGAGCGAGTCCTGCCCTTTGGAGAGGGGAAGATAAGGTACACAACAGTCTGACTGTGGCCCCAGCAGTGGGTTGCGGGCAAACATCAGGTCTGACTGCAGCCATGCCCACCAACACAAGTTACTCTGGACAGCACAGGGGAAGTGCCCTGCAGTATAGCTACCACAGGGACTACCCAAAATGACAAGACAGAAGAATTCTCCTGAAAAGAAACTCCAGGAAGTAGCAACAGCTGATGAATTGATCAAAAACAATTTAAGCAATATAACGGAACAAGAATTTAGAATAATAGTCATAAAATTAGTCGCTGGGCTTGAAAAAAGCATAGAGGACAGTAGAGAATCTATTGCTACAGAGATGAAGGGACTAAGAAATAGTCATGAGGAGCTAAAAATGCCATAAATGAGGTGCAAAATAAAATGGAGGCACCCATTGCATGGATTGAAGAGGCAGAGGAGAGAATAGGTAAATTAGAAGATAAAATTAGGGAAAAAGAGAAATAAAAAAATTTAGGAGTATGATGGGAGAATTAGAGAACTAAGTGATACAAACAAATGGAAAATATCTGTATCATAGGTATTCCAGGAGAAGAAGAGAGAGAAAAAGGGGCTGAAGGTATACTTGAACAAATCATAGCTGATAGCTTCCCTGATCTGTGGAAGAAAAAAGGCATTGAAATCCAAGAGGCACAGAGAACTCCCTTCAGACATAACTTGAATCGATCTTCTGCACAACATATCATATTGAAACTGGCAAAATACAAGGATAAAGAGAAAATTCTGAAAGCAGCTAGGGATAAACAGGCTCTCACTTACAAAGGTAGACACATAAGAGTAGTGACAGACCTATCTACTGAAACTTCGCAGGCCAGAAAGGAATGGCAGGAAATCTTCAATGTGATGAACAGAATAAATATGCAGGCAAAAATCCTTTATCCAACAAGTCTGTCATTCAGAATTAAGGAGAGATAAAGGTTTTCCCAAACAAACAAAAACTGAAGGAATTCATCACCACTAAACCAGCCCTACAAGATAGCCTAAGGAGGATTCTTTGAATGAAATGTTGCAGGGACCACAAAGTACCGGAGACATCACTACAAACATGAAACCTACAGACATTACAATGACTCTAAACACATATCTTTCTATAATAACACTGAATGTAAATGGAATAAATGTTCCAACCAAAAGACATAGGGTATCAGAATGGATAAAAAAAAAAAAACAAGACCCATCTATTTGCTGTCTACAAGAGACTCATTTTAGACTTGAGGACACCTTCAGATAGAAAGTGAGGGATGGAGAACTATTTATGATGCTACTGGAAGTCAAAAGAAAGCTGGAGTAGCCATACTTATATCAGACAAACTAGACCTTAAAGTAAAGACTGTAACAAGAGATGAAGAAGGGCATTATATAATAATTACAGGGTCTATCCATCAGGAAGAGCTAACAATTGTAAATGTCTATGCGCGAAATATGGGAGCCCCCAAATATATAAAACAATTAATCATAAACATAAGCAACCCTATTGATAAGAATGTGGTAATTGCAGGGGACTTTAAAATCCCACTCACAGCAATGGACAGATCATCTAGACACAGGATCAATAAAGAAACAAGGGCCCTGAATGATACATTGGATCAGATGGACTTGAAATATATATTTAGAACTCTATCCCAAAGAGTATACTTTCCTCTCGCATGCACATGAAGTGTTCTCCAAGATAGATCACATCCTGGGTCACAAAACAGTCCTCATAAGTATACACGAATTGAGATCATACCATGCATACTTTCAGACCACAATGCTATGAAGCTTGAAATCAACCACAGGAAAAAGTCTGGAAAACCTCCAAAAGCATGGAGGTTAAAGAACACCCTACTAAAGAATGAATGGGTCAACCAGGCAATTAGAGAAGAAATTTAAAAAAAAATATATATGGAAACAAATGAAAATGAAAATACAACAATCCAAACACTTTGGGATGCAGCAAAGGCAGTCCTGAGAGGAAAATACTTTGTAATCCAGGCCAACTCAAGAAACAACAAAAATCCCGAATATGAAATCTAACAGCACACCTAAAGGAAATAGAAGCAGAACAGCAAAGACACCCCAAACCCAGCAGAAGAAGAGAAATAATAAATATCAGAGCAGAAATAAACAATATACAATCTAAAAAAAAAACTATAGAGAAGATCAATGAAATGAAGAGATGGTTTTTTGAAAAAATAAACAAAATTGAT
The DNA here is from genome assembly GCF_018350215.1 of Panthera leo. Taxonomy (NCBI): domain Eukaryota; kingdom Metazoa; phylum Chordata; class Mammalia; order Carnivora; family Felidae; genus Panthera; species Panthera leo. The sequence continues at coordinate 36,646,974 of NC_056691.1, read as the reverse complement.
AAACCTCAATTTTAGCCAGGCTTCTCAAAAAGAAGAGGGAGATGATCCAAATAGATAAAATCATGAATGAAAAGGAAATATTACAACCAATCCCTCAGAGATACAAGCAATTATCAGGGAATACTCTGAAAAATTATATACCAACAAACTGGACAACCTGGAAGAAATGGACAAATTCCTAAGCACCCACACACTTCCAAAACTTAAACAGAAAGAAATAGAAAATTTGAATAGACCCATAACCAGCGAAGAAATTGAATCAGTTATCAAAAATCTCCCAACAAATAAGAGTCCAGGACCAGATGGCTTCCCTGGGGAATTCTACCAGACATTTAAAGCAGAGATAATACCTATCCGTTTCATGGTGTTCCAAAAAATAGAAAGGGAAGGAAAAGTTCCATACTCTTTCTATGAAGCCAGCATTACTTTGATTCCCAATCCAGACAGAGACCCAGCAAAAACGAGAACTACAGGTCAATATCCCTGCTGAATATAGATGCAAAAATTCTCAACAAGATCATAGCAAATTGAATTCAACAGTATATAAAAAGAATTATTCACCATGATCAAGTGGGATTCACTCCTGAGCTGCAGGGCTTGTTCAATATTCGCAAATCAATCAGTGTGATATAAAACAATAATAAAAGAAAGATAAGAACCATATTATCTTGTAATTTGATGCAGAAAAAGCATTGGACAAAATTCAGCATTCTTTCTTAATAAAAACCCTGGAGAAAGTCAGGCTAGAAGGAACATAATTCAACATCATAAAAGGCATTTATGAATAGCCCACAACTAATACCATCCTCAATGGGAAAAAACTGAAAGCTTACTCGCTGAGATCAGGAACACGACAGGGATGTCCACTCTCACCGCTGTTGTTTAACATACGGTTGGAAATTCTAGCATCAGCAATCAGACAACAAAAGGAAATCAAAGGCATCAAAATTGGCAAAGATGAAGTCAAGCTTTCACTTTTTGCAGAATGATATGATACTATACATGGAAAACCCGACAGACTCTACCAAAAGTCTGCGAACAGATACAGGAATTCAACAAAGTCTCAGGATACAAAATTAATGTACAGAAATCATTGCATTCTTATACACTAATAATGAAGCAACAGAAAGACAAATAAAGAAACTGGTCCCATTCACAATTGCACCAAGAATCATCAAATACCTAGGAATAAACCTAACCAAAGATATAAAAGATCTGTATGCTGAAAACTATAGAAATCTTATGAAGGAAATTGAAAAAGATACAAAGAAATGGAAATACAATCCGTGCTCATGGACTGGAAGAATAAATGCTGTTAAAATGTCAATAGTACCCAAAGCTATCTACACATTCAATGCAATCCCAATCAAAATTGCACCAGCATTCTTCTCGAAGCTAGAACAAGCAATCCTAAAATTTGCATGGGACCACAAAAGACCCTGAATAGCCAAAGTAATACTGAAGAAGAAGACCAAAGTGGGAGGTATCACAATCCCAGACTTTGGACTCTACTCCAAAGCTGTAATCATCAAGACAGCATGGTATTGGCACAAAAGCAGACACATACACCAATGGAATAGAATAGAGACTCCAGAGTTGGACCCACAAAGTATGGCCAACTAATCTTTGACAAAGCAGGAAAGAATATCCAGTGGAAAAAAGGGTCTCTTTAACAAATGGTGCTGGGAGAACTGGACAGCAACATGAAGAAGAATGAAACTAGACCACTTTCTTACACCATTCACAAAAATAAACTCAAAATGGATAAAGGACCTGAATGTGAGACAGGAAACCATCAAAACACTAGAAGAGAAAGCAGGAAAAACTCTCTGACCTCACCCACAGCAATTTCTCACTTGATACATCTCCAAAGGCAAGGGAATTAAAAGCAAAAGTTAAGTACTGGGACCTCATGAAGATAAAAAGCTTCTGCACTGCAAAGGAAACAATCAATAAATCTAAAAGGCAACTGACAGAATGGGAAAAGATATTTGCAAATGACATATCAGACAAAGGGCTAGTATCCAAAATCTATAAAGAGCTCACCAAACTCCACACCCAAAAAAAACAAATAATTCAGTGAAGAAATGGGCAGAAAACATGAATAGACACTTCTCTAAAGAAGACATCCAGATGGCCAACAGGCACATGAAAAGATGCTCAACGTCACGCCTCATCAAGGAAATACAAATCAAAACCACACTGAGATATCACCTCACGCCAGTCAGAGTGGCCAAAATGAACAAATCAGGAGACTATAGATGCTGGAGAGGATGTGGAGAAACGGGAACCATCTTGCACTGTTGGTGGGAGTGCAAACTGGTGCAGCCACTCTGGAAAACAGTGTGGATGTTCCTCAAAAAATTAAAAATAGATATATCCTATGACCCAGCAATAGCACTGCTTGGAATTTACCCAAGGGATACAGGAGTGTTGATGCATAGGGGCACTTGTACCCCATGGTTTATAGCAGCACTTTCAACAATAGCCAATATATGAAAAGAGCCTAAATGTCCATCAACTGATGAATGAATAAAGAAATTGTGGTTTATAAATACAATGGAATACTACTTGGCAATGAGAAAGATTGAAATATGGCCTTTTGTAGCAACGTGAGTGGAACTGGAGTGTTATGCTAAGTGAAATACGTCATACAGAAAAAGACAGATACCACATGTTTTCATTTTTATGTGGATCCTGAGAAACTTAACAGAAGACCATGGGGGAGGGGAAGGAATAAAAAAGTTAGAGAGGGAGGCATCCAAAACATGAGACTCTTAAAAACTGATAACAAACTGAGGGTTGATGGGGAGTGGAAGGGAGGGGAGGGTGGGTGATGGGCATTGAGGAGGGCACCTGTTGGGATGAGCACTAGGTGTTGTATGGAAACCAATTTGACAGTAAATTTCATATAAATAAATAAATAAATAAATAAATAAATAAAATTTCCCATTTGAAAATTAATATATGCCCTCATAGAATTTCTGAGAGGGGGAATATGCAAGAAATTTTACCCTATACAGAGGATCTTAAGTCAATGGGAAACAATTCTCTTTTTAAATTTTAGTAATATTTTTAAGTATACACATATTGCTTCTATAATAAGCAGTTAAAGCGAAATAATACATGTGCAAAGGTAAATCATTAAATGTCTCTAAATCAAAAAAAATAATGCATAGAAAAGCCGTGATTCAATTTTTTATACTCAAAGATTTGCTTTTGCCCAAACAGTTAGATTCAAATTGTAGAAGCTTTAAAAATTTTTGGCATCGAATAGTCATTTAAGTTGTTTTGTTTTTTCGTTTATTATTTTTTTCTCTTTGGGTTGTTTGTTATTCCTTAGAATCAGAGAATTCAAGTTAAATATATTGGGTAGTTTGGGAATGCATGTGAGACTATTTTTGTCCTTCCATCAACTCTTGTTTCTATGTGAAATATATTGCCCTAGGGAGCTACGCATAGGAACAAAGGAGCCCTAGGTATGTTCCCTCCATGCATTACAGATATGTAGTAATCAGATGTGTCACCCATACCCCATTGGCTAGAAAACATTAGATTCTGTATCTGAATATTTAGACGTTTCCAGCACATTTCAGAATGATTGCTTACCAAAGAGCCAAATCAGGTTATGAGGAGCCAAACCCAAGTTCAGAGGCAGCATATAGATATCGAGAAACCAGAGTCTCCAAATAAGTGCATCATAGATCCCAAACGTGAAATAAACCTAATAAAAAAACGTCCTCTGGCAAGTAACTCTCATTAGCTATTCTGGCTCTCAAACTTTTAAAAAATGACCTTCTTGCTCTCTTCTTTCCTCCCAATGCCGAAGTCCTTACCAAGTATACTTTTTTACCCAAAAAAAGAACATTGATCTCTTTAGTATCTCTTAGAGTCTAGGTATTGGGCACACATAATTGGAATCACTTTTAAATAACTTCTTTATTTGCTAGTCCAAAGTGGGTGAAACAAGAACATGTTATGAAGTTTAAACTATGAGATGAGTTCCTGGAGAAACAGATAGCTTCTGTGTGATGTAAGAAAAGCCCAAACCTAAATAAAAGCAAGTTTGCTGACATAGGCAATATTAGAAGAAAAATAACTTGGTTGAATATCTAAGCTGCAATGCATTTTGACCTTAGATGATGCATTTGGGCACCACAATGAATCATTTAAAAAAATGTAACATTTTATTTTGGGGATGGGCTTTAGAGATCATAGAGTGCTAGGCAAACTTTTCTTCCAGCTCTGGAAAAATGCTGGAAAAAATGAGAATTTGTTTTAAACATGAATATTTTTGGTGAGAACATTACCATTTATAAGATTGGCATAATGTTAGAAACACCTTCTTTAAGTTAATTCTGTCTCCTTGTATCTCTAGTCTTTGGTTTTGCCCTCTGAACAACATAGAACCAAGTCTCCCAATTACATAATACAATATATTTAATAGCTGAATATTTCTACTCTATCTCCACTTGTATGCTACAAGTTAATCATTCTCTGTTCCTTAAATCATTCTCTCAAGAACATTATATCCAAACACTTCAAAGCCAAATGTACAGCTTTCTTTTAGACCTCCTTTTCTTCTGTTTTTCAAACTCTTGGCCATCTTAAGAAACAAGATAAACTATTTCTTGCTCTATAATAATAACTACTTTAAAATACAACTTTTTGTCCACTCTAGCATCATACAAATTTCAGAACATCAAGAATTCTGTATCTAATTTAAAATTCATGCTTCACATGAGTTTTTATTTAATTTTAAATAAATATTCTATAACTATTATTCTCAGTTTAGTTCACAGACCCATGACCACTCCAGAACACTTTCAGGGGATTTGCAATGTCAAAATTATTTTAAAAATAATGCTAAAATGTTATTTGCCTTTTACTGCATTCACATTTGAACTGTTACTACAAAAACAATAGTATACAAATATGCTGACATCACTCCATGAATCACAGCAGTGGCATCAAACCATACTAGTCATCAACATCATTGTGCTCTTAAAAAAAAAAAAAGACTCTTTACCTTAAGATTGTCTTTACAAAGCAGCAAAAATTATTTTTATTAAATCTCAATCATTTTTATTCTATGTAATGAAATAAGAAATAGATATAACCAGGAAATGATATAAAATAATAGATATGACTAATTCTAAGGTGTGATCATGACAGAGATAGATGAAATAGAGAAAAACTTAATTCAAAGTGAATAGTTCAAGAAAACTGAGGACCTCGTGTTTGTGACTATCCATAATGAGGCTGAGGTCATTGCGGGTGGTGACGGAAGTAGAGAAAAAGAAGAGAAAAGTGAGGTAGGACACAAAATACTATTCAGTAATTAAGAAGGGTGATGTTGATAGTTAAGGTGTTGGTAAATGGCAAAGTAGAAGAAAGGCTAGTATTTTTCTTTTAGTAGCCGGATGGCATGAAGTTCAAAGAAGCTGATGTTTTGAGAAGCAGGTAAGATAAATGGTTTGCATTTTAAATATTTTTTAATGTTTATTTATTTTCGAGAGAGAGACAGAGCCAGAGCATGAGTGGGGAGTGGCAGAGAGAGAGGGAGACACAGAATCTAAAGCAGGCTCCAGGATCTGAGCTCTCAGCACAGAGCCCAATGGGGGCTTGAACTCACCAACTGTGAGATCATGACCTGACGTGAAGTCAGACTCCGAACCAACTGAGCCACCCCGGTACCCCGAAATGGTTTGCATTGTAGAATGGAGTACAGGAAAATACCTACACTACTCCTGGTATATAGTTATAAGAAATAAAAGGGATAAAACATCTTCCACCAGAGAAGCCTACAAGTGAAGTTGCTTGTTATTGAAGCAAGAGAATTCCAGTTCTCACTAAGAGTGAGATTAAGGACTTGGAGTCCTTCAAGAGAAGGACTTGGGGTCAGCAAGGACTTCTTAAAATCACATGTCTAAAGAGTTTGGATGGAAGAGAGGATTGGGGCATTTGATTTATGAGAATATGAGTATCCTCTGGATAACTGATGGCCTGTGATGAACAGGGATAAAAGAGATGATAATATAAGTCCTGATCAATTTCTTGCTGTAAAGTAAACGTTCAGTTGATTCAAACTCTGGTCATAAGCATTTAGCATGGGGAGCTCATAGTAATTTTTCGCTCTAGAAGCTCTCAGAGGTATGTCTGTGAGGATAGGAAAGTGAAAGCACTTTTACTGATGGCAGGGGAAAACCATTTTCTTTCCTGTATCCTGTGTCTCACCTTCATGTGCTAGTGAAATACTGCAAGGTGACAACTGTTTCAAGTGTGTCACTGCTCCTGGTGATGACAAGGCCCTTGATGTGATGTAACAGAGTGGTTGACAAGGAAAGAAGTCTTCATGGCTCAGATCAGTGTAGTAAATGAACACAGTGGGAAAAATAGGGCCATGATGTACTTGATTGGGAGCTGAAACTTGGTGCTACTATGCAGTGGCTTACTTAAGAGATGCTGACTAAGAAGAATGAAATTGAAAGCAATGAAGTGATATTTAACAAGCATGGGAACATGACTCAATGAAGAGTAGAAATCAATGAGGCAGAAACAGACTCCTCTTGAAAACAAATGAGGCAAAAATGGACCAACTCCCAGCCCTTTTTAGGATCCTTTTTTCTGTTTGCAACTAAGTCAGCCAAGCTGAGTTCTAGTCATATTTCTTCCTGCTCTGAATTGCCTATATTTATGTCCAGTTATGGACATGAAAAATAGCCCACTGGAAGCATAATTGCCCATCCTCCTTACTCCTCAGCCACAATTGCTGTTTATACTGCACTAGTTCTAACTCACAATGTGCTTAAATGTCATCACTCAGTCAGTGTCTAGCTTAAGCCAAATACATCATCCCATTTCTCTTTTCAGAATATTGGGTTTGGAGTAAACAAGGACATTAGGGAGGACACTGTGCTAATGGATAGGAGTAGAATTCATACAAAAATATCAGGATCCAAAGGAAATCTTCAGACCAAAAGTTATGTTGTGTTCCCAGAAACGGTTTTGCAATTTCATAAGGCTGCTGAGAATAGTATTTGTAGTTTGGTTCAGTGTTAAGGGGCCATCCCAAAAAATCATTGAAAAGCATGGGATAAATTCATTGTTTTGTGGCAAACATTCAAGCAAGAGCGTGTGGAGAGGGAGTGAGTGTCTTTAGAAACAAACTATGTTATTTGTAAGAAGGCAAGAATAATTCATCGTAAAGTTCATGGTAAAAGTTCAAATTCTCTAGCATGATTTTCAAGGCTGCTTTCCACTGCTGCGTCCTCACCAGACTTGCTTTCCATTGTAGGCACCAGCCATAGAGAGATAGTGTGTACTCCCCTTTGCAACTTTTCACATGCTGTTCTCGGCACGTAATGAAAACTTACAGAGCTCAGGATGTGAAACCGTACTCTCCAAAGACCATCCCAAATATTACCTCTATGTGTACAGTCCTTATAAGATCATAAATCACTTAAGGAAAAGGCTGAAGACTTTTTTATTTTTGTGCCCCTACACCGGATCTAGCATAGTGCTTTCAATGAACACATACTGAGTATCTTCTATGTACTTTGAGATGATGTGTAACATGAGATGACATGTGGACTTGTTGACACAGGTCTGGTAATTAATTCTGTCTCCACTATGTGCAAACTCTGACTCATGGGAAAAAAATTAGATTCTCTGAGTTTATAATAGAGACAGAATGCTTCTGAGAAGAAAGAAATTTCTTACTCTTTCAAAGCCTTTTTCCTCCCTAGCATTGCAATAGGAAAAATAAAGACTGACAAGAGTATTTCTCGCTCTCTCCCACTCTCTCTCTCTCTCTCTCTCTCTCTCTCTCTCTCTCTCTTTTTAGTATTTTATGTGCAAGACCTATATTATACATACAACTTGGGGCAAGGATGGAATGCCACCACCTAGGCCTCAGGGTCTTTTTAACTTTACATGAGGAATGGAGTGGTCCTATAGTCCCTTAAAAGACAAATAATACAATTCTTTATGACTACAATATCCCTTATGATTGTGTTAGTGTCAGTGAATAAAGAATACGGGTGCAACTTATGGAGTCAGTTACAGAGTCTTAGATCCAGAGATAATGATGATGTTTCTTAGTGATTTTATTACTTAAAGGGCAACTACTTTTAAGGCAGGTATATCTTCAAGGATATTTCTGATAATTTTAATTCAGAATGGACTAGTTTAGAGTTCAGAAGCAGATACTAAGTAGGAAAGGGAGTAGCATTGCAATTTGCCACTTAATGTTGTCATTGATTTTAACATGATGAATTTTGATTATTTGAAGCACTAATGAGATCATTTTGTTTATATGAATTGAATCAAAGTTTACCAAACAATTTTGATGTTTAATGTTTATGGATAAACAAAATAAGGCATTACCATATTCTCTTAATCTGAAAAAATTCTAATATAAGATTACCTTGACCTATGTGGTAGTTAGAAGTACTTTTTACCAATAGTTACAGCTCTCCTCTATCTTGACACATGATAGGATTGCACTTCCTGGAACCCTGAAGGTAAATGTGATCAGGTGATTTACTTGGTTATGAAATGTGAGTGGAAATAATAGGCACTGCTTCTAGACAGGAGTGTTTTAAGGTACCTAAGTAACCGTTGAGGTCCCTTCTCCTTTCTACTGTATGTAGTCTGCATGTGTGAGTGAGGAACTCATAAAACATAGTCCCAGTTATACATGATGGACTTGTTGTATGTGTGAAAAATAAAATGTCTTCTTTTTAAGTCACTCATATGGTAAAGCTCTTTTTAATTATAGCATTAGACTATCCTCAGTGGTCAAGAAACTGAGACCAGAGATTAAGTGTCTTCATAATAAAATCATAATATGTGTTACATAAGATTAATATTTATATGACTGACAGCAAAGAAACTAATCTGGGGTGTGAAATACACCTTGCAAGTTAGACAGTAGCAGATTTTTTTGGTAATACTGTTGCCTTTGTTTATTAAACATGTACTCTTGGAGAAGAAGTCAGATAACAGAATATTAGTTGTGTGTAATATTTATTGGAGACTGTCATCAGTAAGGTATAGGAAAGAGATGAACTCAGGAAATAAGTGGAGAATTTGGAAGCAGGAATAAAAGGGATTAGAAAAAACCTAACACTGGTTACTTTTAGGTTTGGAAAACACAATAGATTTTTACTTTGGCATAATAAAATTATAAGTACAAAACAGCTTAAAGCAACAACAATTTATCAAGGCTGTCAGCAAAGACCATTATTCCACTGTGAAAACATCTGAATAAACTAAAGCATGGGAGAGTAAACATCCAACCTAGAGTGTATTGAAAGTGAAACATTACCATTGCAAATGGTAAATACAACTCATAGAAAATTAACTAAGAAGCTGTGATTTCTACCATCATATGAAGAGCTCAAGGCACTCATAGTTCCCTTGAGACAGGATGAGAAATGGGGAAAAGAAAAATAAAGAAAGAAATATAATAAATATGAGAATTATAACCCAAAGGACACTTTGATTGTGGATATTGGCATACGGTGCTGTTGGGAATCAAATGAGTTCACTCAATTTTTGAAAGAGATATAAGGCTAAAAGAAGCATCAGTCTGGACTTAACATTAAGTCTAAAAATGACCATAAGGTCCCCAAATGTTTAGACTGAGTGGGCTGAGAAATCAGGTGAGTTTTAATAAGGGGAAATTTATCACCATCCACTTAAGGATAATGTAAAAGAAAAAGTTCCCAAGTGCCAGTGCCAGAGCTATGAGAAGTAATGGAGAGAGACACAATTAATTAAGGAAGTAGCCTAATTAAACATCCTCTCTCTTCCAGGATAAGAAGGGAATTTCTCAAAATATTTTCTCATAGAGATATTATAATTCCTACTGACCAAGATTCAAGTACCAATATTTGTCTCTTCTCTTTGTTTCCCTTTTCTAAGGGGGTATTCGTTGTACTTACTTCTTTTCCTCTGTCATTAAAATATTGAAGGATGGGAACATAAACCCTCTCACCACCCCCCCCCCCCACACACACACACAACACACACTCTTTTTTATTTTGTTTGTTTGTTTAATTCATAGGTCTCCATACCAAGTAAAACCACATCTAGAAACCTAGGACCAGTTTAGGACTACTTTACAGAAACCCAATTCAGAGATTGCCATGAGGTCTTAGAGAAGCTGTTCTTGGGTATGGATATAGTGACCTACATAGGACTTACAGATTTCTCCCTTAAAAAGGGGATGTGTTTTGATCTTGAAAGAAGGAACTGAATATATGTTTACTAGAAGGCAGATTATGGTAGTCATTCATATGTTTACCATTACTTCCAGTTCTCTTCTGGGAATAGAGTTGGTTTACACACACTTCTAATTAGGTGAAGCCATGACACTTGTCTTGAAGAAAAAATGAATAGGAATTATAGGTGTCACTTTCATATTGAAGATTTTAAGAGCAAGTGTATAATTTACCATGTTCTTTTTTTTTTTCTTATATAACAACTAGTGTTGTTCAACAGGAAAATATGGAGAACTGAAAATAAATGATAATATCCATATGTCACATGAACAAGTGAACCTGGGGTTGTTTAAATTTTTTTTATGTTTATTTATTTTTGAAATGACACAGAGAGACAGACCACAAGCAGGGGTGGGGCAGAGAGAAAGAGGGACACAGAATCTGAAGCAGGCTCCAGGCTCTGAGCTGTCACACCAGAGCCCGACACAGGGCTCAAACTCACAAACTGAGAGATCATGACCTGAGCTGGAGTCAGATGCTTAACCAACTGAGCCACCCAGGCACCCCAAACCTGGGGTTGTTTGTATCCTAACCTGTTCTAACTGGAAGTTTGAAAGTTAAAATACACACACACACACACACACACACACACACACACACACACACTGATCTATTTCTTTTAAATTACTTCAAATTGTTTCTAACTGCAATGTACTTAAGATGTGGTAAAAAAGCTAGGTACATGCCTGCATTCAATATATGAAGATGCTGGGAATCAGAAAAGAAATTGGGCTAGGATTCAATATAATTGGCTTTAATCCTGACTTTTCTATTCCACAGTTATAGACATATTGAACAAATTATTTAACTCTGTCCTTTGTTTCTAAAATAGGGGATGTTTACTAATTTAATTTTAAGATTCCATTATATTTCAATGTTTATTTATTTTTGAGAGAAAGAGACCAGATGCGAGCAGGGGAGGGGCAGAGAGAGAGGGAAACAGAATCCACAGCTGGTTCCAGGCTCTGAGCTGTCAGCACAGAGCCTGGTAGGGGGCTCGAACCCATGAACCTCAAGATCATGACCTGAGATGAAATCAGACACTCAACCGACTAAGCCACCCATGCACCCCAAGATTCCATGATTTTTAAGTGTAAATGACCTAGAAAAATGTTTAATTAATTTTAATATCTTTCAGTGCGATTAATTTTAATTTAGCAACAGACAGTACATACATATTGTTTAGCATTTATCCAGAAATTAGGATAATATACTAAAAAATTAAGTAAAAACTATTCATAATTTCAAGATCTGTCTTCCTCAGGACTATTCTCTGCCACCAATGAGTTTAGTATTGATTTTAATTTTCTGAAACTTGGAGCCTTACCACTCTTACTTGCCTTGAGATCACCAAGGTCTTTATACCAGATCTTTATTTTGGTGAAAATAAACCTCAGATTCCCACATTTCCTCTCACTTTATACATTAAAATTCCCATAAGGCTCTATATGTTCTTACTTTATTCCAGTAACACTATCTCTCCCCAAGTCCTAAAACTGTTCAACCTATCACTTTCAAAATCATGGTCCACCCTCAACAAATTCTTTTATATATTTAATTTCCTGTATTAGGGTTCTCCAGAGAAAGAGATTCAACAGATATATGTATAGATATATAGATACATATAAAAGGAAATTCATTATACGAATTGGTTTATATTATTAAAGAGGCTGAGTCCCATGACCTACCACCTATAAATATGCAAGCTGGAGAACCAGGAAAGCCAATTGTATAATTCAGTCCAAGTTAATAAACCTAAGAATCGTGGAAGATGGGGAGTAGCAGGGGCTATTTAAAATCGCATAAGTCCTGGTCCAAGTCCTAAGGCTCAAGAACCAGGAGCACTGATGTCCAAGAACAAGAAAAGATGTCTCAGAGTGAATTTGCCCTTTCTCAGCCTTTTTGAATTGTATGGAGATCTTTACTCAGTCTATTAATTCAAATGCTAATCTCTTCCAGAGACACCCTCACAGACACACCCAGAAATAATGTTTTAGCAGCTATCTGGGCATTCCTCAGCCCAATCAAAATGACACATAAAATTAACTACCATACTCTTTCTTTATACTACATTTTCCACATGTCTGTATCAATATTAATTTGGATTTACTCAGGTACATAGCTTCCTCTGCATACTTCCTTGGTAATGATTTTGTCTTCAAGTCCTTACACCATTAGAGTTATATGTAAAATAGGAATCATTGTCTTCACAATGGTTTCTAGACAGATAATTCTTTCTTTTTCCTCAGGTAATTCACCATTATTTCTTGGATAGTGTAGCTTCTGGATCACTGTAGCTATTTCTAAAATTCCTTCTCTCTTTCCCTCTCTTAGTTTTTATTTATTTATTTTGAGAGAGAGAAAGCATGAAGAGGGGAGAGGCAGAGAGAGAGGAGACAGCAAGAATCCGAAGCAGGCTCCACACTTCCAGGAAAGAATCTGATATGGGGCTCGAACTCATAAACCACGAGATCATGAACAGAGCTGAAGTTGGACGGATGTGTAACCAACTGAGCCACCCAGGCACCCCTAAAATTCCTTCTCTTAATGTTTAGTAAACTCAAAATATATATTATCATATAATGACCACATAAAAGTTGTGGATTTGGACTAGATATCTTGTCTTCTGGTATTTTTTTGTAAATGATTCTCCTTAGATACTATATTATCAGCTTGCTTAAGGGTCATTATTAGGAAGAGTAATTGGTCACTAAATATCATGTTAATGATAACATACTGAGTACAATATTTACTATATTTATATAGACCTCCTTTAAGGCCATGTTTTCTCAAACAACTAGTTTGCTTTATTTTATGAACAGAAACTTTTATAAATGCTTATGATTTTCTCTTTGTTTTCCTAACAAGTCCAAAACCCATTTGGAATCTACCTCTAGCAATTATACTTCATTACATGGCGTCTTAGTTCCAGTTTCTTCTTTTTACAGTATTATAGTATTATTTTTCTTATGCTCCGGTCCGTTTATCTATTTGTCTGCTTTATTTTACAATAGTGTGGTTTTTTCTCTGTAACTTGACTTATATCTTCCTTGAACTGTGCAAAATATCAATCAGTTAATCCATTTAAAAAATAATAGCAACAAATAGCCTGGCATACTAATTATATATTTCAAAGAAAATTTTATATGGCATCAGAGATAATAGATTATCAAAACAGACCTAAGCACTAAGAAAATGACAGAGATTCAATCTCCAAAACTGGGGTTCATGACATAGGGACTCCTCAAGAATTAGGCAAAATTCTATTTATTGGGAAAATGAAATAGAGCTATTTAAATAAATGCTATCTATGGTGAGGATCCTCAGGAAGGGAAAAGTGAGATGCCTAGATGGGGAAAATAGTGCTAAGAAGATTGTTGATGGAACTCAATGTAATTAAGAAGTAAAATCCTGACATAAGCTGAGTTTTCTTTTCCTGGGTATAGTTCTCAAGGACATATTATAATAGTCTCTCCCTACCTTGAACATATATACAGGTACGTGCTCCCTCACTTAAACCATCATGAAACTGTAATGGTTCTCTAAATATTTTAGCTATAGTCCCAAGATTATGACCTCAAAACTTATCTATTATTTCATGGGGAGATAATTCCAGAATTTAAGGGGATTTTATCTTCTCTGATCACTACACTTTCACAAGCAAGGAAACCCAATGCACCTTTTTGTGTGCGCTAATATATTCAAACTTGTATTCAAGATGCATAATTTAATTTTATGTTCAGCAAGCATAGGAAGTTTGCAATGATGTATGTTGAGAGACTACTTACACCTACACAGCTTAATTATTGTAACCAATAATGGAAACTATCTCTTTCAACGCCAGTTGACTATTCCAAAATTATTTTTTAAAAAGATAACACTATAAGCCAACAAATAATTTCATTACTTGGTGTTGGAGAATCTTGCAAATGAATGTACTCAGACAAAAATTTGCTCACATGGGCAAACAGCTTGTTTATCAAACAACACTTATCAAGGAGAACTTCAAGAACCTATCCTTACATGAACTCTAAACTATTAGGTTATTAAATTTGCCCAATTAATATCCAATAATATGATAAACTGATACCCTTCATAAAAGATGCACCTTAAGTTGTTTGAGTTCAGACCCTAAAGCCTATAGATACATTCCTCTTACCCTCCCTTCATTGATACTACTAAAATTTTTTCAAGATTATGAAAATATTAGGTGTTGTAACCAACTTAATTTTCCTTGACTAGTATTTTTCCTAGTGGTCTTTGTCAGGAGGCTGGCAGCTGACAATATAACACCGAAAAGTACTGTATCCTTATAAACACGCAAGAAAGCATTGTCCGCAAACTTATGAGTAACAGTAGGGGATGGATAGCTAGAAATTAATGAACTTTGGAAAACAACAGGCTTGGTTTAAAGTCTATATTGTCCACTAAATACCTATTATATTATATGTATGATACATACAGCATATATCATTGTATATGCTGCTAGCATGTAAATCCAGAAGTTTGAAGTTAAATAAAATAAGAGGTTATAATTAGAAGGATGGAACAGAGTAAGAATAGGCACCCTTGAATGAGTGTTCTGATAGGCAGCAAAAGTGAGCATCTAGGGAATCAGATAAGGAATAAAAATTCAGCCAAATTGATAGTACACACCAAAAGACATACCTTCAAAAAGAAAAATAATAGCTATAAATAGGAGTGATGGCAACAATCACCTTGAAACTGAGCTAACCTTTTAAAAAAGGATCTTTGTTATCTCCCCTATGCAGTGAAAACAACTGGTGATAACAAACTTGCCACAGAAATCTATATATATTCTCAGAAGGAGTTCAGGGGCAGAAAGTAAAGTGTGTTCTGACAATGCCCAAAAACATCCAGCTAAAGATTAGAACAAATGAGTCCTCTTAGTTAACATTAATTTGACATGGACTCAGAAAAGAAGATGCGACTAAGAACGTTTAGTGATTTGCTCCTTTCTCTTCAAACATTTACCAAATTGCACGAGAAGGGGATTTTATAGCTTTTCTATGTAATCTTTAATCCTCTATGTGAAGGGATTCAAAATAAATTGTTTTCTTTTTTAGCATCTTTACTTGGCTAGGCAAGTTAAACATTTCACATGACTGACGTATCCGACAGACATGACATCAATGAGAGGGTACTTTTCCAAAAGCATTATTGTGAATTTCTTTTATGCCAGTTATTATTTGAAGATACAATGCTTTCTCTTCCATCAACCTAGCTGTCAGAATTTTACTTTCATTGTATTTCCACAAAAGTAATGGGCATCACTGACAATTTCCATTTGGAATGTTGAATAGGAGCTATTTATGCTTCTTAGCTGAGAAGTGTTAATGTTGTAAAGTTCATGTTTCATCTTATCACTATTGTCAATGCCTGCGATCATTTTTTTCTGAAAAAAATGAACATTTCTAAAAAGAAATACTAACTGTAAAACTATTTCTGCTTGTTCTATTAATACTTAATAGTAGTAGCCATCCTCAAAGGGTTTCTATTCTACATCTTTTCATGTGTCTGTCACAAATTCTTGTTGAAATGTAGTTTATTCATCCCAATTACAATTTTAATGTTTTAAAGCAAATGTAGGAGTAGGATGTTTAATTTACTCTGGTTAACCTTAGAGAAATTATTCTTTTAACCATAAAATACAGAAAATTAAAAATATATAAAGAATCAGGGAAGCCTGGGTGGCTCAGTCGGTTAAGCAGCAGATTTTGGCTCAGGTCAGGATCTTGCAGTTTGTGAGTGTGAGCCCTGTGTCCAGCTCTGTGCTGAAGGCTTGGAGCTGGAGCCTGCTTTGGACTCTGTGTTTCCCTCTTCTCTCCGCCCCTCCCCCACTTGGGCTCTGTCTCTCTTTCAAAAACAAATGAACATTAAAAAATTATATATATATATATAATTATATATATAAATATATATAATTATAGATATATAAATATAGATATATATAAATATAGATATATAGATATATATATATATAGATATATATATATATCTATATATATAAAGAATCAAGGTTCAATTTTGAGCCAAACTATGCATTTTTATTTAAAAACAAATATTTACATCTTAAATTATTTACCTAAGTGTGAGTTTTCCAAAAATTTATTTCTTCCTATTGTATTTTGTAAAAGCTGATCTTAAGGCTTTTGTACAAGCTATTTCCATTCCTTGGAACACATTTTCTCCAATAAAATATGGCTCCACTTTATAAATATACCACAACTTATATTTTCATTTTCTTTTCAATAGACCTTTACACTGTTTCCAGGTTTGTGCTATTATGAAGAAAGATGCTGCTTATTTTCTTTTTTTTATATACTCAGATCCACATGGGCCAGAGTAATTTTTTTATATTCTAGGAGAAGAAATGTTGAGTCATTGGGTAGGGGGAACGTTCTTCTTTTATAGATGATGCCAAGCTGTTTAATCAAGTATTTATAACAATTTACACATCCATCAGTGTTGTGTAAAATCTTTATTTCTGGTTTTAGTCTTCTCGTTAAGTCATCTTTCAGCCTAAACTAAGGACATAAACTTGCTAACATGCTCAACCCAGAGGCTCCTGTTTGACGTGTTATGTAGGATAGTCAGTTTTAGTTGAGGTTTAACTTCTGTTAAGTGTTAGATTTCCTTAACTTTTTGTTTAATGGTGATTTATCAATAATGTGACATGGCTGAAAATGCACAGCCACATCTGAGACTACAGAAATTATGTACATGAGCAGTGCAATGCAGATAATGATTAAGAGAAGATTATGATCATAGTGGGTATTTCACCTTTAAGCCAAGATTGCAGCGTGCCCAATAAAGCCAAGATTCTTGATCTAATTTTCAAACCAAAACTCTCAGTACTAGATATGGTGGTATTGCATAGCTAAGAAGATAAAGACTATGAAGATTAAACTTGATAATATGTGGTTCTGCATTTTGTTTAGTTTTATTTAGGAAGAAAGTACTTCAAATACTGGGATCTGTTGGATCTGGAATGACTAGGTCTGAAAGTTCTGTGGAGGAAACTGCCTTGTCCTAAAAATCATTTGATACTTTAAGTTTGAAAACTCTAGCCAGAACAATTTTCTCAGTATTCTTTGAATTCTTGACAAATATTCATGCAATAATCACTGTCTTATAATTTTATTGCTGTGCCTTTCTTGATAATACCCAATAATACCCAGTGTAGGCATTCAATATCTTTCTTTTCATGTCTCTTCCAGAAGACACAGTCATTAAATTTTAAATAACATAGAGGTTCTTTAGGAGGATGTTGAGGAAAAGTTACCTGTATTAATTGGTAATAGAACGTGGATTTCATAAACCACTTGAAGGGTGTTGCCATGTCAGCCTGCAATCGAGCAGGATCTAATGTCAAAGGTAGTATTCCTAGATGCACAGGTGGCCTGTTACTAAGTCATAAAGGGAGGAAAAATTAAACAGAAGCAGTTGATCTCATTGTTCATAAAGCCATTGACACTACTTTTTGGACATGGAAGTTTGAGAGTTCTGAATGTTTCCTTAATTCATAATTCCATTTGTTCTATTATTTCAGAAGATTGTTGTAACATAGAGAGTCAAGCTATTTAGTAAATGTCAAGGCTTTTAAAAGATTTTAAATGAAACTTCCAGTAAAATGGACATACAGTTCTTGGATAAATATGTTAAAATTCTTCAGAACAAGAACACAACATCAGGAAATTTTGTTTTGGTTGTTACTATTAGAGCCAGGGCTTTCCTGAAAGGAACAGCTTTAATCCATTTGGAGAACAAGAAAGTAATGAACAGAATATATTAAAAATCCAGTGCATGAGTATAGTTCTGTAAAATCCACATGGAAATTTTCAAAGCAACCCTGAGTGATGGTCCAGCTGTGTCCAGCCTTTACAGTCGGATTTATGTTGGTGACAGGATGATACCAATGTTGATAGAGTACACTGGTTATTTGGTTTCTTGTGTGACAAGTGATTTTGTGCAAAGTTTTTTCAGGATTCCATGTGAGACCACCAGCACCATATAGAACACCACTCTGAAAACACTAGAGGTGATCATCAGGTAATATGCAACAGAATTAGTTTCTGATTATGGATTCAGTGGTTGACATCCCATTACAGCCTCTGGGAGCTTCTTCACAGATTTAGCTCTTGGGGTTACTTGGGGAAAAGGCTGAATCTTAATTATAAAACTAGTTGATAAGCTAGAACATTGCTTTAGCCTCCATGTTACTCTTTTGTAATGATCACTTTCTTGAAGAAGCAATAGATTTTTCTGAATGGGGTTTCTTCTGAGGTCAAGACCAGTCACTTTTCAAAGTATTTCAAAATTATGTATTAACTTAAAAGCATACTTGCTATTATTGTATATAAAACTGTGTGTTTGTACTTAATTGGCAATCTTTAGTAAGGGCAATGCATTATGTCTTCTCACCTGATTTTGCTTCTGTTAGTTTTTGATGGATGATTTGAAGGCTTCTATAATTTACATAGCCTGATACTTTACTGTTTCAATTATATACAAATAAGAATATATTTTGATTTTCTTAGGGGTTTGTGATTATCTCTTTGGAATTTGGATAGTTCTCAAACACAATCAAGTGTAAGGCTCTTCTTCCAATAATGGAAGGAGTGGAGCATAGTTTACGTTACAAAGATGGATGGAAATATATGAAAGAAAGCAACATAACTTCATAAAATGTCTTCCTAATTTCTGAGATCTTGTATTTTTGTCAAGCAATAATTAGTATACAACCTGAAGGAGCATCAAATTTGAGAAAGATCCTAAAATCATGTCAGTAGAGACATTCATTAGTTAACTTCAGCTTTTATCACCCTAAGACATCCTATAGGCGTTTGCTACTGATTAAGAAAAATATCTTAACGGTTTACCTATCTCTAATCATTTCCATGAAGTTAAATCACAACAACAACAACTGTTAACATCATTAACATAAAATAGGAGGAAGGGTTTATGACAGTTAA
The DNA here is from genome assembly GCF_018350215.1 of Panthera leo. Lineage (NCBI taxonomy): Eukaryota > Metazoa > Chordata > Mammalia > Carnivora > Felidae > Panthera > Panthera leo. Next base: position 36,627,689 of record NC_056691.1, on the reverse strand, counting down.
GGACAAGGGTGAGAAATGCTCAAAAAGGTCATTTAAAAAAAATTGCCTTTTTATCTTATGGTTACAAAGGATGAGTTCTGGAGGCTGATGACTTGGCCACATCATATGGCATGACAATTTCAGGATAGTTGGAAACTCATTGTCTGCACTACTAGGAGAGTCTCAGGAATCATTTAGGTTGAAAATTAATAACCTGCCTGGAAAATATTTTCATAGCTTATAGTCTGCCAGAAATAAAGGATTTATCATCTCGGGATAGATGGAAAGATAGGTTTTTATGAAAGGAGAAAGAAAGAAAGAAAGAAAGAAAGAAAGAAAGAAAGAAAGAAAGAAAGAAAGAAAGAGAAAGAGAGAAAAAGGAAGGAAGGAAGGAAGGAAGGAAGGAAGGAAGGAAGGAAGGAAGATTTCTTACATTTACAGTGTCATTGATCTTCATTCATAAGATCTTCATTCATAGGAGGTGATACAAACTCAGGAGGTGAAGTCAATGAAAATATTAAAGTTTATTATTTTTTGTAGTAGTTTCAAGATTTTATTTAAATTCTAGTTAGCTGAGGGGCGCCTGGGTGACTTAGTCAGTTAAGCGTCCGACTTTAGCTCAGATCATGATCTCATGGTTTGTGAGTTTGAGCCCCACAACAGGCTCTGTGCTGACAGCTCAGAGCCTGGAGCCTGCTTCAGATTCTGTGTCGCATTCTCCCTCTGCCTCTCCCCCATTTGTGCTGTTTCTTTGTGTCTCTCAAAAATAAATAAATGTAAATTCTAGTTAGTTGAAATATAGTGTAATATTGGTTTCAGGAGTAGAATTTAATGATTCATCACATATAACACCCAGTACTCATCACAACAAGTGCCTTTCTTTAATACCCATCACCCGCTTAGCCCATCCCCCACCCACCTCCCCTCCATCAACCCTGTTTGTTCTTTATGTTAAGAGTCTCTGTGGTTTGCCTCCCTCTCTTCCCCCCCCCCGCCCTATGTTCATATTTTGTTTCTTTTTTTAATGTTTATTTATTTTTGAGAGAGAAATAAACAGAGTCACATGGGGGAGGGGCAGAGAGAGAGGGAGACAAAGAATCTGAAGCAGTCTCCAGGCTCTGAGCTGTCAGCACAGAGCCTGATGTGGGGCTGGAACTCACGAACCGTGAGATCATGACCTGAGCTGAAGTCAGATGCTTAACCGACTGAGCCACCTAGGTGCTTGTCATTTGTTTCTTAAATTCCGTATATGAGTAAATCATATGGTATTCGTCTTTCTTTGACTGACTTGTGCTTAGCATGATACAATCTAACTACATCCACGTCATTACAAACGGCAAGATTTCATTCTTTTTGATGGCTGAGTAATATTCCAGTGTGTGTGTGTGTGTGTGTGTGTGTGTGTGTGTGTGTGTCTCACATTTTATACATTCATCAGTCTATGGACATTTGTGTTCTTTCCATAAGAAGTCTATTGTTAATAATGCTGCTATAAACTTCAGGGTGCATATGCCCCTTTGAATCAGTATTTTTGTATCCTCTGGGTAAATACCTAGTAGTGCAATTGCTGGGTCATAGAGAAGTTCTATTTTTAACTAAATAATATGGCTTAGATACAACTTGGGACCTACCTGACTGTCATGAACATAGGAGCCCACAGAAGTCTCCTGGGATATTAAGGAAGTATGCCCTTCCCAAATCAAAGATCTTGACCATTGGAAATGAGGTAGTCCCACAAACACTACCAAGAAAAAAAGATTGCTTTAGCAAAACTAAGACTATTAAATTTACTGCAACAAGTGAAAACACTACCATAAAAGAGTCCTATAGTGTGTCTTGAGATTATTTTACAAAATATCTGAAAACTAATATTCTCTTAGGAATAGGCTTTTTAAATAGTGTTAATTATGGCTAACATAATAAGACATAAAAATAATAAATTATGTATGATAAAAACATAGAACAGTATAGCTAATGTTAACTGAGTATCTAATATGTGCTGGGCAATATGTAAAATGTTTTTTGTGTTTGTTTTTCTTCTATCTCTTATAAAACCTCAACATGTAAGAAACAGTACACACAAGAAAACTAAGATAGATCAAATTGCTGTAAATTATTAAAACGAAGGTTGGAATCAAATCAAATGTCTAATACGTATCAGGCACTGTTCTAAGTACCAGGGTTTTGTTACTAATAGAAAGACAAAAATATCTAGTTTTGTGGAACTTATATCTACTAAAGAAAGACAATATAAAAAATAAGTGAAGGAAAGAATTAGAAAATAATGGTTACGATGTCATTCTTTTTGCCTTCATTCAGTTATTCCTTTTCTAACATTTTACCTGTGTACTTAAAGCTTAGTTTTCAGCCTCTTTTCCAAGTACTATTCTTTAAAATAGTGAATTAGGAGTATGATTCATATTTATTTATGTGGCATTTTTAGTTTCACTGCATTCCCAATAGGATTTAAAACTTTTTTTTTTTTTTTGGATAATTATACTTCTAAATATATGGGTGTTTAAGCAGGCTTCTGCTTACTTCTTAGTACAGTTACATTGTGCACCAAGAAGGCTGCCCATGTGTCACAGTTATTTGAAATTTGTTGGAATTTGTTTAAGGATCTAATACATATTGTGACTTTTTGGAAATGTTGAGAGTATTCTTGAGAGTAATATGTATTCTGTAATTGGTGCATGATTCTGTATGTTGTGTTTATTAATTGTGCATTTTACAGTATATTATAGCTTGTCTAGCCATTGGGATATTTGTCTTGACAACTCTCATAAGATAAAGATTTGTTAGTTTCTCTTTGAAATTCCATCAATATTTTCTACTTTGTATGTATCGAGGCATCATTACAATATGCAGACCAGTATAAAATTGTTATTACTTCCTGAGTAATTGAATTCTTCATCATTATATAGTGAATTCTACATGAAGATTTTGTATTAAAATCTATTTTGTATCAGAGTAACATAGCTTTATTTTGTTTAACATTTTGTTTTCCCCCCATTCATTGAATTTCAAGCATTCAATGTTTGAACTCTTTGCCTATCTCATACAAAGTTTGCTTGATTATGCATTTTCTTTTTTTTAAGTTTACTTATTTATTTTGAGGAGTGGGGAGAGGGGAGAGAGACAGAGAGAGATAATCCCAAGCAGGCTCTGCACTGACAGCATGGAGCTCGACACATGACTTGAACTCACAAACCCATGAAACCAAGACCTGAGCCAAAACCGAGTCAGATACTTAACAGACTAAGCCACCTAGGCACCTCTAATTCTACATTTTCATCCAGAATGATCATTATTGTCTTTGTTTCTAATCTAACATGTTTAATTTTTTTGTGTATGGCACTGATACTGATAATATGCACTTCTTTCTATAGATTGTGTACTTCCAAAACATTTTCCTTTTTTATCCCTCCTTAATTGACTTTTATTACCATATAATAAACTGATTAAGATTATCCATGCCATTTTATTTCTTGCTATCAATTTGAATGTATTTAACTTAAAAAAAAACCTCTTTTAGCGTTTACTTTAATGTTTTTACCTTGCACATTTTAAAATTTTTAAATAAATTGATAGCTCAATCTTCTTTTCAAGCAATAGCAGATTTTAAAGCATTGCAACACGTTGCCCTCCAAAATTACATAATGTTAGCTGTTTTGTTTTTTCATTGTCAGATATGTGTGACACATTGTGTAGCCTTATAGTTTTTTGGCTGTTTTGCATTAACATCAGATAAAAGTTAGGTATTTTTAGAAAGTTCTAAATATTTAGCCTAAAATTTGATTAGAAAATGAGTTAAATTTATTTTGTATTTGAAAGATATAATTTCTTCTGAATTATGTACCTTTTTATGGGCTGTATGCATGTTTCTCAAATCTTGTTTCCCATTAGAACCATCTTGGAGTATTTCTGATCATAGCATTTTCAGTCCGTCTTCAGATAATGATATTTAATTGGTCTAAGTTGAAACTTTGTCATCTTATAGATGGCATTTATAGATAACTTCCCACTCCTACCAGGTGATTACCATAGTAGACAAATTTAAAACAACCAGGTAAGTGGTGGGCTTTTTGAAATACGAACAATATCTTGCTATTCTTTGCATTCCTAGGACTTTATACATCGGATACAGTAGATGGATGTTAGACAAGTGCATAGCTACATATCACAATGACATTCAGAGCTCATAGTATACCAAAATTCAGCATGTTAACACAGACCTTCAAATGCAGTTAAAAATTCAAAAGTAAACAAAACCATATCCATTCACTTTTCTCTTGAAGCAATTTTATAATTAGGTCATTTCAACAGTTTCATTTTTGAGAATAGAGCCATGTCCATCAATTATAATCTTCCATTTCTCTATTTTACCCATCATTTGAAACCATTCACCATTGGTTTTTCACAATGTTCGTGTTTACCTTCATGATAATCAGACTTACTTATCTGCTTATTCTAATCCCACAAAGTTAAAGTTAGTGATATTTTTAAATGGAAGCAGCAGTTTTGACTTGTAGCTTATTCTACATGACAGCTGTGAACTTAGGGTTTTTAGAACTGCTAGAGCTCTTATGAGGTAGGTAGGCTTAATTAATGCCAAATGATGCTCACACCAGGCAAGAGACTTCTTGCAGTGCGGGAAGAAGCAGCACATTTAATTTGTTATCACTAAATGAAATGTGATACTGGGACTGGATGATGAAGGCAGAAGGCCTATCTGGCAGACTGTCAATTTAGGCTCATTTGCATTCAATCAATAATAAAGCTACATTTAAATAAATATCTAAGTACATGCTATATTTTGTGGTGGATTGGTTGCTCTTAATTTCATTTCTAGCATTTTTTGTAAGTCAAATTCAATGTGGAGAGCTTCAGAGGAAGTATAATTCAGCTGCAACTTTCCATCACTTTAGATTATTCTGAATCTTCCGTGATTGCAAGCTTAAGTATTAAATTTTCTATTTAATCATGAATTCATGTTCCCAGTTGAACATACAAACACATATATATTAACAGTGTGTATCTTTTTATATGTGTGATAACTATTGTGTTTTCTTTGTAAATTATGTGCCTTCTTATAACCCGTGTTTTTAATCTCCTCAGTGATTTGTCCTTTAATGTCTTCAAATTCTGTTATTGTTATGATTATTTTAGTGTGCATGACATTTTTAAGATACTGTTCCTTTGAATGACACCCGCAGAAAGAAGGTAAGAGGAGATTATTGTGCAAGGGAGACACCTACCCACATTAGAGGCCCAACAGCACGCAGTTCACCCTATCAGGAGTGTTGAAGCTGAAATGACCCATCAGAGCTATTTTATATGGCTATACGTTTATATCTCCACCTTGAACAATCATTGAATGTAAGGAATATGTGCTTGAGATGCCACAGAAGATGTGAATTGAAGGCTGCTGCAGATAGCATTTCTGCTTTGAAGGAGAACCAAGGTGGGCTATCACCGTGTCCACCACGAATATTTTTATAATGAAATACCAGTGCCATTTGCTTTGTTCTTCATTTCTTGCTGAAGAACCCAGTTTCCATATGTTATCATTTCTGTGTAGCCTCAAGAGCATTGCTTAACATTTCTTGTAGTGCCAGTCTGCTGGTGAAACATTTCTTAGATTCCTTCTACCAGATATGTCTTTATTTTTCTCTCATTCGTGAAGTATATTTCTATTGGATGTAGAATTTTTGGTGGATGGGTTTTTAATTGTTTTAGTATTTGTTTGGGGGTCCTTTCAGCATTCTGAAGCTGTTTCATAGTTTTATAGCTCTATAATCTCTGGTGAGGAGCCAATGGCCAACCATGTTACTGTTCCCACATATATGATTTACCTTTACCCTTTCCCTGCTTTCAAGATTTTATCTTCATCTTTGAATTTCATCAGTTGGACTATGCTAGATGCATAGATGTGGTTTTATTCATGCATATTTTGTTTGACTTCACTGAACTTATTGAAACTCTAAGCTTATTTATTTCAACAAAATCCAGATAATTTTGTCATTATTTCCTCAAATTCCTTCTCTTCCCTATACTCTCACTCCTCTCCTGACAGTCCTATTACATGAATGTTAGAGTGTTTGATATTGTTCCACAGTCCCCTAAACAATTGATTTTCACAATTTTTTTCTCTCCATTTTTCAGAAAAGGATAATTTTGATTAATTTATCTATAAGCTAATTTAATACTTTCCTCTGCCTTTCATATTCTCCTTTTTAGCATATCTAATGAGTTTTTAAGTTCAGATATTTTATTACTCAATTGTTTTCCATTTAGTTTTTTGTCCATATTTTATGTCTTGCAAAGATTTTCTAGCTTTTTTTTCATTGTGAGAATGTTTTATTATACATTTTAGCATGTATAAAATTGTTGCTTCAAGATTACAGTCTGATAATTCCAATATCTAAGTCATCTCAGATATTTTCATTTGAGAAAGTATCACATATTTCTTAATGTTTTTAATTAAGATTAACATTAAAATTAAAATTTTTTAATGTTTATTTCTGAGAGAGAGGAAGAGAGAGAGAGAGCACAAGCAGAGGAGGGACAGAGAGAGAGGTAGACATATAATCTGAAGCAAGCTCCAGGCTCTCAGCTATCAGCACAGAGGCTGATACGGGGCTCCAACCACAAGATCATGACCTGAACCGAAGTCAGACACTTAACCAACTGAGCCACCCGGGTGCCCCTCTAATATTTTTCTTTTTTGTAAATTTCTTCTAATGTTTATTTACTTTTGAGAGAGAGAGATAGACAGAGAGAGAGCAAGGGAGGCATAGAGAGAAAGGGAGACACAGAATCCAAATCAGGCTCCAGGCTTCCAGCTGTCAGCACAGATCCTGACGTGGGGCTCGAACTCACAAACGATGAGATCATGACCTGAGCTGAAGTCGGATGCTTAACTCACTGAGCCACGCAGGTGCCCCCCTATAATATTTTTCTTATTTTCTGTATGTGGACTTACTTTAGACTGCATTCTGCACATTGCCAATATTACTGAAACTCTGTACTCTGTTTATATGCCTCTGAAGAGTGTCGGTTTATTGTTGTTATAATAAATAACTGTTGCATTCAACCTGCAATTCGCTAACTGGGATTTAGATCTGGTTTTTGGAAGTATTTTAAAAATTAAGAATCCACAGGTGGGGAGAAAGCTACGAGGTTTTTACTTCTTGGACTTGGCATGCGAAGGCAGGTTTACTGTGGAACCTGTGTTGATGGTCTCCTGTTAATACACAATACAGAAAGTTCCTTGCTCTCTAGGATCCCTATCATTTCAGAGGTGGGTAAGATTCTACCTACATATACAGCTTCTTTCTGATTTTTTGAATCAGAGTGTTCCCCAACTTGCTAATTCCCACAACGATCACTGTAATTATAGACCTCTGAAAGGCATACTTTGTCATTTTTCTCAAACCCAGACTCTAATGAACTTCTTCTGATATTTTAACAGGTAATGAGGGAGAAAGCTCTGTCCTATCTGCCAGTTAATCTGGCAGCATCATGAATGCTCCACTTCATTACACAATTTTGCTGTGTAAATCCAATAAATCTCTTGGCTTTGAAGAGGAAAATAAGTTGAAACTGGTTATAGTTAAAAATGAACCATATTCAGATCAGCATATTTATTTATTTATTTATTTATTTATTTATTTATTTATTTATTTATTTTTGAGAGAGAGAGAGAGAGAGAGAGAGAGAGAGAGAGAGAGAGAGAGAGAGAATTTTAAGCAGGCTCCACGCCCAGTGCAGAGTCTGACATGGGGCTTGATGTCATGACTGGGAGATCATGACCTGAGCTGAAATCAAGAATTAGATGCTTAAATGACTGAGCAACCCAGGCATCCCAGACAGCATGATTTTAGAATCCACAGATTTTGCCTTATTTTCTACATTGAGTCTGAAACACATCATATTTTGTTCAGTGGATGTCCATGGTTGATTCTAATTGTGTTCATTTTTCTGGCACACATTGGCTAAATGTCCTGCTTGTATAGTTGACTACTGTCTTCTTATATGGAAGTATGTACCCTGGTTACATCACACCACATCTTATCTCACTGTATGTGATATTAGTTTCCTTAATAAAATTAAAACATTTCTATTTACTCACTAAATATAAAATATTCCACTTTTCTAGTTTATTACATGCATACAAAGAAAACAATGAAGATTTTATCCTATAACTTATCATATAGTTTATGCATATGTGGCAAGACTTTTTAAGTCTAAAAATCAGTAACAGTTTTCCAAATTTTTTTTTGTTATTCATTATTCTAGGGGATATGGTTTTGCATGTATTCCAGTGTATCGCTACTCAAAACGTGGTCTGCTGATCAGAGTCAGTCTGAAAATTACTAGTGCTGTTCTGTCATACGGTAAGTGCAAACACTGAGAAGAGTTTTAAAAGAAATTTTAACAGTCATTTGTTGAAGCTATTTTTATCTGTGGAGTGTAAGAGTCTCAAGCCTTCAATGAAGTAAAATGAATATCTTATATGTATACGTGTCTGAAGACCCATAATCTCAATAGTATAATATGTTAGGATTCTTAAAATATATAGCTTTGCTCTTACAAAGTTTTCTCAGGAAAACAATGAGTACATATTTTATGCGATATTTATAACCTGTATATCATTTTTAAAGAAAGAAAAGTAATAGTAATAGTAGTAGTAATAGTAGTAGAGGAAGAAAGAACAGAAAGAAAAAATTGTTTTATGCCTGATGTAAAAAATAGATGGACGTGATTGTACAGAAATGTCAATTTTAGATTTTATTTTCTTCTATTGATAACAACCTACCAATAATTACAAAATCTAGCAAAAATTTTAGGAACATATTTTTATATATCCAACAAAGCTGATTTTTAAAATAAATACAACCCACAGTGATTGTCTTTCCCACCGTCTGTTAGTACATGTTTAGCAAAAATGAATTCCAAAGATAAATAAGTTCATAACAAATAAATATCTCAAAATCTAAAGTAATGCAAGTAATGCAATTATAAGATGTGAGATGATTACTATTGTAAGTAGTATTTATCAACTAATTTATTTGATGATATTTTCAAGTTTATAAGCTAAGGGTCATCAAAGTAAAATTCTCCAGTTCTTACTTTAAAAATCGGAATCAGTTGCATTATTTTTTTCTACATCTTTTTATACTGAATGACAAATTAGTGAGACTTGATTAGCATAAATAGAAATACGTGAATCCATGTATTCTCAAAAAGGACATGATTATTGGATGATTTCATTCATAGATGACATAGATATTTTGAGATATAAAGAAATGTTCATTAAAAAAATAGATAAGACGGGAGCACTTGAGTGGCTCAGTTGGTTAAGGGTCTGAGTCTTGATTTCAGCTCAGGTCATGATCTCACAGTCTATGAGTTTGAGCCCTATGTTCGGCTCCATGCTGACTGCATGGAGCCTGCTTGGGATTCTCTCCCTCCCCGTCCACTGCTCTCCGTCTCTCTATATAAGTAAATAATTAAAAAAAAAAACAGATATGATGAAAATGGTAGCAAAAGTTTGAATTATACGTACAACTCTTTCATTGTTTATATGGGATTTTTTTTCCTGACTTTTATGTAGTTACATATTAAGGTAGATTGTACAGAATTATGCTGCGTTTAATGAAATGGAGATTCTATTGCTGTGGGGTTTGTGCGTGTGTGTGTATGTGGTATGTTTAACACTATTTTTTAGGCATACTGGCATATCAGCTAATTTTATTATACCATAAGCCTAGTTCGGATGGCATATGCCTTCATTTTTTATTTTATTTCACTACATTTTTTTAAATTTGACTATAGTTGACACACAATGTTACTTTCATTTTAGGTATACAACTGAAGGGAAGAAAAAATTCTGCTCAATTCTCAAGATCTTCCAGATGGACTAAGAATTAAATTTACATGACAGATTAATAGGAGAAAAAAAGTTTTATTATGTGTGCATGGAGACCAAGTTATGAAATTGAGGCCTAAAGAAATGACAAGGCAGTTTTTATACTTTTTAGGCAAAGAAACAGTAATTCTGTGAATGACTGACAAAACAAAGAAAACTTTGGAAGCTTCACTTAGTAAGGAATTCAAAATAGAATTTGGGTTGGGTAGTGAATTAGTAAAAAGTAATAGGGTTGGGGCACCTGAGTGGCTTAGTTGGTTCAACTTCTGACTCTTGATTTCGGCTCCAGTCATGAGCTCACAATCATGGGATTAATCCCAGCATCAGGCTCCATGCTGACAACACAGAGCCAGCTTGTGATTCTCTCCCTCTCTCTCTCTCTCTCTCTGTCTCTCTCTCTCTCTCTCCCTCCCTCCTCTGCACACACATGAGCACTCTTCCTGTCTCTCTTTCAGAAATAAACTTTAAAAACAAGTAATGAAGCTTGTTTCTACAGCCTCCTTAGCTCTAAATGTCCCACATCTGGTGATAAGGATGTCCTTTCACCTCCTGGTACAGGGAGGGTAATTTTCATATGGGAGATCTATTTCCTCCTTTCAGGGGCACAGAGAAAGGTCTGTGTCTTTCCCACATAGGCTGTCTCTTAAGTAACTTTTATTTAAAATAATCAGTGTGCCAAAGTGGCACATTTTGGGCAGGCTGCCTTGGCCCCTACACAACATAGTGATTCAACAACTCTATAGGTTATGCTAGGATAACATATATCTTTAATGTATATTGCACTTAGATTCAGTTCCCACAGCAGTAAAAATAAATAAATAAAAGAGCACAGCTTCAGCAATTCATTTAAACTCATTTCCTCATAATTCACCTGTATAAGGTTGAAATATGTTTGGGTGCTTAGGAAACTGTTCTGTCAATTTTACAGCCACTTTCTGGCTCTTACTGCTTAAATTCTTCAGTTAACATCATTTTAATACATTTGAAATCTTCTAATAATACTGAATCTCAAAAGGGAACTGGTTAATCTCTTTTTTTTTTTTTTTTTTTTTCTGAGGAAGTTCCCTATTTCTCCACTAAGTTACATACAAGTAACTGCATGGATAAAGGTTTTGATAGAGACAGTCTTTGAAGGGACATCTAAAACATTCTGTGACATCTTTCCCCTCTCACAAAACAAAGTATATTACTTGTCTTACATTAACATAACTCACAGGGGCCCACAACTGGTTCTAGTTCAAAGAACCTGGCTGTCTATACCTCTATATGTAAGATGTAGTTAAAAGCTGGTGGTAACCTAAAAGTAGAGCATTTTTTCAATGAATAAATGAAATTTAAAACTTTAATTTTTCCTTTATCAGAACATCTAGCTACATTTTACTTCCTAAAAGATAAATTCTGGAGAAAAAGCTAAAGATTCAAATATTATTTAAACCAGTTTCATATTAATTATTTTGTTTTTAGGTCTGATTTGCCTTTTAATTCTGACGATGGATAAGGACCCTCATCAATGAAAGACCCTAGATAATTAAGTTGGTGTGGGGAAAGATGGGGTGAGACATTAGTAAGAGAAACCTATGTGGATGTCTGCATTGTTCAATGTATAAGGATAGTTGATTTTTAGGCCATAGACTGGTGGAGGTTGCTTACACTAGACTGGTTTCTGACCCAGCACCTCTTAAATTATTCAGCTACAGTAAACAGATGTTTATTTTCTTTTATTTCTATTTTACCTAAGCCATTTGTATATTTTGGCTTACAGGGGAGAGGAAATTAACACTAATGAGATACATTCTGTAAACAAATACATGGAAAAAAAAATTAAAGTATCATTACGAACGAATTTCTATATAGTGACCCAAACTACACATAAGGAACAAAGCAACAAACCTGAAATCACAAAAGGCAAAAGGAAAAGAAAACTATTAAAATTTTTAGATTCTAATTGCCAACACAAAAAAGTTACACAAATAAAGAATCTCTTAGGCACAGGCCACAATGCCCTTTGTTTCCAACAAAATGTGAAATTTTGCTATTATGCTAAATTAGAATAAAATATTGCTAGTCTTTTTTTTAAATTTTTTTAAATGTTTATTTATTTTTGAGACAGAGACAGAGCATGAACGGGGGAGGATCAGAGAGAGAGGGAGACACAGAATCCAAAGCAGGCTCCAGGCTCTGAGCTATCAGCACAGAGCCTGACGCGGGGCTCGAACCCATGGACCGTGAGTGATATCATGACCTGAGCCGAAGTCGGATGCCCGACCCACTGAGCCACCCAGGCACCCTGAGAAAGATTGCTAGTCTTTACAAAATTACACTTGGATAAAGTTTGAATCCATTTTTTTAAGTTTTTTTCTTGCTTTTTTTAAATAGTAACTATTCTAGAACTTTTGATACCAATTAATTTTTATGATCCTTGTCTACAATATATGTATGGTTTATTTTTTGTATCTTAGTCTGACAACTTATTTTTTTTAAATGTTTATTTTTGAAAGAGAGGCAGAGAGAGCATGGGAAGGGTACAGAAAGAGGGAAACAGAGAATCCAAAGCAGGCTCTGTGGTTTGTGTGTGAGGCTGGTGGGGGCTAGAACTCATGAACCATGAGATCATGACCTGAACCAAAATAAATAGTCAAAAGTTTAACCGACTCCGCCACACAGGTGTCCTCAACACCTTCTTATTCTTATGGCAGTTTACCCTTTTCTTATCTCTTATTTGCCACAAAAAGACATAATTGTACTTTTTCTTTAATCTGTATTACCATAAATAAGTCATCATTCCCCCAGCCTTAGATGTTAAGTCTTTAAAATGTCTTAGGAGCTGCTTTTGGTCCTGTTACTTAAGATACACTCCTCAATGATGACTGCTTTGCAGTAAAGGATGATATAATTCTTCCAATAATAGATGAAACTTTCTGGACTTCTTCCTTATTACTTAGGCATTAGCAACCTTTCCAAGACCATATGGTGCAGATGGTCATCCCATTTCATCTGGCACCTTCCCAAATTCATTTCAAATTTAATACCAAATTATTCAAAGTCAACTTATTGCAAGGAGTTAATCATCCTTCTTTTTAGTAACAACTGGTGTATAGCTATAGATAAATTTAGAAATGTGATTACTAAGTAGAGTGAAAGATGCATATATTTTTGTTGTATCTGAAGTAATGTATTTTCTAAATTATTATATGTAGAAGTTATAATTATATCAAGTTTTTTTTTTCCTTTTTAGGAAGTAACATTCACTGTTACAAACTAAAACCATATTTTTACATCAAAAGCAAATATCTACAATAAAATGCTACAATAAAATGGCATTTTCTGTTTTCTACTATCTGTCTTACAATAATACAGAGTTAGGTCTTTGTTCTCTGGTATAAATAAGTTAAATTTCATAAAAATATGATGCACATTTAATAAATTACTAATAAAAATAAATATGTTAACTACATATTCTTAAACTATTAACAAAATCTGAAAATATAAAAGATATTGATTAAACACCTACTATGTTCAAAGAAATTGTGCTAGATCTGGAAATACAATAATGATCCAAAATTTTTCATCTTCAAGGAAATCACAGCCTAATGGAAAACACAGATGGATAAATGAATAATGACAAATAATCCAATATGCTGAGTGCTACAATATCTACTAACAATATGCTGTAGAGTTAGAGAAAAAATAGCTTTTACTTCTGGCTAAGAGAATGAGAGAAGTTCTGACAAAGGAGAGGATAGGAGCTAGCTTTCATTGTATCCAAATATCCTAACTGCCAAGAACATTATATGGGGTAGAAAAGGTACTAAGAAAGTTATGAACAAATGATACTGCTCAACACATAAGTTGGCCACAGGGCATTTATAAATAATGTTGGTGAGTATCATTGTATCAAAAGTTTAATTAAGCTACCCATGGTATTGCTGCATTAGCATCTGTTTTGTTTGGCCAAGTGGGCTTCCAGGAACTTAAGACTGACATTAGCTGCTCATCCAAGTGCATGTCCTAACTAACAACCCTCAAAGTCACATGAAATGTAAGCTCCTTTTATGACCAATTGAACAATGGACCTTGTGATAAAGAGTCTCTCTCACCCCCCAACAGCTTTTTCCTTGTGTGCCCCTTAGATAACACCTTACCATAGCAGAGCTTACCAAAAACCCACCCTTTTTTAGTTCAAATTGACCAATCCAGGCTTAGCCTGAGAACCCAAAAGAAAACCTTGGCCAACAGACCCTAGTAAGGGCATGTGCTTCAGGTCCAGTGACTCTCTGTTTGCACCCTGCCTTGACCTCCACTTAGGGCCTCCTGAGGCATGCCTTGTGTTTCCTGCAAGACTTACGAGTAATAAACTTCTCTATTTCAATTCCCTTATTGTCTTTTGTTGAACATTGGCTTATCATCTGACATTCTGGGCTCTACTTAACAAGTGTTAACTTAGCAAAGTCACAACACACAGAAAAATAAATATGTAACATTTTGTGAAAGATCTTTTCTCTCATTGTAGGAGGCTTATGTTTTATCTTTGAAAACAGCAGTTGAGTTACAGTCTTCAAACAGTAACCAGACATGGTAAAACTCCATTTTCTTTTTTGGTAGAATTCCATTTTTAACAGGAAAACTTTTGTAGTTCCTCTTCCCTGTGCAAGAGGGAAAGAAGACAGATGAAATACTTAGAAGGACGAAGTAAGATAGTGATGTAATAGAGAATGTTGGTGAAGTAGAGAAGTAATGCAAAATTGGAAACAAAGGTGAAGATAAATATTCAAGAGCTTTCTTCCCCACCTTTGGTAAAAGAATACTTGATGCTTGTTTCATGTGGAAAGAGAAAAAGAAAACATCTGTGTTATCCAGGTTGGGGGTGATCTGTGATTGAATTTATACTGGAAACATCTCTGACTTTTTATTTACTGCACCAGATAATTTGTAAGATTTTTTTTCTCTGATATTTGTCCAATTAAAATAATGGGAAGTCAAATCCTGATTTTTCATAAATGTTCTCTTGTTGTCACTCAGAGAAATAGCCTTAGGTTCTATCATATATCTGATGAAGAGGAATTTCCAGAACATATATAAGGTACTCCTAGAACTTAGTAGCAAACAGGAAAGAAAAAACAATTAAAATATGGACAAAGGACCTGAATGAAGATTTCTCCATAGAAGACATACAAATGGCCAACACGTATATGAAAAGATGATTAATATTACTAATCATCAGAGAGATGCAGATCAAAACCACAATGAGATTACTTCATGCCTGTTAGGATGTCAAAACAAAACAAAACAAAACAAAAAGCAAGTTTTGGTGAAGATACAGAGAAATTGAAACATTTAAATACTATTCATGGAAATGTAAATGGTACAGCCATTATGGAAAACAGTATGGAAGTTCCTCAAAAAATTAATATGATACAGGAATCCCACTTGTGAGTATTTATCTAAAATTCAAAAATCAGGATCTCCAAAATATATTTTCATTCCCATGTTCACTGGAGCACTGCTCATGATAACCAAAGTGAGAAACAACCTAAATGCTCATTGATGGATGAATGGATAGAAAAATGTGCATTTACATACCAAATGGCATATTAGTCAGCCTTTAAAAAGGAAATTCTACAACATGCAACAACATGCATAAACTCGGAGGATATTATGCCAGGTGAGATAAGTCAATCATGGAAGAACAAATACTGTTCGTTCCACTTATATAAGATACCTAAAAGAGGCAAATGCATAAAAGCATAGATTCTATCAAAACTTATAATGTATGAATATAAAACCTTTCTTTTTCTCTCTCTCTCTCTGGCTATTTTGTCCCTATTACCCAAAAATAGCCCTGGTAGCCTAATTTTAATTACCTAATGATATTAATTTGGCCTTATTCATTGTAATTATCATCACTAAACTACTATTGCACATGGATATCATTTACAAATGAACATAAATAAATAAATAAATAAATGACTAAAAATATTGTAATGGGAGGAAATAAATCCACTGAACTTTAACTCTAACTTCCTCCACTTTCTTTTTTTCTTTTTTTTTAATTTATTTACTTTAGAATGAGAGAGGGGGAAAAAAAGAGAAAGGAAGAGAGAGAATTGCAAGCAGATTCTGTACTGTCAGCACGGAACCCGATGCAGGGCTTAAACTCAGGAACCGTGATATCACGACCTGAATCAAAATCAAGAGTCAGACCCAGGTACCCGGGAAGAAAATAATATTTAAAGCCAGTGTAAAAACTGAATAATTTTGGTTCATGTATATCTGCTATAAAATTTAAGTGTAGAAATATGAAATGTTGTGAGTAGTATTGATTTTATGTGATTCTAGAAACTTACAACAGATACGAATGTTTTGCACTTTGTTTAGTATATTTTTCATTAAACATGTTGTATTTTATCTAGCCACGTCCTTTAGGAACTGTTTCTATCCAAGTAGATTTTAAAATCAAAACTCATTTAGGGCCATGGGAACAGTACTGTTGCATCCGCATCAGCACAACTCAAGAGTCATCCTTATACACAAACCAGGAACACTATTTACTCTTCCTGTGTAAGCACTATGTGAACTGAATGGCTTTACCTGTTTTCACAGACTCATATCTGACCACATATTTAAAACCTACATCTCTGGTACACAGAGATTCTTCCCTTTATTGAGTCTTGAGGTACAAGTTTTACTGTCCCATTAAAAACAATGCATTATTGTTCTTTGAAATCATTAAGAGGATAAAATAAAACAATTATAAAGGCAATAACATCAGTAAGGACCCACATGTTCAAAATAAGAAAAATCAACTAATAATAAGTTAAAGACAGTACTATAAAACATATTTGTAGAGTTAGCTCAACATTTATAATTTAGTTTTAACACAGTACCTTTATGGCAAGAATGTTATTAAGAAAATTATGGTTTAATTTAATCGTGTTTCCTTTATAGATTTTTTGTTATCCATACAAAACATGAACTATAAGCTTAAAGAAAGCATATTTAGCCTTACATCTCTATATGCTTGTTATACTACAAAAAATATATATAAAGAATACCTGTAAGAATATCCCTCTATTAAAAGGTTGAGGAACATTTAAAGAAAAAAATCCTTCAATAGTTGATGTTAATCAAGGGTATAGTGTTGGTTTTCTTTTTCTTTTACTTTCCTGGGGTGATACACCCAAGTCTTCCATTATAATCTGTATGAATTACCTACACTATCTGTTATTTATTGTGAAAACTGAGGCACTTTATGATGGAGCCTTTTAAGAAGCTACAAGTCAGGGCACCAGGGTGGCTCAGGGGTTCAGCGTCCCACTTGGCTCAGGTCATGATCTCACGGTTCATGAGTTCAGGCCCACCTTGGGCTCTGTTCTCACAGCTCAGAGCCTGGAGCCTGCTTCAGATTCTGTGTCTCCATCTCTCTCTGCTCCTCCCCCCGTTGGCGTGCTGTCTCTCTCTCTCTCTGTCTCTCTCTCAAAAATAAAAAATAAACATTAAAAAGTTAACCAAAGAAGCTAAAGTTCAATCTGTATGTAGTGCACATAGTCTTGGTGTAATTTATAATTTATTGGATGATATTAATATATATTTATATATTTATATTTATGCACACATACAGAAATGACAGAATACATTTCATCAACTGCTACATTAAATTAATCTGAAATGCTTATTTATGCCATATTTGGAGAACATTTTATAACAAGGAGATTTTTATATTTATAAATGTAGTATATGAAAATTAGTGATAATAAGAATGATTACCATTTAATCTGGACCAAAAACTGTACTAAATTTTTCCCATATACTTCATTTGATTATGAAAGAAAGATTAAAAGCCAGCAAATTCACATTTTTTAATAAATGAGGCAAGGATTTCTGCCATGTCTGGTAAGTTTAACTGCACAACTAAAAATATAGTTTTGCATGACATTCTAGACTAACATTTTCCTTCTTTGAGTTTCAAATATGTTAATAATTGTATAATGGCCTAAAGCATATTTGTTGAAAAGTCTAATTTTTTAAATATACTTTCTCTTTTTCAAAATAATTTTAGAAAACAATTTGAAAGTTTAGATGAAGATGAAAACTGATTGCTTTTAAAAGGAGAAAGTAGAAGAATAAATGAAGGAGTCCAATGCTACAAATATAAAGATATATGCTTTTTGTGTGTGTGTTCTGTTTTATTGTACTATATTAAAAAATGCAACATGAGATCTATCCTCATATATTTTAGGTGCACAAAAACTATAGGTTTTTAAGCTATAAGAATTGAAACGCACATGCAACACAAAATAAACTAAAAGCATACAAATATCTACATAATAATAATTTGTAATGTATAATAATTCCAAATATAATAATAAGTCATCAAAGATAATGGGAAAATTTACTTTAAATTAATATTGCATAAATAAATATTTGGGAAACATTAAGAGCAAAACCTAGTTTCTATATAGTATGTAGCATCTATTTTTAGGTTAAATACATGAAATTTAACTATAAAGAGACATTTAATGAATTCATAAATAAAACATAAAATATGAAATAAAATTCTGCTACATAACATTAAAAAGCCTATGTGTCAAAAATAATTTTGAGGATCTGAGAAAATTATAGGCATTATTATATGTTAAATTTGGAGGGATAAATACATAATGGCTGCATATAATGTAATTTTTTTTCAGATAGCTACAGTGGTCTGGGCATTTACTATGGTTTCCTCATCTTGTAGATATGAAGATGGTACAGTGATATGTTTATCATGTCTTACTGCTTCTCTAGAACTTTGGAGAGTAGAGGACCTGAAGAATCAGCATTGGGGTACTACTGCTTTGAAGATGATGAAGGGTGTCAATTAATTCCAGTGGGATACAGCATAGCCTGCACCTGAGAAATAAGCAATAAGAATTCCACCTGGCTTCTCTAAAAGATGCCTCTGACTCAGCATGACAGTGAATGAAAGGAGAAAAATGGCAAGAGAAGGCATGTACCTGGAAATTTTTCTGTGACTTAAACAGAGAGATTCTTTGGGGAAATTCCATTTTCCCTAGGGCATCAAAAAAATCTTAATAATGGGGAAACATTTCATAAGAATATGGATGGTCTTCATTTCTTTCCACTCCCTAATTTCTGAGAGTGTACTTAATCAAAGACTCATAGTAATAAAATTTAAAACAGTAACATCATGTTTCTGGGGTTATTGTGGAAACTAAATGTAGCTATTGTCATTATTGATGTTAGTGGTGTTACTAATCAGTAATATCCATATTTGATGCAATAATCTGCCAACACTGAGGCATTTGAACTAATCATTATTATATTTTAATTGAAAATAAGTTATATGGGACTATCTAAATCATCTATATGTAAGTAAATATACACAAATATATACATATGCATACTTAAAATGGAAGCAACATGCAGAAGAATGAAACTGGACCATTTCTTACACCATACATGAAAATAAATTCAAAATGATGAAACAAATAAACAAATGTGAGACAGGAAGCCATCAAAACCCTAGAGGAGAAAACAGGCAGCAACCTCTTTGACCTTGGCTGCGCGACTTCTTACTTCATGTCTCCAGAGGCAAGGGAAATAAAAGCAAAAGTGAACGACTGGGGCCTTATCATGATAAAAAGCTTCTGCACAGTGAAGGAAACAATCAACAAAACTAAAAGACAACGGATGGAATGGGAGAAGTATTTACAAATGACATATTGGATAAAGGATTAGTATGCAAAATCTATAATATCACCTACTTAAAATTTTGATATATTCAGTGGAGAGTAAGATGGCAGCAGAGTAGGAGGACTCTAGGCTTGGCTCCTCCCATGAACACCACTAGATAGGTATCAAATCATCCTAAATATGCCATAAATAGATCTGAAGACTAACAGAACAAACTCCACAACTAATGGAGGACAAGAGGCCACATTGAAGAAAGCAGAAAGTGTGGAGATTTGGTTTAGGGCAGAAAGGGATCCCAAGTGCTACAGGGGGAAGAAGCTGTGGTCACAGAGAAAGGTGAGAGCCAGAGGAGCACACAGGGGAATGCATGGAAAGAACCAAAGCCACTGACTTGGAAAACAAGAGGGGGTGAATTTCATGAGTTCTTTAAACAGAAAGGCTTAAAATCTGGAGTTTTAAAGGTCAGCGGGGTTGCCTGGGATAGAGCCCAGAGGGCACTGCACTGATCCTTGAGAGAAGGCAGGCAAGCAACCCAGGGGAAGACAGCATGGAAACAGTGATCTGGAGAGTGCCAAGGGCACACAGTGAGGAGATTATTCACTCTTCTCAGAGCCCATCTCTGAGAGGTAGCATTCACTTCTTGGGGAACAAAGGAGCTGGCCTCCCCCAGCAAGTATATCCCTCCCCCACCCCTGTGCATTAACACAGAGCCATCTGTGGGAAGCAGCACAGCCCCAACACTGGCTGCTTAACTTCATACACCAAGCCCCACCCCTGCACTCTGGTGCACCTG
The DNA here is from genome assembly GCF_018350215.1 of Panthera leo. Taxonomy (NCBI): domain Eukaryota; kingdom Metazoa; phylum Chordata; class Mammalia; order Carnivora; family Felidae; genus Panthera; species Panthera leo. The sequence continues at coordinate 36,607,290 of NC_056691.1, read as the reverse complement.
CTCTTCTAAGTCACACTTGCCTCAGTCCCAGGGTGGCGGGCCACTCCCCAAAAGATTGGCATAAACCCCTGCCCACACCACGTCTCCTGACCAGAGAGTTCTGCAGGGCCTAGTGGAAGTAGTATCAGGTCTCATTTCACAAGTAGACCAGAGCACACCTAGTTAAAACTTGCCACATTCAGACCAAGGACCAGATACTTCCCCCAGCAAGCATGAAGAGTTTTGCAGATGACTGGCCTGAAGGATAGAACAGCCAAAACACAACAGCGAGCACATGCAGCACCCACCAGAGATACTCCCTGAAGTGTCACACCCTGCACACCACATGACTAACGTCTTCCTCATAAAGCCATTACTTTCAGGATCAGGAGACACACCTGGCTTTTCTAACATAAAGAAGAAAGCAGAGACTTAGACAAAATGACAAGACAAAGACATTTATCCCAGTGAAAGATTGAGATAAGGCCAGGTCTAATTGAAACAGATACAAATAACATACCTAATGGAGAATTTAAATGAAAAATCTTAAGGATACTCAAGGGCTCAATAAAAGAATAAAGACACCAGTGAGACCCTTACCACAGAGATAAAAGAGATAAAAAAGAATCAGAGATAAAGGGCTCAATAAAAAGAAAAAATGAGAAACACACTTGATGGAATGAACTGCAAGGTGGGATAAGTAAAGGAATGAATTCGTGGTCTAGAAGACAGAGTAATAGAAAGTAATAAAGCTGAATGAAAGACAGAAAGAAGAGTTATGTAACACAACAAGAGATTAGGGAACTCAGTGACTCCATCAAACATAAGAACATTCATATTATAGGAGATCAAGAAGTAGAAGAGAGAGAAAAGGGGGCAGAAAATTTATTTGAAGAAATCATAGCTAAAAACTTGCTTAATCTGGAGAAGAAAATAGATATCCAGATACAGGAGTTACAGAAAACTCCCATCAAAATCAACAAAATCAGGCCAACACCAAGTTGTATTGTAATCAAATTTGCAAAACATAAAAATAAAGAAAAAAAATGAAAAGCAGAAATACACAGAAAACAGTATCTTTTAAAGGGAAACCCATAAGCCTAGCAGGAGATTTCTCAACAGAAACCTGGCAAGGCAGAAGGGAGTGGCATGATATATTCAAAGTGCTGAACAAGAAAAATCTGAAACCAAGAATACTCCATCCAGCAAGGCTATCATTCAGAATAGAAGTAGAGATAAAGAGTCTCCCAGACAACCAAAAGCTAATGGAGTTCAGGAACACTAAACTAGCCCTGCAAGAAATATTAAAGGGGTCTCTTTGAGTGGAAAGGAGGGACCAAAAGTGATAAAGACAAGAAAGGATCATAGAAAAACTCCCAAAACAATGACAAACAAGTAATAAAATAGCAATAAATACATATCTATCAGTAATTACTCTGAATGAAAATGGCTAAACTCTCCAATCAAAAGACATAAAGTGGCAGAATTATTTAAAAAAAATTGCCTATCTTTATGCTGCCTACAAAAGATTTATTTTGGACATAAAGACACCTCCAGATTGAGGTGATGGGATGCAGAAATATTTATCATGCAAATGGATGTCAAAAGAAGCTGGTGTAGCAATATTTACATAGACACTATAGACTTTACAACAAAGACTGTAGCAAATGACAAGGAAGGGTCCTATATAATAATAAAGTAGATAATACAACAACAGATATAGCAATTGTAAATATTTATGAACCCAACATGAGACACTCAAATATATAAAACAATTAATAATGAACATAAAGGAATTAATTGATAATAATGCAATAATAATAGAGGACTTTAACACTTCACTTACATGAATAGAGAGATCATCAAAACAGAAAATAAACAAGCAAACACTGGGTTTGAGTGACATACTGGACCAGATAGACTTAACAGATATATTCAAAACATTCCATCTTAAAACGCAGAATACACATTCTTTTCAAGGGCACATGGGACATTCTACAGAATAGATCACATATTGGGTCACAAATCAGGCTCCAACCAATACAGAAAGATTAAAATCCAGCATGCACTCTAACTACAACATTATTAAACTAGACATCAGCCACAAGAAAAAATCTACTAAACAATGAATGAATGGGTTAATCAGGAAATCAAAGAAGAAATTAAAAAAAAAATACAAGCAAACTAATGAAAATGAAAACATCATGGTCTAAAATATTTGGGCTGCAGCAAAAGCAATCCTAAGAGGGACGTATGTAGTAGTACCTTAAGAAGCAAGAAAAATCTCAAATAAATAACCTAACTTTGTACCTAAAGGAGCTACAAAAAGAACAACAAATGAAGCTTAATGCCACCAGAAGGAAGGAAATAATAAATATTAGAGCAGAAATAAATGAAATAGAAAATAAAAAACAATAGAACAGATCAATGAAACCAGGAGCAGATTCTTTGAAAAAATTAATAAAATTAATTAATTAATTAAACCTCTAGCCAGAGTTATCAAAAAGAAAACAGAAAAGACCCAGATGAATAAAATCATAAATGAAAGAGGATAAATAACAACCAACACCACAGAAATACAAATAAGTATTGAGAGAATATTTTGAAAACCTATATGCCAACAAATGGGACAACCTGGAAAAAATATATAAATTCCTAGAAACATATAAATTACCAAAACTAAAACAGGAAAAAATAAAAAAAAAATTGGACTAATAACCAGCCTAAAAATTGAATCACTAATGAAAAAACTCCCAACAAACAAAAGTCCAGGACCAGATGACTTCACAGGCGAATTCTACCAAACATTTAATGGGGAGTGAATGCCTATTCTTCTCAAACTATTCCAAAATACAGTAAAGAACACAGAACTTCCAAATTTGTCCTATGAGGCCACCATTACCTTGACACCAAAACCAGATAGACACCACTAAAAAAGATAACCACAGGCCAATATCCCTGATAAACACAGATGCAAATATCCTCAACAAAACACTAGCAGACCAAATCCAACAATACATTAAAAAAAAATCATTCACCATGATCCAGTGGGATTTATTCCTGGGTTGCAAGGCTGGTTCAACATTTGCAAATCGATCAACATGAAACATCACATTAATGAAAGAAATGATAAGAACCATATGATCCTTTCAATAGATGCAGAAAAAGCACTTGACAAAGTAGACCATCATTTATGATGAAAACCTTCAATAAAGTAGGTTTAGTGGAAACATACCTCAACTTACTAAAGACTACATATGAAAAACCTACAGCTAATACCATTTTCAATGGGGAAACACTGAAAGCTTATCCTCTATGGTAAGGAACAAGATAGGGATGTCCACTCACACCACTGTTATTTAACATAGTATGGGAAGTCCCAGCAACAGCAATCAGACAACAAAAAGAAATAAAAAGTATCCAAATTGACACAAAGTCAAAATTTCACTATTTGCAGATGACCTAATAATTATATATAGAGAAAAACCTAAAGACTCCACCATAAAACTGCTACAACTGATACACTAATTAAATAAAGTCACAGGATACAAAAATCAATGTGCAGAAATCTGTTGCATTTCTGTACACCAATAACGACGCAGCAGAAAGACAAACTGAGGAATCAATACCATTTGCATTTGCACCACAAACAATAAAATACCTAGAAATAAACCTAAACAAAGAGGTGAAAGACTTATACTTTAAAAAACTGTAATAAACACCAATGAAAAAAATGGAAGATGACACAAAGAAATGGAAAGACATTCCCTGCTCATGGATGGAACAACAAATATTTTAAAAATGTCTTATACTATCCAAAGCAATCTACACATTTAGTGCAATCCTTATCAAAATACCAATAGCATTACACAGAGCTAGAACAAACAATCCTAAAATTTGTATGGAATCCCAAAAGACTCCAAATAGCCAATGCAATTTTGAGGAAAGTAAAGCTGGAGGCATCACCAGAATTCAAGTTATATTGCAAAGTGTAATGGCGAAAACAGTATGATAGTTGCACACACATAGACACATGGATCAATGGAAAACTAAAAAAACAGATATGAACCCACAGCTATAGGGTAAACTATTCTTTGATAAAGCAGAAAAAATATCCAATTGCAAAAAGAGTGTATCTTCAAAAAAATGATGTTGGGAAAACTGGACAGCAACATGCAAAAGAATGAAACTGAACCATTTTCTTACACCATGTAAAAAAATAAACCCCAAATGGACTAAAGACCTAAAAGTGAGATCTCAAACCATAAAAATCATAGAGGAGAACACAGGCAGCATCCTCTTTGACATTGGCCCTACTTCTTTCTACATATGTCTCTTGTGGCAAGGGAAATAAAAGCAAAAATAACCTAGGAGGACTTCATCGAGATAAAAATCTTCTGCACAGTGAAGGGTACAATCAATAAAACTAAAAGGCAACCTACTGAATGGGAAAATATATTTGCAAATAACATATCTGATGGAGGGTTATATCCAAAATATTTAAAGAACTTATAAGACTTAACACTAATAAAATAATCCAATTAAAAATGGGCAGAAGACATGAAAAGACTGTTTTCCAAAGAAAACATACAGATTGCCAACAGACACACAAAGAGATGTTCAACGTCACTCATCATTAGAGCAATGCAAACCAAAATGAGATATCACCTCACACCCTTTAGAGTGGTTAAAATCAACAACAAAAGAAACAACAGGTGTTGGCAAGGATGTGAAGAAAAAGCAACTCTCTTGCCCTGTTGGTGGGAATGCAAACTGGTGCAGCCACTCTGGAAAAAAGTATGCAGGTTCCTCAGAAAGTGAAGAATAGACCTAACCTACAATTTAGCAATTTCACTAGTAGGTATTTACCCACAGAATACAAAAATACTAATTCAATGGGATACATGCACCCCTATGTTTACAACAGCATTATCTACAATAGCCAAATTATGGAAATAGCCCAAGTGTCCATCGACTGATAAATGAATAATGAAGATGTAGTATATACATACAATGGAATATTACTCAGCCATTTAAAAAACTGAAATCTTACCATTTGCAATGACATGGATGAAGTTAGGGTATTATGATAAGTGAAATAAGTCAGAAAAAGACAGATACCATATGGTTTCACTCATATGTAGAATTTAAGAAATAAACAAGCAAAGGGATAAATAAAAAAGAGATGGAGAGGCAAACCAAGAAACAGACTCTTAATATAGAGAACAAACTGTTGATCACCATAAGGCAGGCAGGAGGTATGGGTTAAATACATGACAGGGATTCAGGAGTGTACTTGCCATGACGTGCACTGCGTGATACATGGAAGTGTTGAATTACTATGCTGTACACCCTAAGCTAATACTTCACTGTATGTTAGCTAACTGGAATTAAAATTAAAATAATTTTTTAACATCATATACAGTTATTATAACTTTTTTCATGTCTTTGTGTGGGTAATTCAAACATGTACTTCAGTCTGGGTTGATAGTGATTTTTCATCATCATTTTAGGTAATATTTCCCAGCTCCTATAGAGCTCACCTGATAATTTTTTACTGGATCCACACATTGTGAATTTTACCTTAGTGAATGATGATTTTTGGATTCAATTGTTTCTGAGATTTTTTTCTGGGATAAAGTTACAAGAAAAAAAAATTGACCTTTCAGGTCTTGTGTTTAACATTTATTAGTGACTACCAGAGTAGTATTGAATTTAGTGCCAAGTACCGGCACAGCTCGGAGATATTGTGGGTTTGGTTCTAGATTACCACAACAAAGCAAATCACAGTAATGTGAGTCTAATGAATTTGTGGCTTCCCAGTGCATATAAAAGTTACATTTACGTGTGGTGCCTGGATGGCTCAGTCAGTTAAGCATCCAACTTCAGCTCAGGTCGTGATCTTGTGGTTTCTGGGTTCGAGCCCCACATCAGGCTCTGTGCTGACAGCTCAGAACCTGGAGCCTGCCTCAGATTCTGTGTCTCCCCCTCTCTGCCCCTCCCCCACTCACACTCTCTCGCTCACTCAAAAATAAACATTAAAAAAATTTTAAGTTACGTTTACTCTATACTCTTGTCTATTAAGTGTGCAAAAGCATTGTCTCAAAAAAGTGTAGTGTACTTAAACTAAAAATTACTTTATTGCTAAAAAGTTAACCATCACCTGGGGTTTCAGTGAGTCATAATAAAGATTACAGATCAACATACATATAGTAATTTAAAAGCTTGAAATATTGTAAGAATGACAGAAAGACAGAAAGTGAGCAAATGCTGTTGGAAAAATGGTGCTGATAGACTTGCTCTATGCAGGGTTGCCACAAACCTTCAATTTGCAAAAAAAAAAAAAAACACCATGCAGTATTTGTGAAGCACAATAAAACTAGGTATGCCTGAGTTTCCCATTTCTGAGGCAAAATGCTTCTGGTTAAATAAGTCAGACTGAGAAAGACAAAACCACAGGATTTCACTCATATGTAAAATCTAAAAAACAAAAGAAATGAATAAACAAACAAACAAAAAGCAGAATAAGACCTATAAATACAAACTGATGGCTGCCAGATGGAAGGAGGTGGGGGGGATGGACAAAATGAATGAAAGGGAGCAGGAGATATAAGCTTCCAGTTATGGAATGAATAAGTCATGGAAACAAAAGGTAAAGCATAGGGAGTATAGTCAATGATAACTGTAACAGCATCAGCATCATGGGTACACTAGTGATGGGCACTGCATAAAATATAGGGGTACTGAATCACTGTGTGTATACTGAAACTAATATAACATTGTGTGTCAACTATACTCAAACAAAAAAAAAGCATAAAATTTGCAAATTAGACTTAATTTTTATTGTTGTATATTGAAAAGAATTTACAAACAACTTTTTTTTATTTATTTATTTTTTTAATTTTTTTTTAACATTTATTTATTTTTGAGACAGAGAGACAGAGCATGAATGGGGGAGGGTCAGAGAGAGAGGGAGACACAGAATCTGAAACAGGATCCAGGCTCTGAGCAGTCAGCACGGAGCCCGACGCGGGGCTCGAACTCACATACTGAGAGATCGTGACCCGAGCTGAAGTCGAACGCTTAACCGACTGAGCCACCCAGGCGCCCCTACAAACAACTTTTAAAAAACTTTTCATTTAGGGGGTTCCGGAAGATGGCGGCGTAGGAGGACGCGGGGCTCACAGCGCGTCCTGCCGATCACTTAGATTCCACCTACACCTGCCTAAAGAACCCAGAAAACCGTCAGAGGATTAGCAGAACGGAGTCTCCGGAGCCAAGCGCAGACTAGAGGCCCACGGAAGAGGGTAGGAAGGGCGGCGAGGCGGTGCGCGCTCCACGGACTGGCGGGAGGGAGCCGGGGCGGAGGGGCGGCTCGCCGGCCAAGCAGAGCCCCCGAGTCTGGCTGGCAAAAGCGGAGGGGCCGGACAGACTGTGTTCCCACAGCAAGCGCGACTTAGCGTCTGGGAGGTCATAAGTTAACAGCTCTGCTCGGAAAGCGGGAAGGCTGGAGGACAAAGGGAGGGAGAGCTGCTGAGCCCCCGGACGGCAGAGCTCAGCTTGGCGGGGAACAAAGGCGCCAGCGCCATCTCCCCCGCCCATCCCCCAGCCAAAATCCCAAAGGGAACCAGTTCCTGCCAGGGAACTTGCTCGCTCCGCGCAAACACCCAACTCTGTGCTTCTGCGGAGCCAAACCTCCGGCAGCGGATCTGACTCCCTCCCGCTGCCACAGGGCTCCTCCTGAAGCGGATCACCTAAGGAGAAGTGAGCTAAGCCTGCCCCTCCAGCCCCCGTGCACCTTGCCTACCCACCCCAGCTAATACGCCAGATCCCCAGCAACACAAGCCTGGCAGTGTGCAAGTAGCCCAGACGGGACACGCCACCCCACAGTGAATCCCGCCCCTAGGAGAGGGGAAGAGAAGGCACACACCAGTCTGACTGTGGCCCCAGCAGTGGGCTGGGGGCAGACATCGGGTCGGACTGCGGCCCCGCCCACTAACTCCAGTTATACACCACAGCACAGGGGAAGTGCACTGCAGGTCCTCACCACGCCAGGGACTATCCAAAATGACCAAACGGAAGAATTCCCCTCAGAAGAATCTCCAGGAAATAACAACAGCTAATGAACTGATCAAAAAGGATTTAAATAATATAACAGAAAGTGAATTTAGAATAATAGTCATAAAATTAATCGCTGGGCTTGAAAACAGTATACAGGACAGCAGAGAATCTCTTGCCACAAAGATCGAGGGACTAAGGAACAGTCACGAGGAGTTGAAAAACGCTTTAAACGAATTGCAAAACAAAATGGAATCCACGATGGCTCGGCTTGAAGAGGCAGAGGAGAGAATAGGTGAACTAGAAGATAAAGTTATGGAAAAAGAGGAAGCTGAGAGAAAGAGAGATAAAAAAATCCAGGAGTATGAGGGGAAAATTAGAGAACTAAGTGATACACTAAAAAAAAATAATATACGCATAATTGGTATCCCAGAGGAGGAAGAGAGAGGGAAGGGTGCTGAAGGGGTACTTGAACAAATTATAGCTGAGAACTTCCCTGAACTGGGGAAGGAAAAAGGCATTGAAATCCAAGAGGCACAGAGAACTCCCTCAGACGTAACTTGAATCGATCTTCTGCACGACATATCATAGTGAAACTGGCAAAACACAAGGATAAAGAGAAAATTCTGAAAGCAGCAAGGGATAAACGTGCCCTCACATATAAAGGGAGACCTATAAGACTCGTGACTGATCTCTCCTTTGAAACTTGGCAGGCCAGAAAGGCTTGGCACGATATCTACAGTGTGCTAAACAGCAAAAATATGCAGCCAAGAATCCTTTATCCAGCAAGTCTGTCATTTAGAATAGAAGGAGAGATAAAGGTCTTCCCAAACAAACAAAAACTGAAGGAATTTGTCACCACGAAACCAGCCCTACAAGAGATCCTAAGGGGGATCCTGTGAGACAAAGTACCAGAGACATCACTACAAGCATAAAACATACAGACATCACAATGACTCTAAACCCTTATCTTTCTATAATAACACTGAATGTAAATGGATTAAATGCGCCAACTAAAAGACATAGGGTAGCAGAATGGATAAAAAAACAAGACCCATCTATTTGCTGTCTACAAGAGACTCATTTTAGATCTGAGGACACCTTTAGATTGAGAGTGAGGGGATGGAGAACTATCTATCATGCTCCTGGAAGCCAAAAGAAAGCTGGAGTAGCCATACTTATATCAGACAAACTAGACTTTAAATTAAAGGCTGTAACAAGAGATGAAGAAGGGCATTATATAATAATCACAGGGTCTATCCACCAGGAAGAGCTAACTATTATAAATGTCTATGCACCAAATACCCGAGCCCCCAGATATATAAAACAATTACTCATAAACATAAGCAACCTTATTGATAAGAATGTGGTCATTGCAGGGGACTTTAACACCCCACTTACAGAAATGGATAGATCATCTAGACACACGGTCAATAAAGAAACAAGGGCCCTGAATGATACATTGGATCAGATGGACTTGACAGATATATTTAGAACTCTGCATCCCAAAGCAACAGAATATACTTTCTTCTCGAGTGCACATGGAACATTCTCCAAGATAGATCATATACTGGGTCACAAAACAGCCCTTCATAAGTTTACAAGAATTGAAATCATACCATGCATACTTTCAGACCACAATGCTATGAAGCTTGAAATCAACCACAGGAAAAAGTCTGGAAAACCTCCAAAAGCATGGAGGTTAAAGAACACCCTACTAACGAATGAGTGGGTCAACCAGGCAATTAGAGAAGAAATTAAAACATATATGGAAACAAACGAAAATGAAAATACAACAATCCAAACGCTTTGGGATGCAGCGAAGGCAGTCCTGAGAGGAAAATACATTGCAATCCAGGCCTATCTCAAGAAACAAGAAAAATCCCAAATACAAAATCTAACAGCACACCTAAAGGAAATAGAAGCAGAACAGCAAAGGCAGCCTAAACCCAGCAGAAGAAGAGAAATCATAAAGATCAGAGCAGAAATAAACAATATAGAATCTAAAAAAACTGTAGAGCAGATCAACGAAACCAAGAGTTGGTTTTTTGAAAAAATAAACAAAATTGACAAACCTCTAGCCAGGCTTCTCAAAAAGAAAAGGGAGATGACCCAAATAGATAAAATCATGAATGAAAATGGAATGATTACAACCAATCCCTCAGAGATACAAACAATTATCAGGGAATACTATGAAAAATTATATGCCAGCAAATTGGACAACCTGGAAGAAATGGACAAATTTCTAAATACCCACACTCTTCCAAAACTCAATCAGGAGGAAATAGAAAGCTTGAACAGACCCATAACCAGCGAAGAAATTGAATCGGTTATCAAAAATCTCCCAACAAATAAGAGTCCAGGACCAGATGGCTTCCCAGGGGAGTTCTACCAGACATTTAAAGCGGAGATAATACCTATCCTTCTCAAGCTATTCCAAGAAATAGAAAGGGAAGGAAAACTTCCAGACTCATTCTATGAAGCCAGTATTACTTTGATTCCTAAACCAGACAGAGACCCAGTAAAAAAAGAGAACTACAGGCCAATATCCCTGATGAATATGGATGCAAAAATTCTTAATAAGATACTAGCAAATCGAATTCAACAGCATATAAAAAGAATTATTCACCATGATCAAGTGGGATTCATTCCTGGGATGCAGGGCTGGTTCAACATTCGCAAATCGATCAACGTGATACATCACATTAACAAAAAAAAAGAGAAGAACCATATGATCCTGTCAATCGATGCAGAAAAGGCCTTTGACAAAATCCAGCACCCTTTCTTAATAAAAACCCTTGAGAAAGTCGGGATAGAAGGAACATACTTAAAGATCATAAAGGCCATTTATGAAAAGCCCACAGCTAACATCATCCTCAACGGGGAAAAACTGAGAGCTTTTTCCCTGAGATCAGGAACACGACAGGGATGCCCACTGTCACCGCTGCTCTTTAATATAGTGCTGGAAGTTCTAGCATCAGCAATCAGACAACAAAAGGAAATCAAAGGCATCAAAATTGGCAAAGATGAAGTCAAGCTTTCGCTTTTTGCAGATGACATGATATTATACATGGAAAATCCGATAGACTCCACCAAAAGTCTGCTAGAACTGATACATGAATTCAGCAAAGTTGCAGGATACAAAATCAATGTGCAGAAATCAGTTGCATTCTTATACACTAACAATGAAGCAACAGAAAGACAAATGAAGAAACTGATCCCATTCACAATTGCACCAAGAAGCATAAAATACCTAGGAATAAATCTAACCAAAGATGTAAAAGATCTGTATGCTGAAAACTATAGAAAGCTTATGCAGGTAATTGAAGAAGATATAAAGAAATGGAAAGACATTCCCTGCTCATGGATTGGAAGAATAAATATTGTCAAAATGTCAATACTACCCAAAGCTATCTACACATTCAATGCAATCCCAATCAAAATTGCACCAGCATTCTTCTCGAAACTAGAACAAGCAATCCTAAAATTCATATGGAACCACAAAAGGCCCCGAATAGCCAAAGTAATTTTGAAGAAGAAGACCAAAGCAGGAGGCATCACAATCCCAGACTTTAGCCTCTACTACAAAGCTGTCATCATCAAGACAGCATGGTATTGGCATAAAAACAGACACATAGACCAATGGAATAGAATAGAAACCCCAGAACTAGACCCACAAACGTATGGCCAACTCATCTTTGACAAAGCAGGAAAGAACATCCAATGGAAAAAAGACAGTCTCTTTAACAAATGGTGCTGGGAGAACTGGACAGCAACATGCAGAAGGTTGAAACTAGACTACTTTCTCACACCATTCACAAAAATAAACTCAAAATGGATAAAGGACCTGAATGTGAGACAGGAAACCATCAAAACCTTAGAGGAGAAAGCAGGAAAAGACCTCTCTGACCTCAGCCGTAGCAATCTCTTACTCGGCACATCCCCAAAGGCAAGGGAATTAAAAGCAAAAGTGAATTACTGGGACCTTATGAAGATAAAAAGCTTCTGCACAGCAAAGGAAACAACCAACAAAACTAAAAGGCAACCAACGGAATGGGAAAAGATATTTGCAAATGACACATCGGACAAAGGGCTAGTATCCAAAATCTATAAAGAGCTCATCAAACTCCACACCCGAAAAACAAATAACCCAGTGAAGAAATGGGCAGAAAACATGAATAGACACTTCTCTAAAGAAGACATCCGGATGGCCAACAGGCACATGAAAAGATGTTCAACGTCGCTCCTTATCAGGGAAATACAAATCAAAACCACTCTCAGATATCACCTCACGCCAGTCAGAGTGGCCAAAATGAAGAAATCAGGAGACTATAGATGCTGGCGAGGATGTGGAGAAACGGGAACCCTCTTGCACTGTTGGTGGGAATGCAAATTGGTGCAGCCGCTCTGGAAAGCAGTGTGGAGGTTCCTCAGAAAATTAAAAATAGACCTACCCTATGACCCAGCAATAGCACTGCTAGGAATTTATCCAAGGGATACAGGAGTACTGATGCATAGGGGCACCTGTACCCCAATGTTTATAGCGGCACTCTCAACAATAGCCAAATTATGGAAAGAGCCTAAATGTCCATCAACTGATGAATGGATAAAGAAACTGTGGTTTATATACACAATGGAATACTACGTGGCAATGAGAAAAAATGAAATATGGCCTTTTGTAGCAACATGGATGGAACTGGAGAGTGTGATGCTAAGTGAAATAAGCCATACAGAGAAAGACAGATACCATATGGTTTCACTCTTATGTGGATCCTGAGAAACATAACAGAAACCCATGGGGGAGGGGAAGGAAAAAAAAAAAAAAAAAAGAGGTTAGAGTGGGAGAGAGCCAAAGCATTAGAGACTGTTAAAAAACTGAGAACAAACTGAGGGTTGATGGGGGGTGGGAGGGAGGGCAGGGTGGGAGGGAGGACAGGGTGGGTGATGGGTATTGAGGAGGGCACCTTTTGGGATGAGCACTGGGTGTTGTATGGAAACCAATTTGACAGTAAATTTCATATATTAAAAAATAAAAAAAAATAAAAAAAAAAAAAAATAAAGGCGATTTAATAAAAAAAAAAAAAAAAAAAAAAAAAAAAAACTTTTCATTTAAAAGAAAAGAGGCTACTTTTGGATGTTACAGAGTCAATTGTCACATACAAATGTAAAACCAGAAGAATACAAAAGTAACATACTATAATTGTCAAATAAATATTAGCACTGTTAGTGTATTATCTATTTAATCACTATACATATTTCTGAAATAAACTAAACAATATTTCAACACCATAATTCCAACTGTTATCTTTATATTGAAAAATGAGATCCCTTTAGATTATTAGAATGTTTTTTTAAATAATCTTAAATATGATAAAACTTACCCATTCACTATTTGCAACTATGGAGAATGTATATGCTAGAAAAATAATTTCTGTAGACCAGCATAATCATATAAATTAGAACTACAAATACCCAAGATCTCAGAGGTAATTTAGATCTGCCAGTGATGGTTCTTTCTTATATTACCATCAATGACATTTGGTTCTATTTCAAATGCAATACAGTTCTTCCTTGCAAAGTAGCTTAAAATGTTTGCTTCTTTGTAGCACGTTATCAATCCAGTTATCATACTTCAAATTATTTTGTTTTTCTGATTTGGCTTTTACCTGTATCAATGATTAGTTTACATATTTTAAATATACAGTACATACATATATACATTGCCTGTGTATACACTCATACAAACACACCCACATATACACCACATATACACATAGTCTCTCTTAAAACTGTCTCAACTGGTGGTGCATAAATGCATTTTCTGATTTCTTTTTCCATCCATGATCAGAGGTAGGAGGGACAGGCAGAAATTCCCACATGGCATTCCAGTCCTTAATGTCATGATGAAATTCGCCAAAATTTAGAGCTGCTTCATGCTCATATTAAATCAGTATCCTAATACTATATTCCAAATTTATACCTTTCTTGTATTCTTTCTCCCTCATAGATTTTTCAACATTTTTCAAGGCTGAGCCAATGACAGCTACTTAAATTTTACACCCAAAGCACAAGTTTCAGGAAATCTCTCTAACACTTTAACTTCTTCAACTCTATTCTTCTGTGATTTGTAGCACCACTCTTAATAAGCAAGTTAAGGGAAAGGAAGATAAACTGGAATCAAAAACAACAGGCCAAATTATATCCAACCAGAATATCCTTTCCACTCTTTGCCAACTATAAACAATATCCTTGTGTCTATTACACAACTGATTTGTCTCTGTTCTGTCAATCACTAAAATCAAAGAATTCACACATCTGTACCTTTCCCAGTACGTAATAGCAGTTCTTTGTTGTTCCTTTAGCAACACTGGTTCCAAACCACACACATAAGTTAACAAAGTAGACACCATTTATACTGACCAGCAGTAACTGATATTTGTATACATTTACAAATAACTGATTACAAGCATATCTAAATATTGTACGATACATAATTGAAACCATATGTTAATGGATGAAAAAACATGACAAATTCTCAAAATTGTTTTAAATGTGAACATCAGAACTCACATTTTTCCCAGAAAGAGTTTAAGCATGTTGATTCTGATTTGAAGTGGTCTTCTAGGTCAGTCATATATATATATATATATATATATATATATATATATATATATACACACATATATTCATATGTATATATAATCCTATATTCATATGGAAGTCAGCAAGATACATTTTAAAGAGTAAGCCATATAATATTAGAATATATATTTTAATATTTCTTTGAGAGATTATGATTATCTATAACCCTAGCTTTCACAACCAAAAAATAAGGCAGCGGTAAAGATCACAAATAGGGCGATGATTACAAAAGTAATGGAAACATCTGTACTCCGAAAAACACCCTGTACAAGATACAAATTGGCAATCTTTTCTATGGCATAGTACTGCAGGTTAGCTGACAGCCACTAAAAGCCCCTTACTCTGCAATTTGTCTTGCCCTCAAAAGATGTTATGTAAACAAGGGCCCACATATAATTGTATCACTTTTTTTCTTTATATGATTTTAATATGTGGCTCTCCCCTGAAGGAAAATTCTCATTAATTGTGGGAAACAGCACATACATACTTGAAACATTTAAATATAACAGAAAGCAATTTATGGATATAAGTCTGTGTGAAAGGCTTGTACAAAATCACTTCTGAATTCAGCATGTTGGGTAATGAATATGTCATATTTATGGATGTTAGGATCAGCATAAAGACCTCCACATTTCCTCAAAGCACAGAACTAACTCAGGACTTCAGAGTTACTGGGAATGGGATTGGAAATCAAGTCTACAGGAGGAAGGCATGACAAGGAAATCTGAGTTGAAAATTGGTATCCTTTTGCTAATGAAAGTATGAGACCAGGACTCCAGCTCTATTTTAACCATCTCTGAACCCTGAACAAGGAATTACATCTCTCTAGGCCTCAGCTTTATCATATGTAAACTGGAAGACTGAATTAGACCAGATGTTTTCAGTAGTTTATGGGGCTTTAGGAGGACACAAGTGCAGGCCTCAAGTTCCCTAACACTTATAATACCAGTAAAAGAGTCTATTGTCACCTGTCATGTGTATCAAAATATGCATCTGCTTGAGGATCAAAACACAATTGTTTCTGAAAAATGTTATATTAAAAAAAATTGAGGGGCGCCTGGGTGGCGCAGTCGGTTAAGCGTCCGACTTCAGCCAGGTCACGATCTCGCGGTCCGTGAGTTCGAGCCCCGCGTCAGGTTCTGGGCTGATGGCTCGGAGCCTGGAGCCTGTTTCCGATTCTGTGTCTCCCTCTCTCTCTGCTCCTCCCCCGTTCATGCTCTGTCTCTCTCTGTCCCAAAAATAAATAAAAAACGTTGAAAAAAAAAATTAAAAAAAAAAAAATTGAGAACCACTGGCTTAGCTTATCCCTTCCAGTGGATAATGTTTTACTGAAATGCCACTGAAAACACTTGCTGATGATGGCAAAGTGTATTCTTCACACCAATAGAAAATTTTGGAGGCAAATTAACTGAAAAATTAACTGTAGGTCTACTTTAATAGTTTTTATTCCCCTTAGTAAAGACCAAACCATACTTTCACTCATATCAGTAAACAGCATTCATGGCCATAAGGGAGCTGTGCCAGAGAAAAGTGAATCAATTCAGCTAAAACCTTTGAAAGGAAGAAAAAGCACATCTATGTTTCTCTTGCCCTCTTTTCCTTACTCTTATTTCCTGGTTTAGGTCTCTACCTGTTGGCATCCTCAAGCAGTCTTTGCAACCTTCTCTTATACTGTTGCTTCTAATGCTAACTCTGGGGGTGATTCTGAGGCCTATCTACCCTCCTCACATCCCTGTTGTCACCAGTCATTTACAAATCTGCCAATGATTATATTGATGCTCAAAAATGTTTTCAAACCAGGTTAAACACCTTTTAAGCTGTAAATTAAGGTAAACTTGTACTGTGTTAAAACTTCTATTTTGCTGTTTTTTTTTTTCTTAACATGGCACAAAACTCTTTGGTGGTAGGGAAGATGATAATACCTGAAATTGTTTTTCAACATTGAATCAATGAATATAACTCTAAATTTCCCAAATTTCAAGACACTGTAGTAAAAACATCATGGACTGGGTAGCTTAAGAGTTCTAGGCTCATACCCTAATTTTTAATTTCCTAACGATAGTCTTGGAGAAATTACTGAATGACTTACAGCATCCTCATCTGTAAAATAGTGATTTAATTTTATTTCACAAGATGGTGTGAAAAATAATTTCCTGGTGAGACGCTGGGAACATGGTAGAAATTAACAAGTTAAACTTCCCATTTCCTCTCCTGCCAATACATTACTTTTGAGTTTAAGAGGTCAGGTTTGTTCCTTTAATTTCCTCCAATATGGCTGGCCAAAGTGCATTCTGGTCATTGTGCAGCCCTGCAGGCCTAAGAGGACATTATGCAAATTTCTCTGGTAGGCATAGAAAGATACCACTTTGATATCGCTCAAGTAAATATCTGACATTTTCATATACAGATTTTATCCTCTTTGTAGAAAAAGTTTTAGAGTTTCTAACATCATCTTGCTCCCACAAGAATAAATACTGTTCCCAATTGTTTGTAGCCACACTTCTTATGCTGCTCTTCTAAGCTTCCCATAACACTACTGTAAATCTCTCTGGGGACCAGAAATACATGAAAGCTGGTTTTGAGTTAGCTAAGTGAGCTGAGCATTGCCTAATCATTCATTCTTCCAATGAATATTGTGGAGTATTTCCTATGTGTCAGGATGATAAAAAGCACTTCCAATATAATGCTCTAAAAAGGGGGCAATCTTCCTTATCAAATGGGGGTACTGAGGATAAACAAATGCTTAAATAATGTAAATTAGAGCCCTTTATACAGATGAGCATTGTATGGGGGTCAGAGATGACTAGGAAAAGACTTCTTGAGAACAATACACTTAAACTGAAACTGAATGATGAAAAAGAGCTGACTTAGCAAAGACCTAGAAGACTGTTGTGAAGGACCAGCATGAAGTTCTCAAATAGTTTGTAACTATGCCATTAGTTTGATAGGTAGATTTACTATCCTTTACAAATTTAGACATTATTACATTAAAATGGCCATTACTGTTTTATTATTCTATGATGCTTATGTTTTCCTTATAAAAGAATGTTATGAGCAATGCTATTGATTTTAATTCTGAGAGCATATTTTATATGGTTCAATATTAAATATGTTTTCTAAATTTACATTTATTTTATATACTTTCAATATTATAATTTTAAAGAAAATCATTATTAACATTGTAACAACTTATTTGTTGTGGTTTTGTTGTCTTGCACCTTACTAATTTCCCCATATATTCAAACATAAAATCTATGTTTGTTGGAGTAAATTATTTTCCCGAGAAAAAATTAAATTCCATGTTCATTTAGTCTGTATTGTCACATATTGAATCGCCTGTCAAAATTATTGTTTCAACTTTTCAACAACAGTATATCCATCATATAGTACTGGAAAAAAAATTAAGTATAATTAAAGTCAAGTGGTTTATAATTTGTTGGTAGAATTGATTTTTCTCTGAAAACTCAGGCATATAAAATGAAGTGTGCTTTCCTGGAACTGGAAATTATGTTTTTGATCCTATGTATTCTCCTTATTAATAAATGCTGGCATGACTAGTAATTGAGAAGTATGTGAGCAACACAATGCAGGATGGTTTAAGTTTCCTTAGATGTGTTAGGATTGATGGGGAGAAAATGTTTCAGTTTAAGCTACTTTTGTTGTTTTTCATTTTGATTTATTTATTTTTATTTTTATTTATTTATTTTAATCTGAAATGACAAAATAATTGGTTTTAATAATACACACTCTGATGTCACTGTCCAAAAGACAAAAATTGGAAAACTTAGCACTAAGAGGCATTTTGTTACTTAGGAATAAGGTCATCAGGGAACACGCTGAGAAATTAAAACAAGTAAACTGTTCCCAGCATATTGTTTTTCAGCTTCACAAGTATTTGAGGACCCCCCTATTCGTGGGAAGACCACCAGTTACTCAAGAGCGGATGTCCAGGAACAAAGAAACCCATACACGTTCCTGGGAAATTGCAGAGTTAAGCAAATGTCTTTTAAGTTATGCTTGAAAGATCACAAAGGCTTTAGTAAGTTCCTGTGACCACTTCCCAACTGCAGGAATAACTGACCAAAAGACTGCTGGCTGGCAGTATAAAAGGGCCCTGAAGTTTGGGTTAGAGGACACACTGTTTTAAGAGTTACATCCCTGCCTTCTTAGTTCTTTGCTTTCAGTACTTCCTAGGGCTGTACTCAACTTAATGCACCGCAAGTGGTGAACCATTTCAGTTCCATTACAACATGAAATTATTTGGATACATCAACTAACTCTACTAAGGGGTGATATTTGTAGATCTAGAACAGCAATTCCCAATGTTTGAACTATTGGAGATTCCTGAGTCACTTTCCAGGGGACTGTGAGGTCCAAAAAATTTTTATAATTGCATTTTTTTTAATTTTAATGTTTTTGGTTGCTATCACACAAATTACTACAGATATAAACAGCACAAAATAACTCACAGTTCTGTAGACCAGAGAAGTCTGACATGGGTTGTACCAGACTAAAATCAAAATTACCAGTATGACTTTGATCCTTTCTGGAGGCTGTCTAGGAAAATCTGTTTCCTTACGAATTCAGGTTCTTGTAGGAGAAGTTCCATTTTCTTGCTGGCTGTCAACTAAGCCATTTTCAGCTTCCAGAAACTATGTACCTTCCCTGGCTCATGGCCCTTTCACTCAATCTTCAGTAAGTAATAGTGGGTTGAGTGTCTTTCTCAATGCAAATCTCTCCTACTCCTTTTTTTCTGTCATCTCTCTCTCACTGCAGTTAGGCATGGTTCTCTGCTTTTAAGGGCTCAGATGATTATAGTGGGCCAACCCAATAACCTAGGATAATCTCTCCAGGTCAAGGGCCATTAACTTTAACATATTCACAATCTGTTGTCATGTAATGTCACATATTCATAGGTTGTGAGGATTGAGACATCAATATCTTTGATAGTATTCTGCCTACCACATTAACACTTCATCTTTTTAACACTGTTGCCATTTTCATTGAGGATGCAAAAGCAATAGTGTATAAAACTGTTAGCATTTTGTGGTGCCTGAGTGGCTCAGTTGGTTTAGCATCTGACTGTGGCTCAGGTCATGATCTCATGGTTTGTGAGTTCTGTGCTGGCAGCTCAGAGCCTGGAGCCTGCTTCGGATTCTACGTCTCCTCCTCTCTCTGCCCCTCCCATGCTCATGCTCTGTCTTTCTCAGTCTCTCAATAATAAATAGATGTTAAAAAAAAAAAAACTGTTAGCATTTTAGCACAATCAAGGCATTGGCACCAAATTGTATTTGTAGTTATTGTATTTTTCACTTCCAGTTGATTGCAAATAAAGAACATCAAAAACATCCTTGATGGAAAATTAACATTACTTTTTATTTTTTTTTTAACATTTATTTATCTTTTGAGAAAGAGACAGTGTGTGAGGTGGGGAGGGACAGAGAGAGAGGGACACAGAATCCCAAGCAGACTCCAGGCTCTGAGGTGTCAGCATAGAGCCCAAAACAGGGCTTGAACTCACGAACTGTGAGATCATGACCTGGTTGAAGTTGGATGTTATTGCTGACTGAGCCTCCCAGATGCCCTGAAACATTAACATTATTAATTTTAATAACTATTAATTCGTCAGTACACCTCTTTGTTATACTGTTTCATGAAAAGATAAAGTGTTCATAACTATTTCTGTTGTTTGTATTATATATATAAGTAGACTTTCTTTTCATGAAGCTACATTTTTGTTTCAATGAATAGCAGACAGATTATGGTTATTTACATTTGTTATTTAGATTTGTTTTGGCTGATATAGTCTTCTACATGACACTTCAAGAAACTAACTCATCATTTGTTGCAAAGAATAAGATTTCAAGAAAAAATATAAATTTGATAACTTTCTAGGTGCCATCATGAAGTTGAGAACTATCTCCAGCGGTGATAACGATGAATGTTGTTTTGCTTTATATATTTTATAATAAAATGTGGCACCCCTTGGAATACCTGCATACCTCAAAGAACCAGCATTTTTCAACCAGTTTTGTTGTTGTATCTAACAAAATTGTGAATAGGTGAAAAAAAAAATCCATTCAAGGATCAAGTTATGTAAGATAGATTTTAGCATGCAGTGATAGTTTCATATTTTAATGTTCATGGATATGATTTCAGATTCTACACAATTAAACTTTTTAAAACTATCACTTATCTGAGAAGAGTATGAAATTACTTTTCTATTTCCCAAATATATCTTTATGAAGCTGTTATTTTCTTCAATATACTTCAACCTAATCAACATAGCAACAAAATAAAAGCAGAAGCATATTGTAAATCCAGCTATCTTTGGGAGGGGAAATACAGTCGTTTTTCATAAACATTTTATTAAAGTGTACGAAGGATTTATTACTGTCATTTATAAATGAATACGTAAATACTTTTTAAATCTCTTAATTTTAATGTCAATATGGTAAATAGGGTAAACATAATTACATACCCAAATTTTTTTTGGATTCCATAATTTTAGTAATATAAAATAATCCTGAAATCTAGTTTTAAGAACTAGAGAAACTGGTTGATATTATATTTCATTTTAGTATATTCAATCATAATATTCTTTTATTATTAATGGCATTGTTAGATATTTAGGATAAAAAGTCAAATTTATGTAGTTCTACGATGGAAATATATAGGTAATAAATAAGCAAAAGGTATTAGTTGCTTTGTAAAGGTATGATCACATTTTATATATATTTGGAAATATGATTTTTATACTGTTAGAATAACCAGATTTAAGACTATATATTTTTCTTTTCATTTCTATCAGTTTTTTCCTCATGTATTTTGAAAATCTCTGTGTTAAGTGCACACATATTCAGAATTGTTATATTCTTGGAGAATTAACTCTTTTATCATTCTATATCATTATGTAATGGCCTTCTTTATTCCTGGCAATCTTTGTTTGGCAGTTGCTTTGTCTGAAACTGATACAGCTCTTTCAGCTTTCTTTTGATTCAGCTTAGCATGGCATATCTTTCTCCAGACCTTTACTCTTAACCTATATCGTTTTATCAAAAGTCAGTTTCTTATAGACAATACAGAGTTGCTTTTGTATCCATTCTATTTGTCTCTGATATATTTAAACCATGTACACATTTAGAGTGATTATTGAGACATTTGGGTTAATATTCTTCATGTTTGTAATTATTTTCTAATCATTATATATTTCTAAATATATATGAATACTGTATCTGTAATCATATATGTATAATATAATGCAATTAATTAAAAGTAAGTGTTCGGTGAAAATGTTTTATAGAAAACACAAATAAATATACCGCATTAACCATGAATAGGAATATTAAAAATATGGTTTATAGAACCTACTCAATGGGAAATAACTATTTTGTATAGCCATTAAAAATGCAAAATTCTAATTCTGGGCTACTATTTTGTTTATGATATTTAAGTCCATATCAGAACTTTATAATAAGTAATTTCTATACATGATAAATAATATATGTGCTAATAGGCATTCTTTCCCAGCTATTGCATGGAAAAAAGGAAATAATAACTTTACAAAAATATATATTTGTCACTTCATTGGAAACATTTTTTAAGCTTCTGATATCAACAGAAATCAAGATGGCATCAGATTATATAAGAAATATAATTGGTTCTTCATTTCAAAGGTTCACATATTCAAATTATTGAATTTTGATGCAAAGTTGCTTGTTTACCAGGCTAGTGAGAGACATCTCAATTGTAATAGATATTGTACTTTTAATTCTTAATTTACAACATAGAGTCCTAATTTATTCTATTTTGTCACTAGTACTGAAAGGAAAAACAAATCATAATAAAAAGACTGTATTATTTAAGACCAATTACTCAGCAAAATGGTATTGTCAGTAACTGTCATCCATGTAGTGAGAATATGGAGAGACCTCTATATCTGTCATGTAAGCAGTACAGTGTCATGGTTAAAATGCAGTTTCTAGAGTCAAAATGCTAAAAATTGAATTTTAATGCTAAATATCTTTACTAGGGGACTTGGATAAATCACACAATGTTTTCTCTTTAGTTTCTTCATGTGCCTAAATGGGAATAATATTTACTATAGATTTGCTTTAATTATTAAATGTAAGAATCTATGTGAATGACTCATCAGATTTGCTTTCACATAATAAATTCCATTAACAGGTATTAGCTACATATATATGATTGTAATGTGTCTGGAAAACCTTTGCCAAATAATTATTTCCTTTCCAGTGTCTTAAAGTTCACAATTATAATAGAGAAGGGACATCAGAGGTCAGAAGGGTACTGCTTGACTTTAGTATTTTATAAAGGTTTTCTAAGACAGTTTGTGGTTAGAAATAAATGCTACTGTGTTTTCCCTTGGTGATCTTATCTTAAAATGTAAATGCTCCAAGGAAGAGTAACTTCCCAGGAATTGGTCCTCACAAGGTGATTAGTTTTTGATGAGGGCAACTATCATTCATGGGAAAGCATATTTGCATAGTAGTTTTAAGAACATGGGACCTGAACTGAATAGTGGTTCTAATAATTACTACTAATCTTGGAAAAATTATTAGATTTTCATTTGTCTCAGTTACTTCTTTGTAAAATGTGTGTGTGTGTGTGTGTGTGTGTGTGTGTGTGTCTGTGTGTGTGTATACATATATATAATTTTTTTTTTTACCTACCACAAAGGACTATAAGGACTATTGTTAGGGTTAAACAAGTTAATATTTCCTTTATTTATTTACTTATTTATTTGAGAGAGAGAGAGAGAGAGAGCGCGCGCAAGCTTGTGAGAACAAATAAGGGAGGGGCTGAGGGAGAGGGAGAGAGAATTTTAAGCAGACTCTGGGCTGGGTGTGGAGCCCAATGGGAGGCTGGATCTTACGACCATGAAATCATGATCTGAACTGAAATAAAGAGTTGGACATTTAACCAACTGAGCCACATAGGTGCCTCAAACAAGTTAATATTTCTAAAGCCCTGAGAAGAGTGCCTAGGACATAATAAGAACTACACAAAAGCCTTTTATTATTATCATGTCATTATTATTCCAAAAGATACATAAGGGAGGAAACCACTTTTAAGGAACTGCAATGCCCACTAACAATCCCAGTGATGTGGAAGAAAAATATATAAACCCTCTTTGGAAGAAAATAACATTATCCATAGACTTGAAATATTTCCACAATTAATACCATAAACACACTGTCTGATACAAAATAAAAAAAAAAAAACTAATTATCAATGTGAGAAGATAGAATAAAAGAAAATCAACATAGCCAATAACAACAGAAACACACAGGAATATTAAAATTATTCTTGTTAATAGACACATACTTTAAAATATATATTGAGCAATATAAACAAAATTGAACACTTCAAAAGAAAACTAGAAATTGTGTAACTCAAGTACAGAATAGAGAAATTAAAAAAAATCAACAGGTGAATTTAGCAGGAGATTAGAAAGACCTGAAAAGGGAATTAGTGTATTATGTTACCAAACAATCTATCACAACGGCTAACTCAGGAGATGAACGGGTGAGCCTTGGCGCACTGCCACTACCAACTACTCTGTCCCTAGAAACCCTGAGAGGGCTGGGCAAATTGAAAGCATGGCTCCCAGATAAATTTGTGAACACTGTTTAAAAAAAAAAAAACAAAAAAAAACAAACCTTGGGTAACCCATTGCAAGAGAAGCCAATAACTCAAGAGATGAGGGTTTGGAAAAGAGAAAGAAGAAATTTATTTCATGTGCTGGCATCCAGAGCAAGTGGCAGGCTCAAGACGTAACAATCGAACACTCTTCCAACAAGATGGACACCTACAGTTTTAGAGGAAGAGCTTCAGAGGGATACAATACAAAAAGGCAAGCAGGGAGCATGTGATTGGGGATGGGGCTGGTACATGTTCAGCCCATGATCAGGCAAGGAAAGGCACATGTGGGGTGTCTCTAGGCATTTTATTGCTATCAGGGTTTTTCTGGTCTGGAAGTTGAAATGTTTCATTCATTGTCAATGCCTTAAGAAGGTGGGATAAGAAATACCTGTTAAGGTCTATAGTTGAGCAAGAAGGCTCACTGAAAGTTGAAGATAAACTTGCAATAAACATCCAGAAGGAAGCTTAGAAAGAATATAAAAATATATATTGAAGGGGAGAGGGGGAGAGAAAAGAGCAGTCACATTTGGAAAAGAATGAACTCAGAACTTTCTAAACTAATAGGTGATATCAAGGGATGTATTAAATACATTCTAAAACCCACAAACAGTATAAGCAAAAAGTAATCCACAAAAAGTAATCCACTGTTAGACACACATAATTATTTTACAGAAAAGCAAAGTCAAAGAGAACTTAAAAGGAACCATAAAAATAAGACAGATTACCTTCAAAGAATCAAATATTAGTCAACTTGTAAATATTAGTCACATAAGCTAAATTACATCCTCAAAGTATTGATAGGCTTACTTCCAAATGATAATTCACTAGGATAACTTATTCTATTTTAAAATAAAATAGAAAGAATTACCATGAATTATTGACATTCTCAGAAAAATTAAAAAGATAGCATAGGATATTTTGCAGCCAGAAGGTAAATGAACCCACATAGAAAACTAAGATGAAACACCAAAAGATTCAAAGGAAGTGTACCATTTTGTACTGAAAGTTTTAGAATTCCTTGTGCTCCACATATGGGAGAATATTTGGTGCTTTAAATTGATTTCCTTTTAGCTATTTTTGTGGTTACATAGTATTCCATTTTTGTATTTATTTTTATTTACCTGCTAATGATGTTGAGAATTGTTAATATACTTATTGGATTTTTTAGTATCTTCTTTTAAGTGCCTATTCAAATAGTTTGACAATTTTTTTTTTATTCACCTGTTTGTTTCTAAGGTCCAGATTTTTAGTTTTTAAAATATATTGTGGAGGGGTGCCTAGGTGGCTCAGTCGGTTAAGCTAGATTTCAGCTGAGGTCATGATCTCACAGTTTGTGAGTTTGAGCCCCGCACTGGGCTCCATACTGACAGTGCGGAGCCTGTTTGGGATTCTTTCTCTCTCCCTCTCCCCGCCCCTCCCCTGCTTATGCTCTCTCTCTCAAAATACTCTTAAAAAAATAAAATATATTGTGGATATAATTCCTTCCCAGTCATACATATGACTTACAAATATTTTCTACTAGATACCATATTGATTATGCTTTTTGATGAGCATGAATTTTTGATTCTTATAAATTCCAATTTATCAACGTTTTATATGGTTCATACATTCTGTGTCCTAAGATATCCGGCCTAACTCAGAATTGTGAAGATGTACCCCTGTTTTCTTGTATTATCTCTACTGATTTTAAGTTAGGCCTATGATCCAGCTCTAAGATTTTTGTCTAAGCTGTGAGATAAGAGCCAAGCGTTACAGGTGCTGCTGCTTTTCCTCCTTCTCTTCCTGCTACTTGTACAATTTCTCCTCCTCCTCTTCCTCCTGCCCCTCCTTCACTATGTATAGCTCACATGTAAAAAAAAAAAAAAAAAAAAAAAAAAAAAAGTGCTGGGTTATGATCCCTCTTCTTGAGGATAGAGGATCTATAGAATTGTTTAACATTGTTCATGAAAGATTTGTTTTTTCTCCTCTATTATTAAATTCACTCAATAATTTACTTATATCACTATGGGTTCATATTTATTTTATACATTGGATTATAATACTAATCTATTTGATTTATTTTGTTGCTCACATTGTTTTCATATTCATGAAAGAAGTGTCTCCAAATGTTTGATAGCTTTGTACTACAAAGTTTATTTATTTTATTGTATATACATATTTTTTTATTTTTGAGAGAGAGAGAGAGAAAGTGTGAGTGCAAGTGCATGCACACATGGAAAGGGCAGAGGGAGAGGGAGAGAGAATCTTAAACAGTCTTCATGCTGAGGGTGGAGCCCAATGCAGGGCTTGATCTCACAGCCTTGGGAACATACGCTAAGCCCAAATCAAGAGTCAGGCACTCGAGGAACTGAGCCACCCAGGTGCTCTGTACTGCAAACTTATTAAGGGTTAACTTTTAAACAACTTGCTACCTTATAAGAAAGTAGTAAAAGTGACTTTAAGTGAGACAGAGAACCCCTATGTAAATGATTTAGTCTAAAAATTAATGAATGTAGCACTTGGCATGAAGGAGCTAAGTTCACACGTCAATGCCTTCAATAATAATAATAATCAGAATTTACCTAAGCATAAGTTCTTCGAACAAATATTATATGTATAAAATAACATACTTAAAAAGAGAAGGAAAAATAACTGCCTCTGCTTTTCAGTACCTGTATTTTAACAATCAAAATCATGCTAAAAACAGATTTAAAATAATGCCTAGCTCTCTGAAGTAAGATTTAAATCAATGTAGGCTTTTATGGATGACTGAAGAAAACACCAACAAGGAAAAAGAAACATATTCTTGATATAATATATAAATACATTTCTAAAATTAAAAAACAAGTTTAATTCTGGGGACAATAATATAACATGAGACACAATAGAACATGTTTGGCCCTTTTATTCTAAAAACACTATAGTCGAATTGGATTATAGGCACAATACAGATAAGCTTTATGAAGTGGTATATAAAAGTCTGCAATGCTTAGAGTGTCCATAAGTCAATAAAAGATGACTTACTGTTAAAACATTCCTAGACATTCTAAGTAATATGAATAGATGTTTGATGACACTCTTAAAATGAAAAATTTATCTGCTTAAAAGCGCTCTAAATTTTCTCCAAGGAGTGATGATAAATAACCCCTATGTATTGTGATAAGCTAAAGCAGATGACAGGAACATCCAGACTTTCCACATAACATCATTATATTTAGCAACTAAGAGGAGTAATGTAAGTGTTTTGTGTTTTATTTGCATTTTTTTATTACCACAGTGCAAATTCTAAATGTAACTTTTAATTTGAAGATCCACCTATAATACTGCCATAGACTTTAAACAATTTAGCTATACACAAAGATATGTCAGTAGGACACAGAGAAACAGTATATTTAGAGCAATTTACCCTAGAAATTTCCAAATGAATAAGTTCATTTTATACGTTAAAATGTTAGTACTCAAAAAATTTTAATGACTTCTCCAGCTTTTCATACAGCAGAATCAGAATGAAAACTCAAGACCCTTCCCTTATTCACACTTTAATTTTTTATTCAAATGTAAAACAGACATTTTAAAAAGCTAAAGGCTTTATACATTTTAAAAATGAGAATGTAATAATAGAAATATTCCAAAGTTATCACAATATTCAAAATTTTCATGTCTAGAAGTTGTCCAAATTTTCTTCCATTACAGAAAAAAACAGAATTTTCATCCCTGGGTATATATATCAACATGTGTACACAAATATCTTAGTAAGTTGGTGATACATTCATAATAGGAAGAAAACACTATTCCATGCAATTTTGCATGGTATTTTTTCTTAATACATTCTGATTTTTAAGTAAAAATGTTAATGTCTTAAAAGCTACATCAAAAATATGATTTTCAATTTTTACAAAATTCAATTAACCTGAATATAGAAGTTTATATGAAATTGTTCATATATTAAGAAAATATTAGGTAGAATCACTAAGACTTGTGTAGTAGTGGTTATTATGTATTCTGGACTTAACAATTTTAGAATAGAAAATTATAAAAATATATGAAATTTAGATTCTATACACATTGTTTTTGGAAGGGCATTCAATAATTCTCTATTAATAACATGTTATCATTAATGTGATATGCTTCAAAAGATAGTCTGACAACTTACATAGCTTGATTTTAAATGCACTTATATAATTTTTAAAAGATTGTAGGTATTGTCGTATATCTAGAAACTTTTTATAAACTCAAAGGACATACAAATTATTTTTTAATGTCTATTTATTTATTTTGAGAGCATGAGCAAGGGAGGGGCAGAGAGAGAGGGACAGAGAGAGAAGGACATATAAATTCTTAAAAACATGTTAAAAAAGTCACGACTAATAAAATTGGATTCAATATTACCTACCATATTAAATTCAGGGAAACTGATATCAGCCATTTCTATGAATGCATTTTGTCTTCCGCTTGTAATCATGTTTTATTTTGTATATCTCTACTCTCTTTCACTTCTTCAAGGGGAAAATGTATAACAGTGCACACTGACAGAGTTATCCTTTAATCAAATTTTATAAAAGCTTGGGGAATATTTAGAATTTATATGGCTGTCTGATTTTAAAGAGGTGCTTTGCATTAGTTGTCTAGGGAGTTATGAATCTCTCTCTAATAATGCAAAAGTAATGCTGAAACATCAAGGCAGAACTAACATTTGTCATCTAACTACATAAAGACGAACAGAAGTATCTTTCAACATCATTCATAGGAACCACTAGAGGTGTAATGTAATGATTGAGTTGAAAATATACAGAATTTATCTTCTAGAAATGGAAATGTCTTTTGTTATATGCAAAATATCAGTTTGATAAATGACTGTTTTAATAAAACTGTAAAATACTTTCCTGTCTCACAGAAAAAAATATCAAACCACTACTGCTTTCATATTATGTTCAAAATACAAATTGATTGACTTTTTAATATCTTCACAATGCAACCAAAAAAAAACCAAGAAATAATTTTTACTCTTAATTTGATTTGGGCAGGTCATACAAGATTCTTTGGGATATATTCATACTTAGTGAGAACCTAATTTTATTTCTTCATTGATTTTTTCCTAATATACTGCTTTTCTTAATCCTTAAACTGACTTTATTCATTCTGGATTATGTCCCTCAACCAAACCACTTCTATGTAGCTTTCAGGACATCAGGAGTAAGGAAGAAAAAAAAAAATCCAGACTCCCTTGCAGCTAGCATGCTGATTCAACAATGACAGACACAGGCTTGAGATACCTAAGCACAGGGCATCCTCTAGCTGCTGCTGTTAATTAGTGAGGTTACAGAAGTGGATTCTAGAGTTCGGTGTTCAAGAGATAGAGCATAATGGTTAAACATAGTGTTTGCTGTCCTTATTTTTATTAGTTACCAGTTTTGTGGCTATGAAATAGAACCTTTAAAACACTAGCTATTTGCGATGCAAGAGTAAATTTATTATAGCTCATTGGTAGTTACAATGTTCTTGAAATCTATCACCCAGTTTTAACTCCACTTACTTCCAGTCTCCCAGCCTGTTTTAAGCATGATTCCATCTACTAGCCTATTTTTTAGTTAAAATGTCTGTGCTAAACCTTAGCAAATTGTATCAATAAACCTTGATAGTATAAATGTGTCATTACATGACTAACTCTCCTCACCCACTCTGTTTTTGAAGGAAATTAACAGACCACTATGGAATGCCTGGGTGGCTCAGTCAGTTATGCATCCAAATTTGGCTTAGGTCATGATTTCGCAGTTCATGAGTTTGAGCCTGTGTTGGGCTCTGTGCTGACAGCTTGGAGCATGGAGCCTCTTTTGGATTCTGTGTTTCCCTTTCTATCTGCCCCTCCTCTGCTCACGTTCTGTCTCGCTCTCTCAAATATAAACAGTTAACAAAACTTAAAAAAAAAAAAAGGAAAAGAAACACACCACTGAAACTCTCATTGAATCATTAGAATAACAAAATGAATCAACTATTGTGTGATTCTCAAATTATAATTAGGAAAATGCTCTAACTCATGTTAGAGAATTTATATGTTGTGAATTTTATATTTCATAACCTCTGATTCAAGTTTGATGTTATAAAAACTGAGGTTTTCACAGGATGCTCCAACCTTTTTCTTCCTTGTTCGCTTAGACTTCTAAAGAAGAGAAAAAAAAAAAAAAACAACTAATTTTTTACCTCCCTTGAAACTGAGATGACCATGTACTCAGCTTTCATCAATGAGATATAGACAAGTCAGCAAATCATCTAGATAAATTATCTGAAATTTATTTTTGATTAAAAAAAAAGTAATAGAATATCTCACTGAGAGTTCTTTTTCCTATTCTTCCCTCATTGAATTGTCCTATGATGCTTAGGGCTGTCAAAGTCACATTGTATCCATAGGCAATAAGCAAAAAGAACCAAAGTCAACATACAAAATAATAGCTGAGCAAAAAGATAACAATAGAGTATGAACTTCATAATATCAACAAACTACTGAATAAATCTTGGGAGTCTCCTATATCATTTTCTCATGAAGTAATGTCATCTTACTGTTTAGAAGTGATTATCAAGTGTTCTGTTACTTGTGACTGAATGTTACCACTTAGCAGTTTTGTGAGTCAAGGCCTTTTCTTTTAGTATTTTTTAAAGTTTATTTACTTTTGAGAGAGAGACAGAGTGCAAGTGGGGGAGGAGCAGAAAGAGAGAGAGACACAGAATCTGAAGCAGGCTCTAGGCCTGAGCTGTTAGCACAGAGCTTGACACATGGCTCCAACTTATGAACCATGAGATCATGAACTGAGCCAAAGTCCAACGCTTAACTAATGAGCCACCCAGGCTCCCTGAGCCGAGGCCTTCTCTAAGGGTCCAGCAGTTATACCTAAATGTGAGATATAGTTCCAAAGATAAAATTTGGATTAAATTTAAGTAAAAATGAAATTATACACAGAGAATACCATGCTTAAACAAATGAACCTCTGGCTTCATTTTTTTAAATAACAGAGCTCACCATGATTGTATACAACTTCAGGGCCAGGGATAGCATTTCTTTCTTTCTGTGCTTCTAAACTTGCAGATAAACACTAAAGGAAGGCTCCTGACCTAAAAAACAAAAAACAACAAACAAAAAATAAAAACTCCAAAAAAACTGAGAAATTAATCATTTTGAGTATCCTAAAATAGAACAGTATATGGGAAAAGCACCACTGGCCTCAGTAACTTTAAAGAACTAATGACTGCTCTAGAGTGCATATTTAATTCTTAGAGTCCATTCCCAAAAATTGTAATTATTTACCCAGTACCATTTGCCATATAATTAAGCAAAAATTATTAGGTATGATATTGTTGGATTAGCTAATAATTCAAATGTTCACATGAAAATTATACCTTCATATGGATAAAAAAGTATGCAGAGGTTAATAACCTAGATGATGTTTTTTCTAAAATAAAAATGTAAGAGAGTTTAAAGTTTTAAAATATAAGAAAGTTTCTTTAAAGAATTTTTTTAATAAGTAGGAATATTTCAACTTTGGGTGCCACTTTGTAAGAGATTCTTAAATTAGTGACTGAAAACAATGTCCTCCCTCTTAAGGCACTTATGATAGCTTTAGTACCTATACTTGGCAACAATGATTAAATGGAAACTTTTAGACCAAACCTATAAAGTATAAATTTGGAATAACTAAACTCATTAAATAGGGCACAAACATTTTGCATGTAACATTTAACATTATGAACATAATTATATTGTGCTTATGTTTACAATCTATCCAGCCATGTATAATACTATTTATATTGTTATAAATTGGATATTTTTACTGTTTTTAATCCTATTTTCCTGGGACTCAACTAGATTCAAGTCCTTCAATGTGCAACAGCAATGAATATAGGTCTTAGTTCATATGTGATTATTCTAAATGGATCACTTCACTGCTTCAAGTTTATTAGGTTAATTGCAGTGATAGCTCAGCTCACTTTAATTTACTAATATTTTCTTCCTAGGGTACTGGTTCATTTGTTAATTTACTGCCTTCATCATCCTTCCCTTCATATTTCATTCCTAATTAACAACAGTAAAAGTAACTATAATTTATTGCGCATTGCTTTCTTCTGGGCCTATTTGTATATTGGTAGGCGATTTTAGAAGTTGTCTTTTTCTTTTAGGTGGGCATAATTTTATCTTGTTGGTTAAATGGTATGAGGTTGTTCAAACACTCCTGCATATACTGTTTTCTCTTAGTTAAAATTGCTTTTCTCCTACCCTTCCCAATTTAACTGACTGTAGATAATGTGTACCTACTATCGCCAAAATGATATAAAAATTGTGACATGATGCTTGACCAGTGCAACATGTATTATGGCTAATCATATATATGTGCAGAAGTGACAAGACTTATACCCTGAATTTACTATTGGAATGTTTAAAAATATTGCTTCTTTCTTTAAAATAAAGTTTAGAAATAGTTTAAAAACAAAGAGATTAAAGGAGTATAAAAGATTGCAAAGTTAGTAAGGTCTCAGATAAGGATAACAATTCCAGCCAATACAGTTTAGATGCACGGCATTGAGAAAATCATTTTACATGTAAATCTTTATTACCTTATCTCTAAATAGGCAATATTAAATAAACATCTCTAAGAAATACTTTGAGTAAAGTAGCAAATGTACATGAAACAAAAGCCTTGGATAGAGTAATCACACTGTGTCTGTGTACATAAGCTATATATTGTCATAAATCAAATACTGATGTCCATACACATGCAAAAGGCTATTTATGTATCATGAGCTTAGTCTCTTTTTTTGTATGCTGATGATGTTGATGATTGGGGATACATGATAGATATAATAAGGATTAATGATAATAATAACAGTAGTGTTATAGCTAAACAAATTTCTACATGGTAATTTTACTTGCAAACATATTTTGACCACATATTCAGATACAGAATTAGATTTTTCATATATGACTTTAGAGTGTGTTAGTGTCTGTTAAAAAGGATTGAAAAGATAAAGCTGGCTCTGTCTATAAATGCACAACTATCTAATGCTGATCTTGGTTTAAAAAAAACCTTCAAGATTATTTGTATGTTAAGTGGCCTCAGTGTCAATATGCTGCCGGTGTTAAGGTAAAGATACTGAAAATACGTATCTTTTTTGTTTTTTTGAAAATACATACATTTTGGGGCGCCTGGGTGGCGCAGTCAGTTAAGCGTCCGACTTCAGCCAGGTCACGATCTCGCGGTCCGTGAGTTCGAGCCCCGCGTCAGGCTCTGGGCTGATGGCTCGGAGCCTGGAGCCTGTTTCCGATTCTGTGTCTCCCTCTCTCTCTGCCCCTCCCCCGTTCATGCTCTGTCTCTCTCTGTCCCAAAAATAAATAAAAAACGTTGAAAAAAAAATTTAGAAAATACATACATTTTTAGTTGAAAGTGTTTAGGCAAACATTTGGTGCTG
Organism: Panthera leo; assembly: GCF_018350215.1. Taxonomy (NCBI): domain Eukaryota; kingdom Metazoa; phylum Chordata; class Mammalia; order Carnivora; family Felidae; genus Panthera; species Panthera leo. Next base: position 36,573,513 of record NC_056691.1, on the reverse strand, counting down.
GTTTACATTTAAAAGTATATTATTAACTAAAAAAAACCCTCAATGATCTGCCTTGAAATAAGAATAAATAAGTACATACACTTGACTGAATATACTTATTCTTTCCAGAAACTAATTTGTATTCTATAAAGGGCTGAAAATGGCGGATAGAGTAGTTTTTGTGTGTGCCTTTTCTACTCTTGGTAATTTATGTGGTCATAAAAATATCCATATATCCATGAGGCTAATTTAAAATTGGAGGGCCCTATTTTAATACAAAACAACAACTAAAAGAACCTAAGCAAACAATCAACATGGACAAAAAGAGAACAATGTGTAAATCATACTTTATATATAGGTGGAAAAGTACAAGTATTTTTTTATATTGTAGATGATCATGCTTTAAAAGCAGTGAACAGAAAGCATGTTTAAATAATAAGAAATCCCTTTACTACCAAGGAAGAACATTACAATTTGATGTTGAGTCCTTTTGAAGAGGGCTCTTGATACAAATCTAGAAATGCAAAAGTTGCTTTGATGGTTATTCAAGTTTTGTTTGCTTTCTTGCGTCTTTGATCAAAAGGACTCCTCGTTATATCTGAAATTTCTTATATTATCCTGAAACCATGTTAAGAATAGCAGCAAAAAAGGTAGGGTTTGAGAGTAACAGAATGTCAACACCTTGTATCAATCCATCCTGGAACACAGGGTGCTGCCTGCATTACTCTAGCCTGCTCTTAATCAAGACACTGACCAAAACCTAGGAAGAATGAGCAAGCTCACCGTTCTCATTTCTTACAAACAAAATGGAACAAGCAACATATGTTCCTGTTCACACTAACACAAAATCCCATTTTGGTTATTAATACTGAAAATACTCAGAGTGAGTTAAGCCATTAATTATAGTGACAGCATTTATTCTCCCAGTGGCTTATATATGATTAGCTGTAACATATGTTGCGCTGCTTCAAAAAAAAAAAAAAGTAAAAGAAAGGAAGGATCAGTGAAGAAAATTGCCATTTTTCTGTAGAAGTGATGAAAAGCACACCTGTACTCTCTCCATTTGTCTCTTTTACTCTAGCTTCTTGCTCGTCTCTTAATTCGTGTGTCAAGAAGGTTTGAAAATAGCTGAACTGCTTCTGCTTTGAAACAGAACTTACATTTTACCCAGTAAGATTTTGACATCTGCGTGCCAAAAATTCAGGAAAAAAATAAGTATGCTGAATTCAAGTATTAGTTCAAATCTCAAGGGCAGGATATTCATCAGAAAATAAGGACTAACATTGTGCTTTAGGGGTGAAGTTCCGTTTACATTATTTAAGAGGTGATGCTTTGCATCCTTTTAAATATCAACACTGAGTGTATTTAATACATGATTCAGTTCATGAATGAAAATCAATCTATGGATCCTTATTCATAGGACAAATTTTAGGGTAAAGTACAAGTTCAGGAAATAAGGAAGGCACACGCATTATCTTAACCTACAAACTGTACTTTATACTTTATACTGGGCTTCTTCAATTATTAGTTTGCCAAGAGAACGTATGACTTTTGTAAGCTATATGTAGAAACAGATCTCAACTGGAAAAAAACTCCTCTTTTTTATGAGACTTAGTTTATATAATGACACTTACAAAGTGAGTAGCTGTGGCACACTTCGGAGTGAAGTGATGCTTTTATACAATTTTCATAGGACTTATATTGCTCTAAAGATGTATCTTGTGATTACTAATGGGCAAACAATGAGGTTACTGACCTCTTTTGGCAAATTTTAAATTGCTTCCTTCTGACTCTGCTAATTGCATCTGGTGAATACCCGAACAAAAACTGCTGGGCTGGAAGGCATTGCTGTCACAGAGCCAATCAAGTGTACACACAGCCAATGGGAGTTCTCTTCCCACAGCCTATAGCCCTGAGGTGGTTCCAAGCAGCTGGTGCCCCACCAGAGCCACGAGTCACGTGGCTCAGCACACAGAGCTTCCCTGCAGCTTTCCTATTTCTGTGCAAAATACCCCCTTCTTATTGAGAAAGGGCTGTTAAATGTCTATGACTGCAAAGCTATTGAGAATTGAGGAAGCAGAGAAAAATTGCCCTCAGTTCCGTGTACCCTGAACTTTGAGCAATGTTAATGTGAGTTATGTGAGCATAAAAGAAATGCAAGGGCAGCAGGATTGCACCCTCAGTGGTTTCCAAAGAGCAGCCTGAGCTGCAAGACACATTACAAGTTAGTTGAGCAGTATCACAGACTATTTCAGGGCTGAATACATTTACCATGCGGCTCTTCACTTATACCAGCTGTCTCCTAAGCAGTTCCACTACTATGAAATGAAGTTTTTTTGGTTATTTAAAATAACTCCCCTTCACTCAAAAATTAGGCTTAAATTACAATCACGAGCATTTGTGCTTTTTGGATTATCATGCCATGATGAAAAGGTGTGTTTTTTGCTAATGATTATTTTTTTTCAAAGAGGAAAATAGATTACATGATTACATGCAATAGATTACATGAGAACTAGAACCATAGGGTCTGCCATTTATCATGCGTCTTGTGAGAAAAATCACTTAACCTTTCGGAATCTATTTCCTCATCTTCCAACATAAGGCATTATCATATAACTTCATAACATCATTCTAAGATCTTAAAAATAAATAAGGTATTTTATAACTAGGAAAATATTATCTATTATTATGATCACCATCATTAGCTTAGTCACTTTCAAACTAACCACAGTAATAAGGGATATTTAGACACTGTTTTGTTGAAAGAGTTATGTTTACCTTGTATGTTCATATATGTGGGACCCAAGGAATTTAACAAAAATCCCCTACCCCTGGACAAGCAGAGCAAGACTAACTCCATTTTGTGCTGCACCCACCATCTCATGTATAACCCCCACATGGCCTACTTATTGCTTAAGACACTCCCTCACCCTAGTCAAGCCGCTGAGCACACCCTTATTGCAAACCGGCTCATTTAGGAATGCGGAACCCCCAACCGCCAAAGAATGTAAACCCCGCCTTTTGCCCGCCAAACTTTCGCACCAATTCTAACCAGAGTGATAGGCTAGTTCTAACAGTTACTATAGGGTAAATTGTAATTCAGTTGGCCACCTGCGTGTGGACTGACATGACTATGCAACTTTCTGCGTGTGTTACAATCTCATTGGCCACTGGCCCCTATAAAACTGCTACCCCTCTTAACCTAGGGGTCCAAGTCCCTGCTCCGCTGTGTCGGGTATACTTGGGCCCAAGCTCGAGCTTCCAAATAAACCCTCGTGCGTTTGCATCGGTATCGGCTCCTTGGCGGTCTCTTGGATTCGAAATCGGGGGCATTACAATAAATCCTAAGGAGCTGAGTATTGTAAATTTTGGCTTCTTACAGGCTTTTTCAATTATTTACCATTTAACATAAAACAGATCATTGTAACTCCAGACTTCGCAAACACAAGGATTAAAAACGAAAAAGGGAAGTCAACACCCTCCTAAAATAAATCTCAGTTTACAAGGTTGAAAATACACACAGAGCACATTATGCACGTTTCTAGGATGTAACTATGTGTGGCTCTCCTGCTTATAAGCAGTATTCCTACGTGAGTCATTGGTGAAACGGCCAAGGAAGAGATCATTCCATCGCACTAACTGGTCGGCTTGACCTCTGCAGTGCTGGGTTTCTAGTTCCCACAATGCCAAACACTCTTCTTTTTGATATTATAGTCGTTATACTTACTACCTAAGGCTCTCTCCTGTCAGCTGATCCAAGTTCAGTCTCCTCCAATATTGTGAATTTCAAACTTTATGTACTTCCTAGCTCTTCCTCTTTCTATCAGAAAATCCAAGTACGTGCCATGGCAGCTAGAAGGCACTATTCTCCTTAACAATATATTTTTTTTCCTCTGAAAATACTTTCTACAAATTGCCTCAAATAAAATGTGTCCCTGAGAGGACATTTTTTCTGCAGTCAAATGCTCCACCACTGGAGGGACATTTATTTCTGCATCTCTACTTAGGTATAGCTCTCGACTTAGACGCGACGGCACAAAGGAGGTTGCATGACACGCGACCCGAGGTAAACAGAAGCTAGTTGTAGAACTGGCGTGAAGTAAGTGGGAGGGAGCTGCAGAGGGGACGTGGGGTGACGTGTATGACGTGACGTGCGTGACATGACTCGACGTGATTGATGTGACGTGATGTGCGAGGCTGAGGTGACGTGCGTGCTTGGCGTGCGTGACGTGATGTGCCGTGACGTGTGTGGCGCGTGTAACGTGAGGTGACGTGCGTGACGTGATGTGGTGTGGCGTGTGTGTGTCGTAATGTGACGTGTGTGACGTGACGTGCAGGATGTAAGGAGTAGGCGGGACCTGTGGAAAACGTCAGGTAAACGTAGACGAAGAAGTCAATCTCTCAGGTTTGTTGTTAGTTTGGCAGACTTTTGTCTTGTCCTCCGCTCTTTGCCGAGAACTTCCCTGAACTGATGTAGCAGCGCCACAGCCATGGGAGTTACTTCCGACTCTGCCATGGTCTCGCTTTGTGAATTTAGGCAAGTTACTTAAATTCCTTGAGCCTCATTTCTCTATTCCTTTCAGGGCGTAACTATACATAATTAATTGCAAGTAAATTATAAGCAAAGGGCACATGTGAGCAGCCTTCAAATGGCAATTGTAGCAGTTGTTGTCGTTGTTACATTCTTGCTATTAAGATAATGCCTCCATTGCAATAGCGAAGGTTAAGAAGACTGTTATCCCATCGGTGGTTTGGTTTGGTTTGGTTTTTTGCTGTTTTGCTGCTTAGTGCACATGTTTTACAGGTGAGCCTGTATCTTCAGAGAAAGACAGCTTAGGAAAATCTAGTACTTTTTAGTCTGTGTCTAGTAGTTCTAAATCTTCGACTTCTAAACTATACTTTATATTATAGGATTTGTTGTTATTAAAAAAACATTCTATTAAGGTAGGTACTAGATTTGCATTGTTTGGAATTTTGATAATTAATGACAAATGCTAAGGTTAACAAAAGATTAATGTTAGGCTAAATGTGGAACTTAAGAAATGTTAATTTTCTCCATCAACTTCCCGGTTCTGCCCCAGCCATCATCCGCAGAATCGCACAGGGTAGTAAACATGAATAATAGATGACATACATAGACTATGGATGTTTGATTTTTCATCCAAATATAGTCACAGTTTTGTATTAGGTTTCCTCCTCCTCTTCTCCTCCTTCCCCTCTTCTTTCTCTTCTCCCCCTTCCCATTTCTCATAGAGGAATTTTGACAAAATTATGTTTCATCATTTTTTATTCTCCTGGAATGCTATTAATGTATGAAATAGTAAATAAGACATGAATAGCATAAATGAGATTCTGACTTTTCTGGGATAGTCACATCGCAACTGAGTGGAAAATAATTATGTATTGTCTTTACAAATGTGACATATTTGTGTCACTGTTCTGTTTAAATGCACTAAACTGCCATTTGCCCTGCCTCTTATCAGGCCATGAAAGCTCCAAACAGGGAGTTATTGTAAAAGTTAAAGGAGATATCAACTGTGATATGCCCATAAAATATATTTCTAAAGGAAGCTTTGATAATACATTTTATTACAATTACATTTTAACACTGCTTGTGGTCAGTTGAGTTTTCCAGCAGCAGAGAATGAGATGGACTTTGGCATGCAAGATATTTATTAGAGATCAACATCTCTAGCTTGAAACTGTATTGTAGGATAACTCTGTAAGGAGCTCTTTTTTTTTTTTTAATTTTTTTTTTTTTAACGTTTATTTATTTTTGAGACAGAGAGAGACAGAGCATGAACAGGGGAGGGTCAGAGAGAGAGGGAGACACAGAATCTGAAACAGGCTCCAGGCTCTGAGCTGTCAGCACAGAGCCCGACGAGGGGCTTGAACTCACGGACCGCGAGATCATGACCTGAGCCGAAGTCGGACGCTTAACTGACTGAGCCACCCAGGAGCGCTAGGAGCTCTTGAATATAATGGCTCTTTAGAGTGCCCTATGGCTTTTGTTGAATTCTTTGATAAAAGTATGCCAAATGTGGAGACCTGTGCCTCAGGCACTGCAGAGACAGAAATGTAGGGATCCAAGTATTTTTCCTGTTGGAAACACAGCAGCATACAAAGGTTTTGATTCTATATATATATATATATACTGCATTCTAAAGATGGCACCTGATCCTTCCATAATACTATTTTCAAGCTGATATTTCAACTCCATAATTACGAGACCGTACCAATACTCTATCAGGCTAACAAAAAAATGGGTGGTATGGTATTTGATATAACCAATAAATTCCAAGTAACTTGGCTCCCTCTCATATTTCCTTAGCTATAAATTGGTCCCCCTTGTGTGCTACAGTATGAATATTCCTCCATGGTGATTGGCTGATAGCTTGTTGGGCATACAGTGCTATAGGATTTTTCAATATACTCAGTACATCTTTGGTCCTCTCCTAACACAGATGGTGATCTCAAATCAATAGCCCACATATTAAATTCCATCTTGTCCTTTCCTTAGGGACAACACAACTGCAACAGCTGTTACCAGGGCTAGTCTGAGAAAGCAGGCTATTAGATAGGGTTTGTTAACCTGGTTGGAAATGAGGACCCTGCCATTAGTAACAGGACTTCAGAAAGCCCTGGCATGAGTTCCAATTCTTAAAGTCCTCATCAAATGGTAAGTTGTAAAAGTAAATATAAAGGAGGGCCTGCAGTAGTTTGTGCCATTTATCTGGTGTTTGAGAAGTACAAGAAAATAATAACTATAAGGACAATGGAATTGGATGGCTAAACACCACTGATAGATTCCCAAACACAGGTAAAAAAAAAAATCTGCTGGCCAATAATAGACAATTAAAAGTTAATTTTGAAAGCCAACCCCCACCCAGGCAGACTAAAAAGAGGCTTTTATCTTCTATTACTGAAATGCAGAGATTGCTGAAGACTAGAACAGGACTTAATAGTCAGGAAGGGTGAACTCCCAAGGAGGATGGACACACAGCCATGGCATTGTCTATTATGGAAACATTAGGGCCCCACTTAGAAGAAATAAGGATCCTGGAGTTTATTAAGTAGATATCAGGGTTTTCTTTCTTACTATTTTGAGTTTGGATTCTCAGATCACACACAAAACTTTTTATTCTGATCCAAAAAGTTTTCCACCTAACCCTAAGGATTCACCTTCTGTCCAAGAATCCTTAATCATTGCAGGTGATGTGTTAACGCCTGTTCTACCCACAGTTGTGATCATAGCAGATCTGAGATGAGCAAGGAGACACAGCAAGATATAGGGGATGTGGGCTGTAGGCCAGAACATCCTGATTGACTTTGAAACATCACAGGTGACCTGGAAAGGGTGAGAGAACACAAAGACAAACAATTCTGCTTGCTTTAGCCTTGATGTTTGGGGGTATGTATGTATGTATGTATGTTGGTGTGAAGGTGGGGACTCTATTAGGTTTCTACCCCCCAAACAACTGCCCTCTAGTGTCAGTGACATGAGTCATCTGTTGATGGTTCAAGGGCCTGAGGCACCATTCTGTTCATCCATTGTCCCCCTGGGATGGTGTTTATTATTCATCTGGCTGCAGAGGGAAGTTGAAAGGTGTCAACTGATATGACTAGGAAAGAAGGCTATGATTTTTAAAGGCCCATGACAAAAATCAGATTGATAGCAATGAATTCATATAAAATAACTTGTTCTGTCTGGAGAAGAAGAAGAAGGAGAAGAAGGAGAAGAAGGAGAAGAAGGAGGAGAAGGAGAAGGAGAAGGAGAAGGAGAAGGAGAAGAAGAAGAAGAAGAAGGAGAAGAAGAAGAAGAAGGGGGGCTAATATCTATGGTTCATTCAAAGAACAGAAATAAAAAAATATATATAAAGAAAAAAGAAGGCATCTGTGAGAATTCCTCACAATATTTTGAAATACAATTTCAATATTTAATATTTTGAAATAGAATATTTTATATTCACCTTGAGCCTACTTATTAAGAGATAGCATAGGATAAAACAATAGAGAGGGCTCTCCTCTACAAAGTGTGTGTTTCCTTAACATATTCGATCACCTCTGCTTCTGGGTACTTGGACCTATAACTAGGATTAAGTTGTATCATAGCCAAGTTGGGAATGTGTTGGACCTGGTAAAGGAGGTACTGGACTCTACTCCAATGGAACTGTAATTCCTGCCTGCATATACCTACAGGAAGTGAAGGAGCACATACAGGCTGTTATCTGAGATGTTTGATCAAGGGAGATGGTACATGAAATTGGATTAAGGTAGAGATTATTGATGTAGGAGTACTATTGCAAGTTATAGGATGTAACAGCCTGGCAAGGATCCCAAGAAAGCTCTGAGAAGTAGGGACAAAGGTCTGTCCCATACTATGTGAAATAAAAATGCCAGAACTCCCATGGCTAATGGTTTTGAAAGGATTAAAAGGCTCAGTGGAAGACACACAACAAAATTATGTCCATGAGATGGCTCAGGATGCACCATTTACTGAGACCTTAAGGTCTGTGATGGTAAGAGGGGCACTGATATAACTCAAAAGTTAATGGTGGCTCTCCTCTCTCTCAGTGAGAAATGTCCTTACAGAACTAGACTAGCTGGTAAGTATGGTCACGGTAGGATCTGAAAATAATAAAGGCAAGGTACAATGCTTTGCTGCCAGAATACAAGAACACTAAAATTTCATGAGTAACTGGTCTAAATTGTAGGGGAATATTAACCTACATAGAATTATGAAGGTGCCCTCCTTAGTGTCCCTAGAAGAAAAATAAATGGGTAGCCGACAAAGACACTATTCTGCTTGTAAATTCAGAAAAAAAATCAAAGTCCTGTGACAAGATAGCTGAGAGGAGTTAACCCCCACCCTCAGGGGAAAACAAAGTCACAAACTCTTGCCAGTTTTCAGACACAAACCCCTGAATATTCAGTTGGGCCCTTTGGAGAAAGGACCCTGCAACACCACAGAAAATACTTTGATAATAATTCTGTGTGCTTCCTCAAAGTTTCCTGTAGTCATCCACTGAGATAAATGTTCACTGGTGAATGGGAAATATCCAAAAATATTAAGAGATGTTAGATAAAAGATTGACATTGATACTGATTAATTTGGTGCATCATTATGCCCCTCTCCTTTCCTCAGTCTACTCTGTCAAGAGAAGGGCAAGTAAAAAAGGGAGTCCTGGTTAAGATCTGGATTATTTCGGTTCCAGTGAATCTAGAGATCTATCAGATTTTATTTTTTATTCCCCAAATGTATAATTGGAATTGGCATGCATAATAGTTTGTGCAAGCCACACACTGGGTCCTAGGCCTGCAGGGTAATAGCTATTATGTAGAAGGCCAGATGGCAACCATTAAAACTATCCCGTGTACCAGCCAAGATAATAATTAAAAAATATATCACATCCCAAGGGATGAGAAAAATCAGTTCCATTCTTAAGAATCTAAAATATGTAGGAGTAGTGGTTTCCATTTAATTCAGAAGCCAAATTGGGCCATATGAGCAAAAAGGGTCTGGTTCACTGGATGTATTGGTTAAATGCATGCACTTCAACAGATGGACATAGATTCTACAAAGATTCAGGGGTTTTCCATTTCAGTAATTTTTTTAGGGATCTAATGATCACTGACATGCCAGAACGTATGTTCTTAAGGAAAGACAGATAATTGCAGTTTGTAAGTTCAACCAGAATGAAGGAAATACGTCACCAGGTAGGGATCTTCAGATTCTAGAGGAGTACATGCCACATCTGGGAATACCTTCTGGACCCATATCATTGTGTGACACAAAATTCTACTAGCTTTGGGTGGTGCCCAGAATAGGAAAGACTCTGCCGCAGATCCAGGCTGTAGTGCAAGTAGTTCTGTCATACTTTCTGGCAGACCTTATGATATTTGAGGTAGTAGTGGTGGTGGGATACAATGCCTCATGTATCTTAATGGAATGTGCTACTGGGAGTGTCACAGTAAAGGCCTCTAGGGTTCTGGAGTAAGGCCATGAAATGAAATGTGAATTGTTAGCCATTTGAGGAAAAAGTTCCTGGTATATATCTGGTGACGAAGGAGTGCCTGATGATGGGATAGCAAGGGACCATGAGCTTGAATGATGTACACGATGTGGGTCCTATCATGTCTTAAGATTTTTGGATCCATCCATCATCAATCCATCATATTAAAGTTGTACGTCTGTGATCAGGTATGATTAGAACTAGAGGTTACAAGCAAGCTGCCTGAGCACATAGCCCAGATTTGCATATTATTTATCACTGTTGTAGCAGTGCTGCTCTCTCAGATCACACTTTTGGCATGTAAGTAAAAACTGAAGGTTTATTTATGGGTGTTACTACAGCTTTCTTCAGGAGTGGATTTGATATTTAATTACAAAGAAAAATTCTCCAAATGGACAGCCTCATACTATCCATCTAGCCATCCATTTTGTTGTAAAAAAGAAAAGTGTCCTGCAATTCAAATATGTATGGTGTCATGGGCAGTGGCAAATGGCCTGGATCACTGGTCAGGACCCTGGGAAAAGAATGTTTGGAATGGGTCCACCGTATGTACATATGGCAGATATAAGGCAGTGGGCACAAAGTGTGAAGAGCTTTGTGTGGGTGGACATCGTAAAGCATGCATCACAGAAGAAATACTAATTAACAAGTACACAGAAAGACTCTGCTAGTTGATGTCAAGCAACCTCAGTCATCAGTCACAGTAGTATTAGCATGTTGGGTCCATAAGCAGAGTGGTCATCTTGGGATAAATGGAAACTACTCATGAGACTAACAACATGAGCTCCTGCTTACAAAGGGTCATTTATGTACTTCTGATATTGAATGTTAAATCTGCCAGCAATAGAGACTAATGCTTAGTCTCCAATATGTCTCTCAAAGAGATCCAACTGGTCACTTTGTGGAAAAATTATACATTGTAGTCCTTTGATCTTTGAGGTGCCAAATATTTGTTCTGACAAAAAGGACAAATACTGAGAGTATGGATTTTTCCAACTGCTGGGCCTCAGTCGGCACCATTATCCAAGGGCTTTTAGATTGGTTGATTCATTGGCATGAAACCCCGTGGAATATTCATGATCCATCAGGTATCCTACATTAGACCAAATGGTCAGGGCTTTATACTAACATCTTTATGAGTCATTGGATAAAGGCCATGCTCAGAAGGGTATACCCTTGGGTGGGGCACCTCACTGTGATGAAGACAAGCTCTGAAGGCGATGTTAGCTGGAGGCTATTTGCTTACATCTGGGTAGCAGTTAGTTTCATGAAGGCAGATCCCTGTGTCCACCACACTGTGCATAAATCATTCAACAAATACCTATCAAGTACTGTACTCAGTATCATTTGCTGTATCACACAAAGAGATTACAAAAAAGAAGGATGAAAACAGATGTAGGCCTCAATTCCAAAGTCCTTTATGTGAAAATTGATAGGTAAACCAATGCTTCTAACAATATCTGAAGAGATCAATGGAAGTGATGTGCTTTGGTAGTCCAAAGCACATATACTTTGGGCATGTATACTGTGAAGAATAGTTCCTAAAAATGGAGTGTTTGAAATAAATATTGCAGTAAATTTTAAAGTAGATAAGAATTAGGTGGAACATTCAAAGAAATGCATAATCTTATGGAAGCAGAAAAGAATCCGGTCTCTGGTCTATTTGAGAAGATTTTTCAGCATAATTGGAGCATAATATGACAACGGGAAATTGGTAAGAGGTAAAGCTGGAAAGGTAGGCAAGATTTGGATAATGAAGGACCAAGCATGACATGCAAGGGGGTATAGCCTGTAGGCAACACAGGGCCACTGAAAAGTTTTATTCTGGAAAGTGATATAATCAGAATTATACTTTAGGACATTTACTCTAGCAACAATACATAGAATGACTATAGTAAAGTGAGACAGGTACAAGTTACTATAACAAGACAGGTAAGAGAAAATAGAGACTTAAAACAATATTTTTTTACCGTATAGAATTGTGTCTTAAAATAATTTAAACAATTGTATTTTAATTTTAAGATTAAGTACCATATAATATGATCTCTGTGTGTATCTCCAAACTTCTAATGCCTTAGGGAAGGTTGCTATAGATGCTAACCACAGGTAACTAGTAATATCATGACTGTGTTGAATGAAGATGAGGAGAAGGGAGCTGGTTTTGTTTAGGTCATTAGTATCATGTCTTCCCCCCACGTGTAATGTATCTAAGTTTGTTTCATGAATATTTTTCCTGGCTAGGAGACTCCATAAAAAAACTGCTTTCTTTTCTGTGTTTATACAGGTCAGGAGAATTTTGTATCCCCTGCCATCCACATTATTTTGAAATTCTTTCAAAAGCTTATTCTTCCCTATTCTTTTTAAACTCTTCTCATAATTTCACATAATCTCTCTGGGGTATCAGATGGTTCCTTTTTTAGCCAAAGTGTTCAAGTTCAACTAAAAACACTGATTTTCACAAATAAGATATACTTGTTCTATTTACTGCTTATGAAATCATATGCTCTCTTATCTTTGTCTATCTTGAATCATCCCCAGTTTGTAAGTGTGCCCTCCTTGTTTTAAGTTAGTGCTGTGCCCCAGGAGCCTTCTCAGAGGCCACTAGATGAAAGGACCGTTTGGAGAAATGTTTTCAAAGATCTATATATTGTATTTTAAGCAAATACTTGACTGAAAATGCTCCTTTTTCTAAGTACAGCAAGGTTAGATATGTCAGGGTTTTTTCTAGTTTATTGCTACCAAATTCACATATGTATTTTCAACATTCCAAGTTTTATTTTCAACAATTAGCACATTAATCATGCCATGTATTTTATAGGAAGTAATACATCTTTTTCAAGTGTCGGTAAGACATTTGGATTTGAGCTGTACTCCATTACTTCTTCCTCTGGGCCTGCATAAAGAATACATTCTGTAGTCTACGTTGTAATTGGTGTGACATCCAGACTTTATTCAACTCAGTGGAAGTGATCTGTGCCAGTCCTGACTGAATATTTTAGGAGAGTATGTGTGTCTCCACGTTCTCTTTCTGTTCAGACTAGCCGGATGCATCTGAGAGCAGGACCTCGGACAGTGGCAGAGCCCCAACATGGAACCTAACCCTGTAGATGATAGCTTGGAGAGCTGCCCTGCTGACCTAAACTCCCACGTGGGCATGTTATAAGAGCAAGAAATAAAATTCTGGGCCCTTAATCCACTGAATTTTTGAGGGATATTTATTTATTTAGGTTTTAGCTGACTAATATGATGTTCAAGTACACTTTTGGCTGGAGCGTATTTCAGTAACATTATTCCATTCTCACCACTTAAAACTTCAGTGGTCCAGGAGTAAGGCCCAGACTTCCTTGCCTGATGCCCAAAGGCCTACATAAACTGGTTTCAGCCTGTCTTTCCAACATGTCCTTTTCCCCTGTTTCTTCCTGATATTAAATTGTTTTCCACTCCTTTAAAGTATCATGGTTTTACAAGCTTCTTTACTCTTGGCACGCATTATCCCCCCTGAATTAAATGTCTTCTATTTACTTAGGAATTCCCATTTCTCCTTCAAAGCTCCAATATGAGTGGTTCATTGGTAGGTCAAATGCAGCATGAGTTGCTCTTTCCTAGGTACTTCCAAATCCTACATGTGCATCATTACTGTGAGACTTAGAATTATTATAATTATTTGTTTATGTATCTATTTTTTATTCTGTACAGTGAATTGCTTAAGAATGGTCCATATTCATCTTTAGAAATTAGCAGTACCTATTTAAAAGAGTGGATGACCTACAAATTAATGATTTAAATTTTCTTTTATGTGAATGTTTAATTGACTCAAACCTACTTATATTTATACTCTGCCTCCGTAAGCCCTTACTGGACATCGACATAGAGTATCTTTAGAGAGTAGCAAATAAACTTATATTCTGCAATTTCCACCTACTCAACTTGTGAAATACGATTTTCCTCTTAACCATTTAAAAAATTCTTAACATGAGCAAGAAAAAATACTTCTAAAGTGAGTAATAAAAATATAACTAATAAGTCTTTCTCCCCAATAACTTCAAATCCTCCAGTACCTAAGACCATTCAGTAATTTAAGATTTAGTTAAAATTGGGTTGACAAGTATTCTTCATATGATGAAGAACACAACGGCCCTCTTAATATCTGCAGGGGCAACTCTGGAAAGTGGACACAAAACAGCGTTTCTCTTCAGGATTTTTGTCTCAAAGTCCATGTTGAGATTGGTAAATAACTACCTTCCTTTTTATCTCAGATATATTTTGTCTCTTTTCTGTATCATGACAGCCTGTTGGTCACACTGTGATCCCTTATCACCTCAAAATATGATTCAAATCAAGACCAGCTTGAAGACTTCAAAATTAGAATGATATGATATTGCCACATAAAACTTTAATCTGAAAATTAGACATACTGATTGTAATAGGTTACTAATCATTACTGCCCCTAAAATTAAAATTGATTGCTTTTGTCTATACAGGTTTTATTTCTCAATATGTTCTTGGACCATGCCCTTCCTTTTTGATCTTCTCCCTTTTTCTATCTAGACACTTGCCTGTAAAACCCCAAATTCCAGATTTTGACATTTTTTAGGAAAGGTATATATATATACATATATATGTATATATATGTATATATATATGTGTGTGTGTGTGTATATATATATATATATACAATATATATATATATATATATATATATATATATATATATACAATATATATATATATATATACACATACTGTTCCACAAAATATCCACTGTTATTTAATTCTTATGATTAAAAATTTAGTGATACATTGTATCTTTCACATATCTTATTAGCATGAAGTCTGGTATCTCTTAAGACTGACTCCCTACAAAATGGCTAAGAAATCATAGCTCTCACAAACTAAAGGGTTGGTGGCTCAGTTCACTTCTGAAGGTAGTCATGGAATAAACTGGAGCATGTTCAGTTTATGGTGTGATTGGCTGTTGAAGCTATATGGATTCACTGCTTAAGTTTAGACCTACACAGTCAGTGGATACTTTACTCTGAAAGATGTCAAGCTCCATTCATGTAGTAGCTTAAAGGAAACTACTGCTCAGGTTCTAAGACAACATTTTTCTGCCCACTCTGATTTGCCATTGTTCCTCAGAGCAGTACACTCTGCACAGTGTCTGGGTATCTGTAGGTTTTGAGATCTACATGAGACAGACCATAAGCAGCTCTCTTATGCATTACTGAACTCTCTCTTCTTTTGAGTTCATATTATTTACGGACCTAGTTATCTTTCTTTGACATTTGACCTTTGCCATTTCTAGTATGCTGGGATCTTTCAAAAGTGAATTTTTGTTTTGTTTTGTTTTGTTTTGTTTTGTTGTTGTTTTCCTTCCTAAAACTTTTTTGTCCTTGTTTCACAAATTGCTCACATATCTTTCCCAGTCATAGGATTGGCTATTTTCTCACAATCCTACACTCTGAGTAAGGTCTAACCAGTCCAGTGTGCCAAAGAACTTAGAAATTAGTTCCTTTAAATATCATTAGTAAACCGGGTCAATTCAAAGATTTCAGTAGACTGGTCCCTTTAGTTCCAAAGTTTACTTCACTTGGTGCTACCAGAAATCTACAGTTCAATAAGTGGGAGGTTTATTTCCTCTGGCTGCAAATTTCACACACAGTGAATTTCATTTTATCCTAAACACTTTTTCATTGTACTCTGCACAAGCACCTCTTAAATGCCATCTCTTTCTTCCTTAATTCTTATGTAATTATAGTGTCAAAACTGTACATTGTTTCATTGCTTATCCTTCTATTATATTCAGAGAACCACTAATACAGCCATGTTTTTGCACTAAGTTTTGTTTATCTAGTTTTAATCATTTGATTAAATTCTAAATACAGTAGTCTCCCATTATCCATAGGGAATATATTCCAAAACCCTCAGTAGATGCCTGAAATATGGATAGTATCAAACCCTATATTCTGTTTTGATTTTCTTGTACATGCATATGATAAAGTTTAACTTATAAACTATTCATAGGAAAGAGCACCTCAGTGGCTCAGTCAGTTAAACATCCAACTCTTGATGTCAGCTCAAGTGTTGATCTCAGGGTGATAAGTTTCAGCCCCATTTTGGGCTCCATGCTGGATGTGAAACCTACTTAAAAATAAATAAACAAACAGATAAGGCATAGGAAACTATTAACAACAGTAATTATTAATAAAATAAGCCAACTATAATAATACATCATAATAAAAATTATATGAATGTGGTTTCTGTTTCTCAAATATTGTATTGTACTCACCTTTCTTCTTGTGATGATGTGAGATGATAACGTATCTATATGATATTATGAAATGAAGTGAGTGACATAGGCACTAAGATAGAGCATTAGGCCACTACTGACCTTATAATGATACATCAAAAGAAGGATCATCTACTTCCAGACCATGAATGACCACAGGTAGCTGAAACCTGAGAAAGCAAAAATGTAGATAAGGCAGGGTAGACTCCTGTATCTCCATAATTTTTCTATATGACATTTCCTCTAAGGGTGATTTATATGTACACACACATAAATGTGTTGATCAGTGGAGTTTATTTCTGATTCATTATATTTCCTCAAATGACTTCATTTAGCTTACTTAAATAGCAAACTTGATCACATACCCAGGCTGCCCATTGACCCTAACTTTAAATAATTCAACCTAGTGAGGCCCTGGAGTGATTTCTTAATTAGATGTTATATTCTACTTGGGGCGACTGGGTAGCTCAGTCAGTTAAGTGTCCGACTTCAGCTTAGGTCGTGATCTCTCAGTTCATGGGTTCAAGCTCCATATTGGGCTCTGCGCTGACAGCTCAGAACGTAGAGCCTACTTCAGATTCTGTGTCTCCCTCTCTCTCTGCCCCTCCCCTGCTTGCACTCTATCTTTCTCTCTCTCAAAAATAAATAAACATTAAAAAAATTAAAAAAAAGAAAAGATGTTATATTCTACTTGGCCTATGGTTTCCAACCCTAAATAGAAGTCCCCTCTGTCCCCAAAAGAGAGAAAAAATAAAAGAAAAATGCCTAGAGTTAGACAGTGGTGATCTTTTATTGTGGGTATCAGAATCTGTTAGGGCCTTGCAATAATATTCATGTACAGTTAACAAATTACAGTGTGTAAATGGCATCTCTAATATATTGTCAAGGTGGTATGAAGTTCATACCGCCTCTAGGCGTAAAGGAACAAGAAGAAAGAGGGTTTGATTGATTACCAGGTAGAATGGTTTTTAGAGCTTCCTGATAAGGGTTGTTGTCTTTGATAGAGGAGGCAGCAGATCTACTGTGACCTTACAAGGAGGAAGCAAGAGAGAGTAACACCCCCATCACTCTCCTCCAGCTCTCTGGACTCCTGACAATGATTCCATCAGCTAAAGGAACTCAAAGTCAGAGATCACTGGAAGTCATTAATGTTGTCCATGTTAATCAGCCTTCCAGACTCAAAGGAGAGGGGGAATGGTGAAGAGTACATCTTGAAGTCAAACAGAAAATATTCAATGCAGCACATTTACTAGGAGTCCCAGAAACAGCACTGGTGAGTACTGTTACTGAATTTTGTATCATTGAAAATTTCCAAGTGTATTCTCTATCCATTTATGAGGTCATCTTTTTCAAGCCATAACAAGTGTTTGTTGTTCAACCTTAGTCATCAGTGTCCTTAGGATGTCTTACCCCTTAGTCCTCTGTGTCCTTAGAATGTCTTACCCAATGACTTTGGTTCCCTACTTTAGGAAGGAGTTGCCTTCAATTTAAAACTACTCTGATGTTTTATTTTGGAATAATAGGACACAAATTATGGCATATATTGCTTCTTTTTAGAAGACTAACAGTGAAAAAGATCATATATTGACTCTAGACAAAATACAAAAGCAAAAATTACTTTTCATTTCTTTCCATCTCCTATAATCTCCTATGTATCTTGCTTTCCTTCCTTCTGCTTCTTCATCCCTGTTTTTCTAGTTTTTGCTACTGGTGATTGAAAGCATCTGTATTTTTTTTTTAATTAATGTTTATTTTTGAGACAGGGAGAGCATGAGCAGGAGAGGGACAGAGAGAGAGAAAGGGAAGGAGACAGAGGAGCCGAAGTGTCTCTGCGCTGACAGCAGCAAGCTCATTGTGGAGCTTCAACTCCAGAACCAGAAAATCATGACCTGAGCCGAAGTCAGATGCTTAACCAACTAAGCCACCCAGTCGCCCCAAAAACATCTATATTTTTAAGTGACCCTCTCTGCCTATGTGAACATGTACTTCTTAAGTACCTGCTCTCACATTTCAAGAGCACTACTTGAAAAAAAAGACAACAATAATAAAATACAAATATGAAAAAAAATAGATGAAGAACATACATAAACATAATAGATAACTTTACCATTAGGGTAGACACTACTTGATCTAGTATTAGAAATTTGGATACTCCCTTCAGAACAGTGCTCTGTGTTAAAAGGAAACTGACAGAGCTAGCTCCTAAAGCTGTAGCATGAATCTTAGTGTTCTTTTTGAAATCAGTCAGACTTTCTTCCCTTTTTAAACTGAGTCTCTTTCTCTTAAAGTTTTATTACAGACAATGAGGATAATTGGTACTGTTTCCTAAAGTTGAATGGTTCACCAAAACTCTTTATTAGTAGTGTCTCTAGGAAATATTTACTAGCCTTATCAGCATTTCCCATCTTTGAAAACTTTTGTTCTGTGATTTCCTGGAACAAAGTTTGAACAAAAGCACAGAAAATATAACTAAAAGGAAGTGTATATTTGGCAATCACATTTGGGTGATTCTTCAAGATTTTCATAATTCATGTTGTATGGCCTCTTTAAGAACCACCTCAAAAGTTGGTGTCAATTGATTTTGATATGAGAGTCTATTGATTTGAAGCAGATGACTGCAATTCTTTTTTTAAAAATATGTATTTATTTTTGAGAGAGGGAAGGGAGCACATGCATGTGCACGTGAATAGCAGAGGGGCAGAAAGAGAGGGAGAGAGAGAGAATCCCAACCAGGTTCCATGCTATCAGTGCAGAGCCTGACTCAGGCTTGATCTCATCAACCATGAGATCATGACCTGAGCAGAAATCAAGAGTCAGTCTTAACCAACTGAGCTACCCAGGTGCCCCAGACTACGATTATTCTTAACTGAAAATATTTACAATTTTTTTTAATGAGGGAAGAAACATGTATGTATAAAGTATATGGCCTAGCTGTAGTTTGAATACATTGTTCTGTTGTAAAGTCTTTCTAGGAATAATAAATCATAGCACAGATTCCCCTAACATCACAGAAGATGAATGTTCTGTTTTGCAAGGTACAGCAAGAAAACATTTTGTCAAATATTTATCACTTCTAAACAAGGTTTACTTATTTCTTAGCCTGGGACTATGAGGTACATACTATTTAGTTTCTTACCTCCCCCATTCTCCAGTCAGATAACTCACATTTTGCTTTCTGTCACTTGCAGCATCTACTTCTGGTATAAAAATATCTATCTGCATTTTTTATTCTGAAGATAACATAAAGCCCTACTATAGACTTAAAGAAATAGCAGTCTGTTTGTTTCACACAGTAAGTTATCCAGAGGTAATCCAACATTGCCAGAGAATAAAGGTCCTCCCATCTTCTGGTCACTCATTCTTAGTATGTAAATCTTCCCTTAATATTTGCCGTATTATGATCACTTAGTGAAAGCCATGCCTTTGCCATTTTTGTCTAATTCCCAAGGGAATGAAGAACATTGAGTAAAATACAGAAGGTGAATTGGTAAAGAGTGAGTGGTAAAAAAAGATACATTTTTCTTGTAAGACTTCTGCTTAATATTATAAACGAAAACTGTGACCAAAGTTTGGCCCAATAATGAGGGAAAATGAAGAGAAGGGGCTGTAAATATTGTCAGTGGGTATTTATTTAGCCAGCATAGAGCATTTGCCTCAGAAGCGAAACTGTAAATTTTGTAATTTTATCAAGGAGACTAATTTCAAAGCAATTGCCAATACAAAGAATTTACAGGATATATAGGGTGATTTTTAATACTTTATGCTTAAACTATGAATTTCTTTAAAACTTAAGCAAAATTTACATACATTCTGATAATTTAATGATGCTGATATCTAAGTTTTTAAGAATCACATGGCATCAAATTATACCTGTAGGCAAGACTTGTGCATGTCACCAATGAATGGAAATTTTTTGTCAGAAAATAATGAAGCACTATTCGGTCTGCGTTGGAGGATGATAAATTATGAGAAATTGGAGTTCTTTTCTGAGAAACAGAGCTCATATCCAGGAGATAGACACTCACATGTTTGAGTTACAACTGTTAGCGGGCTGTGAAACCCAACTTAGTGGATCTTAACTAGGGTAACCAAATAATTTATTATATAAAATGAGAAACTTTGAGAGGAAAGTGAAATGCTGCTGGTAGTTATACTTTGCCAATAGATGTAAACCAGAATTTTCCTGGGAAAGCTGGTATTCATGGTCAGTGTAGTCATGAACAATATTTTTAAATGAGATTAAAAAAAAAGAATAGAATATACATTGTTAAAGTAATCACACAAAGTAAAGATTGTGGTGCTGGTGGTGGTGTCATCATCTGCTCAGTATTATTAACTGGAAGCCACAGACAAAATTTTAGTTCCTGGGCAAGAGTATAACCAAAAAGCTTGCAAAACAAATTTTAGAGAAAGAAGAGTGATAAAGATTGCTTAATGACTCACTGGGGCTGTTAATTTTCTCAAATAAAACCAAACTGTTGGCTGTGACTGACTCTTAAATAGTTCAGATGAGACAATTGAAAGTGTTAAAAATTTGAGGATCTAATTAGATAGTTATTTTTGTTGTTATTAATGAACACATCTATCATCTCACATACCGTGTGTGTGTGTGTGTGTGTGAGAGAGAGAGAGAGAGAGAGAGAGAGAGAGACAGAGAGAGAGCGCACAAAAATGACTACTGGGTCAGAGAAGAAATCAAAAGAGAAGTCAGTTTTTTTGAAGATCTTCTGGAAGATTGGAGAAAAGGTAATGGCAAAAGTAATAAATCTAAACATCAATTCAGCTACTCAGACAATATGGCACAATCTTGAGGAACAGACATCAAGTCCATTTAGAATCTGTGTAGGCAGGACAAATTTAACAATTCATTGAACTACCAAAAGTAGTCACTTTTTCCCTTAAACGTCTACTTTTCCCTACTAAAAATATTGAAGAAAGGGGTGGAGGAAAAATGATTGTTTACTAACTATAAGTAAAAGAAGTCAGACGGAGAAGAGACAATTTTACTTACAGTGTCTTAGAACCTGCTGGGGAGAGTAGAAGAGGACTTCTCAGAAATGTAAAACTCTTCTGCCAGAGTAGATGAGACTTAATTTAGCCCAATCTTCTTTACCTTGGAGTCACATCTAACTGTTAAAGGGCTTGCATGGCACCAAAGAATGTGCGTGGGTTGCTCCAGTCTCTGATTGTCTCATATCCATGGCTGCATATGTTGAGTCATCCATCACCTGTCCTCGTCTTAAGCATTGATCGGTTTAGACCACTTTGGGTTTGGTATCTAAACTAGACATTTCTGTGTGATGTTTGAAAGAAATGAAATGATTCAAATTCTCTCTACCGCTCTGAGTTACTAAAATCTCTGTGCTTAGCCACTCTACATAAAGATGGAAAAAGACTGAGAAGTGCAGAACTCTAGACAATATTTCCTGACATCTACATTCTCAGGAATTTACTGTAAGGTCTCACTTCTCCAAACCTGGGAAAACTTTTACTAGCTTTGAGAGATGAGAGAGGAAACTAAATACTTCCTAAAACCTCAGATCGTTTGACTCAGTAAAAGAGCCTGTGAGACTTTATTTTGGACACTGAAATCAGAAAAATTGCTTTCTTTTTATCTTATTTGTGTGTGTGTGTGTGTGTGTGTGTGTGTGTGTGTGTGTGCATTCCTTTGAGGTGTCATATCATTCCTTTGAGGTGATAAAAATAGAGTTGATTTTAAAAAGGGAAAGGGCTAAGAAGGAAAGCAAGAAGTGTTGATTTATATTTCAGAAAATTTAAGTATATATTTAGGATACATATATATTTATAAAATAAAATTATATATAATGTGCTATATATTTTATAAGCAGATTTATTAATGAGATGATGGATGTTAAATATATATATATGTGTGTGTGTGTGTGTATATATATATATATATGTATATATATATATATATATATGTTGTAAGACTGTATTATATGACTCGAATTTCAACTTTTTTCCCAGTTTTATTGAGAGATCAGTAACATCCATTCCAGAATTTTCTGTCTCTTATCTTTTTGATGATGGACATTCTACAAAGCATGAAGTGATGCCTCATTGTAGTTTTAAATTGCACTTTTCTGATGACTATTATGTTGAGATTTCGTGTATCTCTTGCCCTTTTCTATATATTCTTTGGAGAAATGTTTATTCAGGTCCTTTGCCCAGTTTTAAATTGGTTCCTTTGGGGTTTTTTTTTTTTGCTACTGAGTTGTGTAAGTTTTTTAAATATCTTTTGGATATTAATCCTTTATCAAACACCTGGTTTCCAAATACATTTCCCCATGCCTAATGGCCTAGTGTGGTCTATTTCTTGGCGAGGCAACTGTTTGGGCTTTGAGGACAGAGATGGGGGTGGTGGTGGCTGAGAACAATTGGATAGGACTGATGGCTTAGTTCCATACCCAATTGAGACTATAGGTGGGGCTCCAAAGTTCCCTGAATTTTCTGGTTAGGACTAGGTACTATATTCAGTAGTAAATAAGTCTGTGAAATCGCTTCCCTTTCCTGGCTTGTACAGGATCCAGGGACCAGGGTCTGTATAGCTCATTGTTTGGAAGCTCAATCAGGCAGAATATGCACTGAATCCCTTGTCGAGTGAGGCTACTAGTTTTTCTCTGCAGATTGTGGAAGCTATGGCTGTGCTCTCTGTTTAAGTGCCAGTGTACATAGGCCTGTTGAATGGGCTGTGCAGCTTCCAACGTGCTCTGGTTAGGTTCCCTGGTCTGACAGTCTGAAGGCTGTATTTATTGGTAAGAGGGACTACAAATTAGATAGCCTGACCTGGTATAGCAGGAGAAGCAGCTGTAAAGCCAGTAAAGCTTTTTGTTTGTTGTTTTGACTCAAGCTAACCTACGCTGTAAGTTCCCTGACTGAACAGGGCCACTGGATTTGCTCTGCCAACTGCCAGGTCTGCCTGCCTACCTCTGGGCTTGAATAACACTAGGCCCCACTGCTTCCAGGGGTTGTCACCAACCTTTCTGGTCAGATGGAGTGGAGAAGATAGTCCACAGAAGGCAGAACTGTGATTCAGTTTCTTGCCTAGGCATGGGCAAAAGCTCTAGGGTTGACAAAAATCCTCATTTTTGAGGATCTTAACCAGAAAGATCTGCACCCCATTGAGTTCTTGGTCTGTCTGTGTCCTGACTTGGTTCAACAGGTGAGCAAAGCCACCTGCTGGGATTACTTCTTAGGCACTGCAGGTGTGAACTCAGTCTGCCAAAATCCCTGTACTAATTGTTGCAAGCTCCCCTCCTCTCCTGTCCTTGCTTCTTCACAGTCAGATTGAAAGTGGTTGACCCCTGTAGATTCTCCCTGCAATCCTCATGGTACTAGATCTGAGTATGGGTTGCTGCAAAGTGACCTACAATGCTGGGGAGAGTCTTATTAACCCCATGTTCTCTTTTTTTCCACTGGAGGACCCAGTCTTAAAGGAGACCTCTGTAAGTGGTGTGACGCTGGCCTGAGGATGGTCAAGGTGGTCTATTTGCAGCTGCTTTTCTTACCCTTCTAAAGCATTATGTTCTTGGTCTCTGTAGCGCATGGTGGTGCATTAGCCTCACCCCCATGTCTAGGATTCTCTCAGTGATGTCTTGTTTTTGAATAATTGTTAGTTCTCTTTGTGAGGGGGAATAAAGTCAGGAACAACTTATGTATCATCTTCATGATATCACTCTAAACGTTTTTATTCTATTGAAGTATAGTTGACACGCAATGTTATATTAGTGTCAGGCGTACAGCATAGTAATTTGACAAGTCTGTATGTTGTGCTATGCTCACCCCAAGCGTAGCTGCCATCTGTCATCATACATCAAATACCATTGACTATATTCCCTGTGCTATACCTTTTATTCCCATGACTTATTCCATAACTGGAAGCCTGTCTCTCCCACTCCCCTTCACCCATTCTACCCATCTCCCACTCCTCTTCTCTCTGGAAAACATAATATTGTTCTCTCTATTGATAGTTTTGTTTTTTCTTTTTCTTTGTTTTGGGTTTTTAGATTCCACATATGAGTGAATTCCAATGGTATTTGTTTACCTCATTTCATTTAGCATTATATGCTCTAGGTCCATCCATGTTGCACAGATGGCAAGATTTCATCCTTTTTTATGTCTGAGTAATAATCGTCCATTGTGTGTGTGTGTGTGTGTGTGTGTGTATGTAAATAATATATACATATATATATACACACACTGTGTCTTCTTTATATATCAGTGGACACTTGGGTTACTTCCGTATCCAGGCTATTGTAAATAATGCTGGAGAAGGCATAGGGGTTCATATATCTTTCCAAATTAGTGTTTTCATTTTCTTTGGGTAAATACTCAGTAATGGAATTGCTGGATAATATGGTATTTTGGTTGTAAATTTTTGAGTATGCCTATACTATTTTCTATAAGGCTGCACCAGTTTACATTCCCACCAACAGTGCACGAGGGATGTCATTCTTAACTTTTTAATGTAACAATATTTTATCATTTTCTATAAGAAATGTAGAAATTCCTAATTCACGACAATACTCAAAGAATAAAAATAGTTTCTTTTATAAATACCCAGTTTTTCTAAATAAAAACTAGATTCTCAGTAAATATTTGTTAAACCAATAAATTCCTGCATGATTGACTTTTGATTGGGTTTCTATATTCATTTCATGAGCTCTGCTACTGGGAAAGTTGTGTTTTAACATTTCCTCTTTTGACTCACTCCAAAATAATTGATCTAAAATTGGAATTAAGAACTTTGTATTTTAATTTTTTCTTCATGTTATAATGAAGAGCAATCTAGATCATAATAGATTCTTTATTAAATCATTGCTTAGGGGCGCCTGGGTGGCTCAGTCAGTTGAGCTCCGACTTCGGCTCGGGTCACGATCTCGCGGTCCGTGAGTTCGAGCCCCGCATCGGGCCCCTGTGCTGACAGCTCAGAGCCCGGAGCCTGTTTCAGATTCTGTGTCTCTCTCTCTGACCCTCCCCCATTCATGCTCTGTCTCTCTCTGTCTCAAAAATAAATAAACGTTAAAAAAAAATTAAATCATTGCTGAGATCTGTTTTTAAAACCTGCTTTGTTCCTGTTTTAATTTTTCTAGGTTTTAACTAAAATCTTTTCATTAGTTATTATTTAATGACTTGATGATTCGAAATAAAAATAATTAGATTATATTAAAAAATCTAAAAAATTCAGAATTGTTAATGAAATGTCAATCGAGAAATAACCATATAATGTACCTTGCCCTGGACTTCTTTCTTGCTCATGGTTGAGAGTGGCGATGATGGTAGCATGGGGCAAAATAATTGGTAAAAAATATGTAATAGAATTTAACTCGTCTTTTCCTGTGTTGTGTCATCAGGGGGATATAGAATATAATGGGAGAGAGACATGTCAATGACTTAGAAGTGCAGGTGAAGTGGGAGACTACTTTAATAAAAGAAATGTATCATCTTAAATGTATTTCTGATAGGAAAATGTCAGCTCTCATATAAAAGACATTTAGAATGGTTCTCATCCTGATAGAATACTGCAAACTGCTACAGTGCAAACAAGGGAAGGATGGCTATCTTGTGCTGTCAGGGAAGATTTCTCAGAACTGCGTTTTAAAAGATAAACAGCAATTCATCATTTTTAACTTTCTCAGAAAGAATTTGCACATGTAGAGATAACATACTCAAAAATACATGGAATTATGGAAGTGTATAAAGTGTTGGTTGATTCTAAATGGATGACATAGTGAAAGGCCATATGTGAAGAGAAAGTGGTAGTAAATCAATCCAAATAGTAGGCTGGCTGCAGATTTTGAAGGACACTGTTAAGTGCTTAAGTTTTAGGACTTGATTCTAGTCATAATATTAAGAATTTGGGATTTGTTAAGCTTGTTCTTTCTAATTACAGTGAAAATAACACAGAGTTTTTCAAATGATAAATTTGAGATCCTGTGTGATTGCTGCTAATGTAACCCCTGGCAATATTTTGAGAATAATTACTATTTAGATCACTATTCAGTAGTTTCCACAAATGACAGAATTTGTTTCAAAATAAGCCTTCAGGGTTCATCTTCAGCAAGTTATGCAGAAAGTTGTATCGGTGGGTTTCATTCTTTGCTTAACATCCATGTAAATCTGTGGAAAGTCTTAAGGATACAGAATATTAAGAGTTATCAGTAAGACTCTTTTATATTTCATGTTCTTATTCAGTATGTATATCCTTTCAGGACACAAAAGAAATAATCTTGCTATTTCACTGCTGTGTGACCTGCAGCAAGATTTTTTTAAGTTTTTAATGTGTAGCAATGCTAGATGAATGGATTAGAAACAGATGTTTGATCAGGCTGTATTTTTACTAGAGATCCATTTAATTTACCTGTGTTTCATTATATATCCTAACCCTTTAGTGTAGTTTCAGTACCAATGTATTAACTGTTTTCACCCTTCTTAACATGACATTGTATATTGAACCACCTACAGGATCTAACCACAAACTGTGCTGTTGACAGAGAAAAGAATTTTCATGGGATCCAAATGTCAATCATTTTCCTGTTTGCAAATTGAGTCCCAAAGATTGCAATGATAATGTCTCTCTGATTTTTATCCATGCAAGTACCTATGCCATAGTCAATATGTAAATATCTAAAACTGTTGTAGAATTGGACAAAGAGACTGCATTAATGAAAGTCTTCCTAGGACAGACAGCAGCTACACTTCTACTACCTTCCCTATGGTGATGACATTCCTGAAAATAGCCTGTCAAAAATAAGACAAAGAGTTGGGAAAACTTTATGGCAAATTTAACTGTGAAATAACTGTTTTCTCCATCAAGAGAATTGCGATAAGTGTTTTGCAGAACTTAAAAGTCATTCCAAAATTAGTTTCAAAGAATTGACTGCAAATGACAGTCCCCAAATGTGTTTTTCCCTTCTTCTTTTTCCCCTTGTCATTGCCAACTCAGAGCATTAAGAAAATCTAACACTGAAAGGACTACTCCTGTGAGATGTGAAAATAATTATATGTTCTGCCTGAACTGATAGGCAGAGAAACATTCCATCTCAGATTCTGCAAAGCATGTCAATTTCAAGTTTGCATGTTTTCTGTTTCTACTACCCACCAGTTGTAGAAGCAGTGATTGGAAAACAAAAGCATTATCCCTACAGCAAGGGACCTTGAAAATTGGATAGATGACATACTTTCCCACTTTTAGTGTAAAAAAATAGAAAGTGATGTTATTTCTTGCTGTAGGTTTTAGGGTAGATAATAGAAACAGTTTTACGAATCTAAGCCTCAGTAATTTTGCTGTAACAAGTGGGTTCTGTTGCATTAAGGATAGAATATTAAGAATACATATTTATAGAGTCAATATAATTTAGAAAAAAATGTCTCTAGGGTGGAATTGCATGAAATGAATCTCTTTTTTCATCAACTTCAATTTTTAAATCCAAGTTTATTTCCTATTTAAAAGAAATGCCCAATAGAATCAATTAGTAGCATTTGAAAAACTTTTTTTTTTTAAAGATTGATGTTGTAATGCTAGTAGTGATTTTGTAAACTTCCCTTTAATTTGCAGCATAACAATACCTCATTCTCTGCTGTTTACAGTCCCAGGTCCCACCATGACTTTTACCATATGTGGTAGGCCAAAGACTAATCTTTTTTTGCCAACCTGAAGTCAACTCTTATTCTCATACTTTATTTTTTTCTTCGTCTTGTACAATGTAATGCTGAAATTAAAAAAAAAAATAATGAAGCAAGTGTTAGCAAGAACTGAAAAACAAAAACCTTTGTCTTTTGCCATAGGATGAGAATATATTGATGAATGTGATTTTTTAAATGACATTATCTGATTATAGCAGGAATATATCTATCCTATAGGAAAAGAAGGAAAATTCAGAAAGGCATTAAAATTTTCTGTAATAATGCCTCTTATTAACATTTTTGTACATTTTAAGTCTTTTTAAAAAAAAACTGATCTTTGTACAACTTATTATTAGGTAAGATTTTATATGTAACTTTTTTTTCCCACTAGTGACTTTTTAGCTTTCTTTGTTATAAACTAGATACAAATGCATGAATCCCTATTACTACAATATATGAAAGACTTGTAATTGCTTTTACAATTTATAAATATTTTAATATTTAGGTTGTTTTACAAATTATTATTGGCATAAAAGAAATGTAGATAGCTCTGGATTTCATGTTAATATTAGAAAGAAATGAACAACAAAAGCAAAAATTAGATTAAAAATAGAAAAGAATAGAAACAATAAAAACTAAAGATAACCTAAGTCTCTATTTCAAATACTGTGAGAATTACTGTGCTCTTCTTAAAAATTTAACTCCCCTGTAGATTCCCCCTGCAATCCTCATGGTACTAGATCTGAGTATAGGTTGCTGCAACCCATGAGAAATTGGAGTTCTTTTCTGAGAAAAGTACTGGCGTATTTTCTCACACTCTAGTTTCTTTTTACCTCTAGTCTCTCAATGTCATTAAGTGACTGACATTTCCCCTTCTCATGTATCCTGTAATTTGAGAAAGTTGTCCCATTCTTCAGATCATTACTATCAGAAGATTCTTCTGTTTGGGTGATTTTTGTTAAAGGAGGGAAATAGAGAAAATTACATATGGCAGAGCAAATTATTTAAACTTGAACATCATATACTGCCACAATAAAATTCTTAGGAACTCCCACAACCTGGACTTCCCTGCTTGTCAACAGTTTTTCCCAGGCTCCCTAGCATCCATTCTGGGACTGAATATTACCACCTCCCCACCTTCACCTCTGCTTTCCAGCCCTTTACTCTTCTACTCTTAACTCCACTTTTTTTTTTTTTTATTACCAAACACATTATTTCTCTCTGACTATGCCTGACACTTCGAACACACATTTCATCACACGAGACAATTAAGCAATAATCACATGCTGTTAGTGTACAGGAGTCCTTGTCTTTCCTAACTAAAGGCCTATCAAAGTCAATTAAAATATTATTTTTTGTTTCCTTGAAAGAACCATTTATTATACCAGAGAGATTATTTTTATTGCTATCCAGAAGACCAGCAAACGAGAGTCAGCTATTTATTTAATAATGTTTATTTTCATTGCATAAGTAAAGCCAAATTATTTTCTCAACATACAAAAGAATGACAAAATCTCCAATCACTTTCTTAAAATAGATTAGTGTCAGTGAGATTATTGTATCAAATAAAGAGAGGGGGCGCCTGGGTGGCTCAGTCGGTTAAGCGGCCAACTTCGGTCGAGATCAGGTCATGATCTCACGGTCTGTGAGTTCGAGCCCCGTGTCGGGCTCTGTGCAGACAGCTCAGAGCCTGGATCCTGTTTCGGATTCTGTGTCTCCCTCTCTCTGACCCTCCCCCGTTCATGCTCTGTCTCTCTCTGTCTCAAAAATAAATAAATGTTAAAAATTTTTTTTTTTAAATAAAGAGAGATTTATGTCCGTCAAGGAATTTTGTCATAAATTGTAATACTTGTATTTCTACCAGTGTACTGTTGAGTAATTATTAAACAACACTATTAAAATAGGTATCAATTTGATAGGCTAAAATAGAAATGATTCATGGATTTACATTTCTATCTCACTATTGAGGAACATAAATTTACATGTTTCTGTTTCTTTTGTGAATTTTTCACCTGTTTCTAATACTTATATGTTCACTGTGAATGATATTAATACTTGGTACATTATTTCAATTACTCTGAATTTGACTAGATATATTCTTAGAGGAAGACTGAGCTGGAAAATGAAATCATATCTTGTGGATAAAATGAGTATAGATATTGCTGTACTGGTTAGTAATTTCCCCATTTCCTTTACCTTTGAAGCCCCCTGATCTTTCTTCCTGGGAATGCAAATAAGGGAAACTCCAACAAACGTGCTCCTCCTACCAGCTCTGTGCATGGCCAGTGTGATTAAACCAGCAACTCCTATCCATGGAGGTAAAGTCAAGTTAAGACAGGTAATACATGGATGGAGCAAGGGAAGAATTGTGGCAAATGGAGGAAGACACATGAATAGATGATAATGACACAGGGAAATATAGTGCCAGTCTTTTTCTAAAGAGCATTTCAATTCAAAAGAACAACACTTTTAGGTGTTTCTCCCAATTAGGGTATCAGATACCCTACCCCCGCAGAAAATAAATTAGATTGAAGTTAAGATATAAGGTTTACCAGCATATTTTATTTGTGAGTTTTGGGGGGAAAGACCAATAAACTGTATCCCTTTATGTACTGGCTGCATAATATTAACCTGGAACTATCATTTAAATCATTTTATGGTGATTATGTTTATCATATTGGCTCTTCCATATGCTTATATGCTTGAGAAAAATCTCATTTTTACTTTTGAGAGACAACTGGCTACTGAAAGACTAAATACTTTCAACTAGGATGAAGGTTTTTTTGAGACACCTTCTTGAGTATGAAGGGTAATACATTGTCTCTATCTATAGAAGTCTACTTTGCTCTTTGACTATAGCAGATGTGAATGTGGATAAAATATTCTGTAAGCGGGCATTCATAGAATCAGAATAGTGCTCCAAGAGTGTAAATGTTAGCATCATACAATATTGCCACATAGCATCCCTGATGCTGAAAATGAAAGGTCATTTATGATTAGTTTCATGCCTGCTTACACTAAACTGCGTCCAGGAGTTGAATATGCTCAACTGAGACTGAGTCCTGGGGGCACTATGGTTTCCAGGTGAATACAGTGTACTCAGATTGCATCCATCTCACATGTAATCAATGGCAGTGACACTTGTGTTGACCTAACTTACACTGATCCCTGAGTACGGGACAATGTATAACTAGCAAGGTCTGAAAGCTGAAGGGACTCCAAGAAAATGACTGAACTGAAATAATCCATACCTACTCAGCATTGTATGTTGTGACTACACATTTCCTAGTACACAAATAAAGCATTTTTTAAAAGTTTGCTATTACCATTCAGGCAAAGATAATTTTCCTCATCTTCATATTTTATCCAGAGCATCTCTTGTCAAACTTCAGTAAATATTTTTGTTAAACATACCTATATAGTTCTTATGATACACAAGAAACTTTTTAAGTACTTTACAAATATTAACACATTGAATCCTCATAGAAACCCTGATAAACAGGCATTCTTATCATCCCCATATTACAATTCAGGAAATTAAGGCATATGAAAAACAAAACAGCTGAGTAAATTTTAAAGATCTTATTGGTTTTACTTAACAATTCATGAATCAGGCAACATCCAATCTAGCAGATAGATAGAAGTTCCAAAGAACTGTACAAAATGAAAGACTTTTATAGGCAGGAAGGAATAGGATGAGGCCAAATAACAAAAACAAACAAACAAAAAAAACCCCAAAACAAACAAAAAAACACCAATTGGTTATTGCCAGATCACTTTCCTTTAGAGGATGGCAGAGGTTTATCAGGCAGATTATCTAACTACTGCTGATTATGCAGTTCCTGATTGACAGGTTTAAGATTCCATTTCTGGGAGAGCTGAAACTGTGTTTAAGTCTTGGTTTGGTGATGTGGGGCTTTGGCATAAGTGACTAAACCTTGGACCTGTTGTATTGTTTGTAACAGGTGCCAAGAGGTTAAAGGCTATGCCTAAGGCTTCCCACCAGTGAGTGGCTAATCCATCTTTAAACCCAGGACATTTGCCTCCAGAATCTGCTTTCAGTCATTGTGTTCTTATCAACTGCTTCTCCATTTTGTTCTCCTTTTGACTTCCTATCTCCATTTAGCTTCTCATACAGTACTCATTGCTAAATTCACATATAAATTCACATATTCCTTCTCTTTATTTTAATTAATTTATTTTGAGGGGGTGGGACAAGCAGAGGAGGGTCAGAAAGAGAGGCAGGGACAGAGGATCCAAAGTGGGTTCTGCTGAATCGTGAAATCACGACCTGAGCCGAAGTCAGACACTTAACCGACAGAACCACCCAGGCGCCCCTACATATTTTCTTTTAATATTCCACTTTGAACATGCATGACATTATTTCTGTTTTTCTAAAGTAAAAGATTGTTTCACTTCAGGAAATTCGTCACAACTACATGTCTAATTCTCCAGCCAAGGCGGGTGGTTTGTTGTGACAAGACACACAACCCAGAGCAAGAAAAAAAAATCCACATTGAGATATAAAATTATGTGGAGGTTGTCCTAGAATATTGAGGGTTTTTTTCTACAAAAAGGGAAGCTGTATATTTTTGCCACAATATATGCCTCAAGTCCTGTAACTGGGCCATTTCTCTACATGGTAGGCATTGAAGACTTTTCACATTTGTAAATGAAGTACAGAAGGATTGGTAGTGATCCTTCTTTAAACACGTAACTTTTCTGACATTTGAACACTTGCTAACGTTAAGTATAGATTTGAAAGTTTGGACAGACCTTTATATGCTTAAACTTCGGTCCTAGAATATCTCTTAAGCATCATCACGGTGACTAATAATTTTTTCCAGTAACTGATGGTAGTACTGGAGGATGCACATGGTACTCTTTTTCACAAAATCAGTCTCCTTCTAATACCAGTAGGAAAGTTCTGTGGTAGAAATTTTTCAGTTAATGAGGCTACCAGCCACACTTTCAATTAGTATGTAAAAGACCTTGAAGTCTGTATTTACTCTTTCCTATCTGAATACCTAATAAAATACCTAGTAAAAAATACAGTCTTGTTGTAGGGAAATGCATTTGCTGCAGAGCTTCCTATGATAAATCCTGTTTAATAATTATCTATCATAATCCACTTGTAACACCTCTCTTCCTTTTAGAACAACAATAGCTTACAAACCAAAATTTCGTATTCTTCTTGATGTTATCCATATTCTGACAGCCAGTCTGTAATCCACAGAACCCCTGAGAGAATGTCCAGGATACTGTTTTATATATAAGCTAGCAGTGTTAGAAAGATGATTGCCAGTGGCAAGAGAAAGATATACTCAAGTAGGATTTTGCTCAATTTCCAACATATCCTTCCCACATATGGGGAAATTAGAGAATTAGGGATTGGGTCTTTTTCAAAGTAATGGCATGATCAACCTGATGGCTATTTTTCCTTCTTTTTAGAGATTCTCCCTGTGTCATCACTTCCAGGAACTCCAGGCTTGCCCCTCCCCTGTGTATTTTCCCTAGTTCTACAATTTTGTCATATCCAGTCTATGTAGAACCTTCCTGATACTCATGACCTAACCAGTGACTATGAGCAAGTATTGTAAGTGCTTCCATATGGAAGAAGAGCTTCCATATTTCTCATGTGATTGTATAATTCTGTAGTAACCTGGGAGGGATATGAACCAGGAGAGTAGACATTGGATTATGCATATCATGTCTGGAAAGTCATGAGTGTACAAGGGTCTCATGAAAAGTATGCATAAACCCAAATCCCACCATAGTAATGCTGGTATGGAGCAGAATATACAGTATTCTGTCTCTTAAAATGGAGCATGTATTAAAAAACTAAGCGTATTAGAGGATTCCTTTGTTTTTAAATACCAACCAATCTACCATTTATTCCAAACCACTCTCCCTTTTTCTCCTCTTATCTGGCCCATAATTTTATCTCTCCTTATTTCTAAGGATACATCTTAAATATCCTGTTAAGTCTCAACCAAGAAATTAACAAATAAAAATTTATACTTCCTCTCCAATTCAATTAATTGAAAATATGAACAGGGGACTCTGCCAGAAGGTGATTAAACAAGTTTAGCTAAACACTATGGGGAGTGCTTAGGTGGGCAGGAACTAACAGAGGGCATGGCTGTATACTAGCAGAGCTATGATTCCTGGCCAGGATTCAAAGCAGATATTTAGGCAGTAATCTAAGAAATAAAATGGCAGGTCACTGTAATTATTGATAATTAAGAGGATCAACTTCCATTGTCATTTTAGGGTATGGAAACTAGGTGCGCATGTATAAAATAAAATGAAACTTTCTACCATTATTACTTTTTTTCTTTTTAGAAAGTCATGAATATGATCAGTATGGAGGCAAAAAGTACATGTTTTATGTACAATGATATATTGTTCTATTTTACTTTCATTTTTTCTATCTTCTTTAATCTTCATATAATATACTTAAAGTGTTAATGCCCTCATGTTAAAAATGAAAAAAAAAAAAAAACCTCACGCACAAATAATACATTCCTTTCACATTTTTTTAGTGTTTGTTTATTTTTGAGAGAGAGAGAGAAAGAGACAGAGTGTGAGTGGGGAGGGGCAAAGAGAGAGGGAGACAGAATTGAAAGTAGGCTTCAGGCTCTGAACTGTCAGCACAGAGCCCGACTCGGGGCTTGAACCCACCAACCGTGAGATCATGACCTGAGCCAAAGTCAGATGTTTGACGGAGCCACCCAGGTGCCCCCATTTCACATTGTAAACTTAGATGTCATTATTCGATCTTTTTATTTATTTTGAGAGAGAGAGAGAACAAATATTGGGGAGGGTCAGAGAGAAAGAAAGAGAACCCAGGAACTGTGAGATGAGGACCTGAGCCAAAATCCAGAGTTGGATGCTTAACTAACTGAACCAGTCAGGCGCCCCAGTCATTATTGGATCTTGAACTCAAATTTTCTGGCTCTAGAACCTGTTGCTTCCCCTTTGGCGCCTGTGCGTCAATTCTAAATGCACCAGAGTTACAGGCTGCATCATACTTCCTTATTCATCATGTCTGAACAGCACAGAGCATCTTGTTTGAATATATTCCATTCCTACCAGCGGATTTAATTTAAATTGGTATAGTGTGATTGGAAAATCTTACAATATCTAAAGATTATTATAAATTATGTATCAACAAATATTTTTTGAGTATATAAAAACTGGGTTGGACTATTTGTCCAACTGCATTTATAATTAGAAACAAGAATTTCTTCCATATTATAAATAAGAACTATACATTTATAATATGTATAATAAATGTTAGCTTGTCTAAACTTGGATATATTAGAATCAGACTTCTTTAAAATTCATAATTGCAGGAACTTGCATTTACCATAAACTTTAATCCAGAGAAATATGATTTCACTTAAATCATATGTCTCTACCATCTTAATATTCACTTTTTATTATTTGTATATAATATAAGGAAAATATTGATGTTGCCTTGGTACCGCTTTTCTAGGTCTCTATACCATTTCCTAAATTCATTTCATGAAAAGTATCCTCCTTGAGCTTTTAGAATCAAATGTCTTTGCTACTTTTTTTTTTCTGTCATAGTCCCAACAGTTTAAAAAATTACTCATCCACTCTTAATATTTTGCCTTCTTTCTTTAAAAAAAATATTTTTTAGGGGTGCCTAGTGGCTCAGTTGGTTAAGCGGCCGACTCTTGGTTTCAGCTCAGGTCATGATCTCACGGTTTATGGGTTTGACCCCACATGGGACTCTGTGCTGATTGTATGGAGTCTGCTTAAGATTCTCTCTCTCTCTTCCTCTCTCTCTGCTCCTCCCCTGCTCATGTGCATTCACACACTCTCTCTCTGTCTCTTTCTGTCTCAAAATAAATTTAAAAAGGATATTTTATTTTTACTTTATTGTCAAAGGTTTGTATTTTTTTCTTATTTAATGTGGCTTCACTTATGGTTCTTCTAGCACCTCTAAAAATATCTATCTTCTTATTTTGCTAAGAGTTTACTTTGCAAGTGAAGTTGAAACCTCATCCACTGTACTCTAAAAATCAACTGGAAAAATTCTGACCATAAGAGAGAGCAAAGTAAATATTATTGTAATCCTCATTTGGTCATTTAGAAACAAAACATTTGAAGAGAGATTGAGTCTTTGAATTGGTCTCCCTCTGCATTTCATCCAGGGCTTAAAAACCTTGATGTGCTTGTGCTATTGATTCAGACCTGTAGGCGCCATGACCTCGTAATTGGAAAGAAAAAACAAACAAACAAACAACAACAACAAAAAAACCTCTTCAAATGTAGTATACCAGACTGGTTTTTCCCTCTTAAAACAAAATAAAGCAAAAAGCTAGAGAAGGAGTTTGAAATGTTGTCTTAGGGAAAGACAGACAGAAAGAAAGGGAAGGAAGGAAGGAAGGAAGGAAGGAAGGAAGGAAGGAAGGAAGGAAGGAAGAAAAAAGTAGATGGTGTGATGAAGGTGTCCAAAGTTCCTTTACTACTGTTGATTGTTAAGTTTAGACAGAGGAGATTTTCAAGGGCATACCCCATAGCAGTCTAATTAAGACATAAGCAGTTTTCAAAGGATGTAAATCCCTTGTTGGTAAATGGACCACACGAAGTGTGGCTTAACAACAACAACAAAATTTATGAATCAGTAAAGCAAGGTTAAAGAACTGTAGCATTATCTTTAAACTAGGAGACTTTAACATATTAATGATAAAACTAATCAACAAAAGATCCTAAGCAGGTAAATTACTTCAGTAACAAACCTCAGTAGTTTTAAATCACATTTCTTACCAAGTCTAGTTAAGTCCTTCCTCCAAACTAGCTCTTTTTCCTTCCAACTCATCCTTTTTCCACCTGTCCTTCAGATTGGAAATTAATAGCCTTCCTTCTGTCTTATTTATTTATTTATTTATTTATTTATTTATTTATTGTTTTTTGTTTTTCCTTCAGCTTTTTTTCCCCTTCCTTTCAAAACTCAGGACAATTTTATCTTGAACATATGTCTCCATTCATTCTTTTCTTCTCTGCATGTTCTACCACTACTCTCTTCAGGCTTTTCTCCATCCTAGAGGTGAGTTCTGAGTGTGAACTGATACACTTCATTTACCTTCCACCTAAGCCATCCCTCATATTACTCCCAGTTAGGTCTTCTAAAGATACTGTTTTCCATGTGCTAGTTCCCTCACTATGACTTTTTAATCACTGGCTGTCTGGTGTACCATATCAAATACATAGTTCCTTTTCATTCTTTGGAGATTTCCCAAAGCCTCACGCATGCTGTATGTCAGGAACTGTGCTAAGCAGGAAAGGACAAGACACAGCTCTTGCATTTTTTGATTTTGCAGTCTAATAGAAAAGACAGCCACTGAACAAGTAATTACAAGGACATTGAGTTTTATGAAAGAAAAGTGCAGCAAGCCATGTGAATATTTAAAGGGGACCTTATTATTTTTATTCTACTTTACACACTATTCCTCCCAGCACACTTTTCCCTAGCATGAGCATTCCTTTGCAGTCAGGCCTGCAAAACTACTTAACATTCACTAAACACATCCTGCTATTTTGTAACTGTGTGTTACTCTCCACCCTTCTGCTGTACCAAATCCTTAAACACCTAGGGAAGACAACATCCCCAGATACAAAACTTTCTTTTATGGTCCCTCTGTATCCTCTACATACCCTTCTATTATGGTACTTAGCCACATTATAGTTTTATGTGTCTGTCTCCTCTCCCAAGTTGTCAATATCTTGAGGGAAATAACTTTTTTAATAAATGTAGCATCCTAGCATCTAGCATAATGCTAATCATTTTATTAATCACTTATAAGGAGTATGTTGGATTGCATTGAATTGCTTTTATAAAATTGTTGTTTTCTGTCATCTTTCAAATAAAATTGGCAGGTAATTAATTAAAAATAATTACTATAACTCTTGCTTTTTATGGTTCTACACTAATGAACCTGGCACAGGTACATGTATACCATATTTTTCACACAGAAATCCCAAGCCCGTTTTTGCCCCCGTGGCCTTATTCATACCATTTATTTCTTATATTGTGGGGGTTTGTGCTTCTCAAACTGGTATACATATCTCTATAATTTTGGAAGTACAAATCTCTGTATAATTATTGGACAAAATAACAGAATAAACAATGTAACATCTGGGAACATCAATTTATCTCTAATTAGCTGAAAGTAATTTTGAATATATTTTAGAACAACTGCAAATGTATCATATACTGTAATACAAAATGTAACTCATTTCCAAAGTGAAGCATGAGACTTCCATAAAATGTTAAACTTGCAGGGAGCTATTTAAGCTAAACATTGACATCTGTGCATGATTAAGGTACTTTGGTGGAAGACTATAAAGACCTGAAATGTAGTGGAATGAGCATGTGGGCTTTTATCTAAGTCTTTGTAAAAATCAAGGGTCTACTTATTAGTAGCCATGAATTTTCAAAAAATTAATTGACCTCTTTGAACTATAGTTACTTCACCTATAAAGTGGTGATGGTAATTCAGATTACTCTGAATATTAAGTAGTATGAATGTAAGGTGCCTCGTACATAGTAAACAAAGTATGACTGAGTTTTAGTAAGTAATTTGTAGAGAATATCAAAGTAACATCTAAAATATAGAGACTATCTTGTTATCAATAATATAATTATTTGTAAATTAGAACTTTTATAACTGTAGGTTTTCTTTGGGCACAATATTAAGAAAATTAGTAAAGGAGAACCATGTGTCATAAGGAAATGTGCTATGGAATAGTTCACATCTAGACGTAAGTTTAAATTCAGTTTTATTTTAACTAAAAGAACTACCATCTGGTCGGTGTCCAAGGTCTCTTGGAAATGAATTGGAGGTTTCAGTCCAATGCTTAAGGGACACAAATACCCATAATAGGATAAACCAGAGGCTACTACCAGATTTAGCACTCTTGTCAAACGCTCTAGTGGAAAGGCCAAGGTTCAAGTGGCACAGAACAAAACTCTTCTCACATTAATTACTTGTCTCTTAAGCAAGGCCTTTGAGAGCATTTCATTTCCTCAGAAAAGAGTGTTGCAAACCTTTCCCCACTTACCATGGGAGCAAACAGGAATGCCAAATGATCAAACTGGTAAACAAACTGAATAACATTAGATGGCTAAAGGCAAAAAAATGCTGTTCTGTTTTACCATTTCAGAAAAAAATTAATAATCCAAAATTAATAATCAACCTTCCCTCCTTATCCAGGGAAAAAAAGCTGGATAACATGCCAAAGTAATTTACACAGCATGTATGCAAATGTAATGTCTTTTTTTAATGTAGAGAATTTTCAAATTTAGTATTTCCATAAACACTTAAAAGAGAAACCTTAGTAGTTTCCTTTTATTAGTTTTTTCTTAAATTACCTTTTCTACCTCCTCTTGTGAAATTGACATGATTCCACACAGGCAATTATACTTCCATTTGAAACCATGGTTAGTCCTCCTATCATTGTTTCTCATAGAACCTACAGAAACTATTGTTTATACTTCTTGATAGTAGGAATTATAAGAAAATCACTGGAAACACAATGACATGATATATGAAGTAAAATTGTTCTTTGAGTGTGTTTCTTTCTATAACATGTGTTATAAGTGGAGACTTTACCATGTATATCAATAGCATTCACTAGTCATGTGGAGTAAATTGATTTCCCTGCAGTCACTTAACCAACTGAACTATAGTTGCAAGTACACTCCATTAACTGCAAGGACTTAAATTCCTTCTTCTGTCATGTTTTCTATAAGGTATGTGTGTGAAATTGTCTTACCAAACAACCGTTATAAACATCATTGCCATGTGAAAGAGTTCTCCATTCACTGGGGCCATATTCTGAACCAGAACCAGATTCTGAACTGTAGTTGAGGATAGAACACTACTAGGTAGAATATCTGACTTTTTTTTTTTAATTGAAGCCAGAAGTAAGTTTATTCTTCCCAGAATAAAGAGATGCTTTGGCATATTTGTTTGCTTTTTAAAAAACGATATAAATAAACCTTAAACTATAGTATATCCTGACAATGGAATATGATTGAGTGCTAAAAAGATGTGAGCCCTAAGCCATGAAAAGAAATAGAGCAATGTTTAATGTATATTACTGATGAAAGAGGGCAATCTGAAAGTGCTACATAGTATAAGATTCCAACTATACAGCATTTTGGAAAAGGGAAAACTATGGAGAGAGTACAATAAGTGGTTACCTGAGGTTGGGGTGGGAGGTGGGTTGACTAGGCAGAGTACAGATTTTTAAGTCAGTGAAAATATTCTGTATGATACTATAATGATGGTTATATGTCATTATACATTTGTCAGAACCCACAGAATGTACAATACCAAGAGTGAACCATATGTAAACTATGGACTCTGGGTGACTATGACCTTAATTTGTATTCTCTTTATAATGTATCTCTTCTCAAAAGGTATGACTTTGATTGAAAGGGCAAATAAAAGCCATAGTCCATACATAGAAGTCTTTTGAATTTCTGGACAGAGTACAGATTTTTTTTAATTAAAAAAATTTTTTTTTAATTTTGGATGGAGTACAAAGTTATAACCAATTTATTTCAAATTTCCTCTGGCTCTATCACTTGTTGAAGAAAGTAGTGATGAATCAGTGCGTTGAAATATGGCAGATTTACTATCACATCTGGAGACCCAAGTTATATGCTGATTTTTAATCACTATGGGTTAAGTTTCCTGAAAGGATATCATAAAAGGGTTCTCCCATACGCACACAAAATTATTGTCCAGGAATAGGCTGCTGGAATGAGCCTATGGAATATGGGGAGGTCTTTTGTAAAATTCAAGAAGATGGTCTCTTCCAAACCCTAGTCTAGGTGTACAGACTCGTGAATGTGTATAGCTAAAATCAGGCTTTATTTTTGGTCATTTATTGGATGATATCAAGGTCAGTGCCTCTTTAACTCTTCAGGGTATTTTACGACAGACCAAATGAGAGTAGAAAAATTTCAGACAACAAACTGCTTAACCTTCGAATTTTGCTGACAGATACATGGTTCATTCTATAATGTAGAATTGTTGAAATTACATCTTTCATCATCCTACATTCTAGTGGGGTTACATTGACTACTTTCAGAGAGTCAAATATGAGTAAAAATGTCACTTTCTGGTCTTAGGTCATTGATATGACCAACCTCTTATTTTCTAAAGTAAGCGGTTATTGCTTATATAGAAAATATAGAAGGTCTCTAAACTAACACAGCTCTCTAGGCTCTGCTTTATGCATTCAACAGATTTTGATACATGATATTTCATTTTCATTGAATTCAATGTATTTTGTAATTTTCTTTGTGGCTTTAACTTTGACCCATGGATTACTGAGAAGTGTATGATTTATTTGGAAGTATTTATACGTTATCTGTATATCTCTTTTTTAACTTCTAGTTTATTTCGGGTGGATGTCTCAAAATATTTTTTATGATTTTTAGTTTGTATTTTATTTTATTTTATGGTTCAAAATATCGTCTATTTTGGTGAATGTTCAAAGTGCATTTGAAATAAATGTGTATTTTACTGTTGTTGATCGAAATGTTCTAAGACTTCAAGTTTTTTTTGCTTTTGCTTATTTTTTTTTAATATATGAAATTTATTGTCAAATTGGTTTCCATACAACACCCAGTGCTCATCCCAAAAGATGCCCTCTTAATTACCCATCACCTACCCTCCCCTCCAGCTCACCCCCCCATCAGCCCTCAGTTTGTTCTCAGTTATTAAGAGTCTCTTATGCTTTGGCTCTCTCCCACTCTAACCTCTTTTTTTTTCCTTCCCCTCCCTCATGGGTTTCTGTTAAGTTTCTCAGGATCCACATAAGAGTGAAAACATATGGTATCTGTCTGTCTCTGTATGACTAATTTCACTTAGCATAACACTCTCCAGTACCATCCACGTTGCTACAAAGGGCCATATTTCATTCTTTCTCATTGCCACGTAGTACTCCATTGTGTATACAAACCACAATTTATTTATCCATTCATCAGTTGATGGACATTTAGGCCCTTTCCACAATTTGGCTATTGTTGAGAGTGCTGCTATAAACATTGGGGTACAAGTGCCCCTATGCATCAGTACTCCTGTATCCCTTGGGTAAATTCCTAGCAGTGCTACTGCTGGGTCCTAGGGTAGATCTATTTTTAATTTTCTGAGGAACCTCCACACTGTTTTCCAAAGTGGTTGCACCAGTTTGCATTCCCACCAACAGTGCAAGAGGGTTCCCATTTCTCCACATCCTCTCCAGCATCTATAGTCTCCTGATTTGTTCATTTTGGCCACTCGAACTGGTGTGAGGTGATATCTGAGTGTGGTTTTGATTTGTATTTTCCTGATGAGGAGCGATGTTGAGCATTTTTTCATGTGCCTGTTGGCCATCTGGATGTCTTCTTTAGAGAAGCGTCTATTCATGTTTTCTGCCCATTTCTTCACTGGATTATTTGTTTTTTGGGTGTGGAGTTTGGTGAGCTCTTTATAGATTTTGGATGCTAGCCCTTTGTCCGATACGTCATTTGCAAATATCTTTTCCCATTCTGTTGGTTGCCTTTTAGTTTTGTTGACTGTTTCCTTTGCTGTGCAGAAGCTTTTTATCTTCAAGAGGTCGCAATAGTTCACTTTTGCTTTTAATTCCCTTGCCTTTGGGGATGTGTCAAATAAGAAATTGCTGCAGCTGAGGTCAGAGAGGTCTTTTCCTGCTTTCTCCTCTAGGGTTTTGATGGTTTCCTGTCTCACATTCAGGTCCTTTATCCATTTTGAGTTTATTTTTTGTGAATGGTGTAAGAAAGTGGTCTAGTTTCATTCTTCTGCATGTTGCTGTCCAGTTCTCCCAGCACCATTTGTTAAAGAGACTGTCTTTTTTCCATTGGATATTCTTTCCTGCTTTGTCAAAGATGAGTTGGCCATACTTTTGTGGGTCTAGTTCAGGGGTTTCTATTCTATTCCATTGGTCTGTGTGTCTGGTTTTGTGAGAATACCATGCTGTGTTGATGATTACAGCTTTGTAGTAGAGGCTAAACTCTGGAATTGTGATGCCTCCCACTTTGGTCTTCTTCAAAATTACTTTGGCTATTCAGGGCCTTCTGTGGTTCCATACAAATTTTAAGATTGCTTGTTCTAGCTTCAAGAAGAATGCTGGTGCAATTTTGATTGGGATTGCATTGAATGTGTAGATAGCTTTGGGTAGTATTGCCATTTGAACAATATTTATTCTTCCAACCCATGAGCACAGAATGTTTTTCCATTTCTTTATATCTTCTTCAATTTCCTTCATAAGATTTCTATAGTTTTCATCATACAGATCTTGTACATCTTTGGTTAGATTTATTCCTAGGTATTTTATGCTTCTTGGTGCAATTTTGAATGGGAACAGTTTCTTTATTTGTCTTTCTGTTGCTTCAT
The DNA here is from genome assembly GCF_018350215.1 of Panthera leo. NCBI lineage: Eukaryota > Metazoa > Chordata > Mammalia > Carnivora > Felidae > Panthera > Panthera leo. Next base: position 36,530,140 of record NC_056691.1, on the reverse strand, counting down.
TATTAGTGTATAAGAATGCAACTGATTTCTGTACATTGATTTTGTATCCTGCAACTTTGCTGAATTCATGTATCAGTTCTAGCAGACTTTTGGTGGAGTCTCTCGGATTTTCCATATATAATATCATGTCATCTGGAAAAAGTGAAAGCTTGACTTCATCTTTGCCAATTTTGATGCCTTTGATTTCCTTTTGTTGTCTGATTGCTGATGCTAGCACTTCCAACACTATGTTAAACAATAGCGGTGAGAGTGGGCATCCCTGTCGTGTTCCTGATCTCAGGGGGAAAGCTCTCAGTTTTTCCCCATTGAGGATGATATTAGCTGTGGGCTTTTTATAAATGGCTTTTATGATGTTTAAGTATGTTCCTTCTATCCCGACTTTCTCAAGGGTTTTTATTAAGAAAGGATGCTGAATTTTGTCAATTGTTTTTTCTGCATCCATTGAGAGGATCATATGGTTCTTTTCTTTTCTTTTACTAATGTGATGTATCATGTTGATTATTTGCGAATGTTGAACCAGCCCTGCATCCCAGGAATAAATCCCACTTAATTATGGTGAATAATTCTTTTTATAAGCTGTTGAATTTGATTTGCTAGTATCTTATTGAGAATTTTTGCATCCATATTCATCAGGGATATTGGCCTGTAGTTCTCTTTTTTTACTGGGTCTCTGTCTGGTTTAGGAATCAAAGTAATACTGGCTTCATAGAATGAGTCTGGAACTTTTCCTTCCCTTTCTAATTTTTGGAATAGCTTGAGAAGGATAGGTATTATCTCTGCTTTAAATGTCTGTTAGAATTCCCCAGGGAAGCCATCTGGTCCTGGACTCTTATTTATTGGGAGGTTTTTGATAACTGATTCAATTTCTTCACTGGTTATGTGTGCGTTCAAGCTTTCTATTTCCTCCAATTTGAGTTTTGGAAGTGTGTGGGTGTTTAGGAGTTTGTCCATTTCTTCCAGGTTGTCCAGTTTGTTGGCATATAATTTTTCATAGTATTCCCTGATAATTGCTTGTATTTCTGAAGGATTGGTTGTAATAATTCCGTTTTCATTCATGATTTTATCTATTTGGGTCATCTCCCTTTTCTTTTTGAGAAGTCTGGCTAGAGGTTTATCAATTTTGTTTATTTTTTCAAAAAAACAACTCTTGGTTTCATTGATCTGCTCTACAGTTTTTTTAGATTCTATATTGTTTATTTCTGCTCCGATCTTTATTATTTCTCTTCTTCTTCTGGGTTTAGGCTGCCTTTGCTATTCTGCTTCTATTTCCTTTAGGTGTCCTGTTAGATTTTGTATTTGGGATTTTTCTTGTTTCTTGAGATAGGCCTGGATTGCAATGTATTATCCTCTCAGGACTGCCTTCGCTGCATCCCAGAGCGTTTGGATTGTTGTATTTTCATTTTCGTTTGTTTCCATATATTTTCTAATTTCTTGTCTAATTGCCTGGTTGACCCACTCATTCTTTAGTAGGGTGTTCTTTAACCTCCATGCTTTTGGAGGTTTTCCAGACTTTTTCCTGTGGTTGATTTCAAGCGTCATAGCATTGTGGTCTGAAAGTGTGCATGGTATGATCTCAATTCTTGTATAGTTATGAAGGGCTGTTTTGTGACCCAGTATATGATCTATCTTGGAGAATGTTCCATGTGCACTCGAGAAGAAAGTATATTCTGTTGCTTTGGGATGCAGAGTTCTAAATATATCTGTCAAGTCCATCGGATCCAATGTATCATTCAGGACCCTTGTTTCTTTATTGACCGTGTGTCTAGATGATCTATCCATTGTTGTAAGTGAGGTATTAAAGTCCCCTGCAATTACCACATTCTTGTCAATAAGGTTGCTTATGTTTGTGAGTAATTGTTTTATATATTTGGGGGCTCCTGTATTTGACACATAGACATTAATAATGGTTAGTTCTTCTTGATGGATAGACCCTGTAATTATTATATAATGCCCTTCTTCATCTCTTGTTACAGCCTTTAATTTAAAGTCTAGTTTGTCTGATATAAGTATGACTACCCCAGCTTTCTTTTGACTTCCAGTAGCATGACAAACAGTTCTCCATCCCCTCACTTTCAATCTGAAAGTGTCCTCAGGTCTAAAATGAGTCTCTTGTAGACAGCAAATAGATGGGTCTTGTTTTTTTATCCATTCTTATACCCTATTTCTTTTGGTTGGCACATTTATTCCATTTACATTCAGTGTTATTATAGAAAGATACGGGTTTAGAGTCATTGTGATGTCTGTAGGTTTCATGCTTGTAGGGATGTCTCTGGTACTTTGTCTCACAGGATCCCCCTTAGGATCTCTTGTAGGGCTGGTTTAGTGGTGACGAATTCCTTCAGTTTTTGTTTGGGAAAACCTTTATCTCTCCTTCTATTCTAAATGACAGACTTGCTGGATAGAGGATTCTCGGCTGCATATTGTTTCTGTTCATCACATTGGAGATTTCTTGCCATTCCTTTCTGGCCTGCCAAGTTTCAGTAGAGAGATCTGTCACTAGTCTTATCGGTCTCCCTTTATATGTTAGAGCACATTTATCCCTAGCTGCTTTAGAATTTTCTCTTTATCCTTGTATTTTGCCAGTTTCACTATGATATGTCGTGCAGAAGATTGATTCAAGTTACGTCTGAAGGGAGTTCTCTGTGCCTCCTGGATTTCAATGCCTTTTTCCTTCCCCAGATCCGGGAAGTTCTCAACTATTATTTCTTCATGTATACCTTCAGCACCTTTCCCTCTCTCTTCCTCCTCTGGAATACCAATTATGCGTAGATTATTTCTCTTTAGTGCATCACTTAGTTCTCTAATTTTCCCCTCATACTCCTGGATTTTTTTTATCTCTCTTTTTCTCAGATTCTTCTTTTTCCATAATTTTATCTTCTAGTTCACCTATTCTCTCCTCTGCCTCTTCAATCCGAGCTGTGGTCATCTCCATTTTATTTTGCAGCTCATTAATAGCATTTTTTAGCTCCTCCTGACTGTTCCTTAGCCCCTTGATCTCTGTAGTAATAGATTCTCTGCTGTCCTTTATACTGTTTTCAAGCCCAGCGATTAATTTTATGACTATTATTCTAAATTCACTTTCTGTTACATTGTTTAAATCGTTTTTGATCAGTTTTGTAGCTCTCTTTATTTCCTGGAGGTTTTTTTGAGGGGAATTCTTCCGTTTCATCATTTTGGATAGTCCCTGGAGTGGTGCATAACTGCAGGGCACATTTCCTATGCTGTTTTGAATAACTTGCGTTGGTGGGCGGGGCCGCAGTCAGACTGATGTGTAACTTCTCTTCCCCTCTCCTAGGGGTGGGATTCATTTAGGGGTGGCGTTGTCTGTCTGGGCTCCTTGCACACTGCCAGGCTTGTGGTGCTGGGGATCTGGCGTATTAGCTGGAGTGGATCCACAAGGTGCACAGGGGTGGGAGGGGTAGGCTCAGCTCTATTTTCCTTCGGAGATCCGCTTTGGGAGGGGACCTGTGGCACAGGGAGGGAGTCAGACCCGCTGGTGGGATGGATCCGAAGAAGAAGCACAGCATTGGGTGTTTGCGTGATGCAAGCAAGTTCCCTGAGAGGAACTGGTTCCCTTTAGGATTTTGGCTGGGGAATGGGCGAGGGAGATGGTGCTGGAGAGCGCCTTTGTTCCCTGCCAAGCTGCGCTCAGTCTTCTGGGGCTCAACAACTCTCCCTCCCATTGTTGTCCTCCAGTCCTCCTGCTCTCCCAGCAGAGCTGTTAACTTGTAACCTTCCAGATGTTAAATCCCGCTTGCTGTCCAAACACACTTCGTCCGGCCCCTAACTTGTAACCTTCCAGATGTTAAATCCCGCTTGTAACCTTCCAGATGTTAAATCCCGCTTGCGGTCCAAACACACTCCGTCCGGCCCCTCCGCTTTTGCAAGCCAGACTCAGGAGCTCTGCTTTGCGGCGGGCTGCCCCTCTGCTCAGGCTCAGTCCCGCCAGTCCGTGTAGTGTGCACCGCCTCTCCGCCCTTCCTACCCTCTTCCCTGGACCTCTTGTCTATGCTTGGCTCCGGAGAATCCGTTCTGCTAGTCTTCTGGTGGTTTTCTGGGTTATTTAGTCAGGTGTAGGTGGAATCTAAGTGACCAGCAGGACGCGGTGAGCCCAGTGTCCTCCTACGCCTCCATCTTCCCCTCTCTCCTCTGTAAACTTCAATTAAGTCTAATTGACTGATAGTGTTTTTAAGATTGTCTGTATGCTTTCTGATTTTCTTTGTATCTTTTATATTGATTCCTGAGAGAGGAGTGTTGAAGAATTGAACTGTAATTGTCAATTTGTCTATTTTCTTCAATCTTTTTTTTTTTTTTTTTTTTTTTTTTTTTGCTTCATGTATTTAGAAGTTCTGTTGCTAGTATCTAAACATTTAGTATTGTTATGTCTTCTTGGTGAATCCTCTTTCTTATAATTATACAGTGCCTTTCTATCCCCCTGTTAATATTTTTGTTCTGATGTCTACTTTATGTATTAATATAAACATTCCAGGATTCTTTTATTTTTTCCATTCTCTTTATTTTCTACCCTATTTTGGGTTTTCACCAATCTTTCTTTATATTAAGACTGAAATTTTGGGGTGCCTGGGCGGTTCAGTAGGTTAAGTGTCCAACTTTGGCTCAGGTCATAATCTTGCAGTTTGTGAGTTTAAGCCCCACTTTGGGCTCTTTGCAAACAGCTCAGAGACTGGAGCCTGCTTCAGATCCTGTGTCTTCCTGTCTCTCTGCCCCTCCCATGCTCATACTCTGTCTCTCTCTGTCTCCCAATAATAAATAAATGTTAAAACAATTTAAAAATGAATTTCTCATAGATGGTATATATTTGGGTTCTCATGTTTTTAATCCAAACTTGCAACCCCTGCCATTTAATTCAAATTTAATATAATTATTGCCATGGATAAATTTAAATCTAGCATCTTACTAGTTATTCTTTCCTTTTTTTCTTGGATATGTTTTTTTTGTTTCCCTTTCCTTTTTCTCTGACTTTTCTGAGTTACATTTTTTAAAAAAAAATTCCATTTTGTTTTAACTATTGGATTTTTTTGTCATTCCTCTTTTTTTAATTTTACCATATACACTTTACATATCACACAGTGTTGACAATATAGTGTTTACAATATATACTTTAACATATCACACAGTCTACCTTCATATGATATTATGCCACTTAAATAAACAGTAAAAACCTTAAACAATGTACGTCCGATTAGTCACTCTCATTTTGTGTACCTCTGCTGGCACAAGCTTTACATAAGCTATGTAACATGCAAACACACTACTGTTACTTGCTACTTTATATTTCATTTAAGAGCTCATTTCCTTTTGGAAAGATTAAAAACTACAAAAATATTTACATTAATGTTTGTTTTTATCATTTCTGGAATTCTTCACCTCTTTGTGTACATTCAAGTTTCTGCCTTCTACCATGTTGCTTCTGAATGAAGAACTATCTTTATATTTCTTATAGCACTGATTTGCTGTAAAAGTGTTCATTTTGCCATAATTTTTGAAATATATTTTCACGAGGTAAAGAATTCTAGGATTAAGGTTATAGATGTTACTTATTGTTTTTTTTTGACATGCACAGTGAATGAAATGAATGAATTTACATTCAATGTAAATCTTAGCTTTGTTCCACTGAATATAATCTTTCTTTTTTTATTACTTCTGAATACTTGCAATAATTTCTTATTATATTTGGTCTGTAGTAGTTCAAATATAAGATGTATGTATAGGGGAGTTCTTAACCCTTCTTGGGGGTTCTTCGAGCTTCTTGGATTTTTTTTAAAGTCTTAGTATATTTGTAAAATTATTGAGTGTTTTCTCTTTAAATACGTATTTTGATACATCCTCACTCCTTCTGGGACTCCAGTTACCTACATATCGGACCATTTGATAGCGTTCAACAGGTCTTGTATATTCTGTTCTGTTTTTCTTTTTTTTTATGTTTCAGTTTGAATAATTTCTGTTCTCCCTCTCTCTGACTTTATTATGTACTTAGTTATGGAAAGCCTACTTGAAGATATTGAAGTAATAATTTACTGCTGACACAATAGGTTATTTTGTTCCCTAATAATTCTTTTTTGCATTTATGTATATATGTGTGTATATATATATATGTATACACACACACACACACACACACACACACACATATATATATATATATATATATATACATATAATTTTATTTATGTTACACAGTGTGATATCAGTGACAGGTGTGTAATTTAATGATTCAGCACTTACACACAACTCCCTGTGCTCATCACAGCAAGTGCATTCCCCCTCTCCATCACTCATTTTACCCATCCCACCAAATACCCTGTGGTAACCCTCAGTTTGCTATCTATGGTTTGGAGTTTGACTTGGTAAATAAAGAAGATGTGGTATATGTGCGCACACACACACACACACACACACACACACACACATAGCAAGAACGAAATCTTGACATTTGTAACAACATGGATGGAGCTAGAAAATATGTTAAGTAAAATAAGTCAGTCAGAGAAAGATGGATACCGTATAATTTCACTCATATGTGGAATTAAAGATACAAAATGATCATAGGCAAAAATGAGGGAAGCAAACTTTGTTCTTATATTTTTATCTCTCTACTGAGATTCCTCATTTGTTAATGGATGTTATATATCTTTTCCTGTAAATCCTCTAGTATATTAATAATATTATTTTCTTTTGAGAGAGAGAGCACATGAGCAGGTGGTACGGGTAGAGAGAGTATCTTAAGCAGACTCCATGCTGAGCGCAGAGCCCAAAGTGGGGTTTGATCCCATGGATGTAAGATCATGACCTGAGCAGAGATCAAGAGTCAGATGCTTAACCAACTGAGCTACCTAAGCACCCCTAATAGTAATTTTTTTTCATATATAGAGAGTAGAGACCCCTTTATCTATAAAGCAGCTTGTGTGGTGGAGTTGAGTCCATCTAGTGAGAGGTTGAGCTATATTTAGGTTTTTTTTCTGGTTTTGGCTTTGCTGTTATTATCCTCAGGATCCATAGATTATATGTTCCTCCAGTAGTAGTATATTACTTTGTGATAAGATTTGGCCCAGGTAATCCTGAAAGTTTTATTCAGTGGTAGCACTTTACTTTCAGCCTTCAACCATCTCTCCACATTTGTACCTCAGAAGATTTCTGTCCACACCCTTAAACCTCTCCAGCAGCAGACTGGTGTTACCTGTTACACCATATTAGGCTTGTATTATGAAAATAGGGCTTCTTTTTGGTTTTGGTCCAGTCTCAGTCTCAGGCATGCCCGGTGGATTTGAGCTGCAGGCATGGGAATTTCTCAAAATTCTTGTTTTACTTTGTGGCAGCCAAATTCTTTCTTGTATCGGTTGGTGGTCTTGGGCTGGCGTTTTATGTTTCTCCACCAGGGATAGAACAGTTTTCCTTGGGGCGCCTGGGTGGCTCAGTCAGTTAAGCATCTGACTTCAGCTCAGGTCATGATATTGTGATCCATGGGTTTGAGCCCTACATCAGGCTCTGTGCTGACAGCTCAGAGTCTGAAACCTGCTTCTGATTCTGTGTCTCCCTCTCTGCCCCTCCCCTGCTCATGCTGTCTGTCTCTGTCTCTCAAAAATAAACATTATTTTTTTTTAAAAAGAACAATTTTTTTGGTTTATGTAGAGTATCTGTATAAGTCAGGGTTCTACTACAGAAAATGAAGCAGTATTGTTATTATACATTCAATATATTATGCACTATATTATTTATGCAATATATTATATATGCAATATATATGCAATATTATTGTTTTATAGGCAATGTTATGTAATATTATATTATATATATTATATTATATTATATTATATCATCATATCATATCATATCATATTATATTATTATATATTTTATTATAAAAAGGAAGAACATCAAAGTGGTGTTTTTTTTGTCTTTGTTTTTTATTTCACACCAACAGCAATCAGGATGGAGGACTGGGGGTGGCCCAAAGAGGCTGTGGCAACACTTTAGCCTGGTCATGCATTAAGGACACTGGAATAGCTTGTAAAGTAGCAGCTGCCATCCAGGAATTCCCTCTTGGGGAAGGAATGTTGATAAAGAGAAGGGTCACTCAACAGATGGGACAGTTGTAATTGCAGGACCACTTAATGGTTCCAAAAAAATTGCCTTTAACAGTTCTAACTGCCTGGCTGCCTGGGTAGCTCAGTCAGTCAAGCTTCCGACTTCCGCTCAGGTCATAATCTCATAATCTTCTTGTGAGTTCAAGCACTGCATCAGGCTCTATGCTGACAGCTCAGCCTATATATAATTTACAAATAAATAAATACTTATAAATAAAATCTGGTTAAGCTAGACTGAAATCCATAGGCCAGATCAGCAGGATAGAAACTCTTGGACAGGAGCTAAAACCATAATCTATAGGTAGATTCTCTTCTTTCAAGGAAAGCTCCATATTGTGTTTAAAGGTTTTCATCTGATTGAATGAAGCCCACCCAGATTGTCAAGTATAATTTCCTATACTTAAAGTCAGCTATTGTAGATATTAATTGCATCTGTAGAATATTTTCACAGCAAAGCCTAGATTCATATATGATTGAATAGCTGGCACTATAGCTTGGAAATTTGACACATATATCTAATCATCACAGTCCATCCTTTATCAACTTGGCATCCATATACACCTGCTTAAACCAAACAGTCTCCAAACAAAAACAATAACAAAGTCATTTCCACCTAATACAACTATTCTGTGTGTACAATTAAAAATGTGCTGACCCCTTCTCCAGAGAAGAATTCAAAGATTTTGTGTGATGTTCACTTTTCTTGATATCCTGAAACTTAAACACTGTGATTTTGCTGTTATTAATATATATTTTATTATATAATAAGGGAATAAATAAGGAAGAAAAGACCATTTACTTAATATTTGTATTCAGAAATATTTATAACAAAGTAAGGAAGAAATATCAATAATAGTTATATGCTTTGTTTCTGCAACTGGTTACATGGTCATAGCTGGTGTTTAAACTACCTTCTTCCATTATGCATTCATTCCGTATTTCCTTTGGCCTTAGCTGGCACCTCAGCTGGTCAAGGTTCTTTGCCTCGTGGGATCAGTCAAACCACTCCTAAAGAGTCTGGGCAATTAGCAGTACTGTCTGAATTGAGTTGTAGTTTTTCACTGACTTCAATTATAGGACTTGGAACTACTAAAAGATCCCTTAAGAGATGTCCTGTATTCCAGACATATTATTCCTTACTCCATGACATACTAGCATTTCAGTTTTCCCTTGGTAATCAGGATCAATGACCTCAGTCAGTTCAGTAATTCCTTACTTTTCTGGTTAATTCAAGGACAGGAGAGACCCTAAGTGTACATGTAATTTAAATTCTACTTTAACGGAATCGCTGCTGTCTCCTAATGGCAGCATTCTACTCTTTGGATGTAAGACGTCTAGGTCAGATGTGTATATGGTTATGGAGACAGCAAGTACAAATTTTTCTAGTGGATCACTAGTGGTAGTAGTGATTATCCCTTGACTCCTGGACCTGAGAATTGTGGTAATGAGAGAAGCAGCACCATATATGGGACACAAACTTAGAATATATACAACCTTCTGGAGGGCATTGTCCCATCCCTGCAAGATATTTTCAGGTAGCTAGCACTGTATTTCACTTTTCAAAAGGTCATACCACAGCTTTTTATCAAGCCAGTTGTTTCAGGGTGATGAAAAACTTTATAAAATTAGTGAATTCTATGGGTATGGGCCTGTTGTCTCACTTCACAGTAAGTAGAATCAGCAGTAATTTGCAAGGTCCTGCCATGAACTACCAATGTCCTCTTCACCACTGGAAATAAGAGTCTTTAGTGCCTTTAAATCATACTAGAGACCCAATTCCAGAAAAAATAGGGCTAACTCAGAAAACTCATCCATAAGATTATCTTTGTCTAGGGGCACCTGGGTGGCTCAGTCGGTTAAGCATCCGACTTCAGCTCAGGTCATGATCTCGCGGTTCGTGAGTTCAAGCCCCGCGTCAGGCATCTGTGCTGATGGCTCAGAGCCTGGAGCCTGTTTCAGATTCTGTGTCTCCCTCTCTCTCTGACCCTCCCCCGTTCATACTCTGTCTCTCTCTGTCTCAAAAATAAATAAAGGTTAAAAAATTTAAAAAAAAAAGATTATCTTTGTCTAGAACCACTTTCAGTACCAAAATCTGTGTTAGGGTTCTACCAGAAAACTGAAGCAGTAGGAAACATATGTATATATAAAAAGGATTTATTGAAAGTTATTAACTTATGTGATTGTGTGGACTGACTAGGAAGTACACAATTTGTAAGGCGGGCTAGGAGACCAGTAATTCTTAGGGCCTGACTGCAATACACAGGCAGGTTTGTTTTTTCTTCTCAGGAAACTTCAGTTTTTCTCTTGAAGCTTTTCATATGATTGGATGAATCCATTCAATAAACTCAGATTATTGGTGATAATCTCCTGCACTTAATGATTGTAGATGTTCATCAAACCCACAAAACCCCTTCACAGGGACATCTAAGTTAGTGTGTTTTTGAATAACTAGGTATAAAGGTTAGCCAAGTTGACATATAAACTATCCATCACTGTATTTTATGAGTAAGATGGTTTCCTTATTCACACCAAGGAATAGAGTTACTTTTACACTCTTCTTCCAACTGCAACACATCTTCGAGCCCTGATAAAAGGGGGAAAGGGTTGCAGGTTTTCTTTCCAGTTTCCACTAGCTTAAGGAGGTAGGATTCAGAGGAAGTGGCAAGGATAGGTGCCTCTCCTTCACATAGCTGATTAATCCCTTTGAGAGAATTTGTTTGTAACCCAGCATTTTGACGAAGAAGGGTTTTGGGAAGTGTGCAGTTTTTGTCCCTGCTACTTCCAAGTAGTTGATCAATTCCTGCCTACATGAACATGCTTTTTATGACAACTTGCTCTGCACCTTATATTTCTTGAGAGCACCTGGTGGGGTTCTGTGGAAAAAAAATGTGGGAGAGTGCAAACACACAGTGTGTCTGGAGCCCCAAAATATCCTGCATTGATACGCTACCCATCTATAAACTTTAGTGGTTCATTAACATTTTAACTGATTTATTTCTTATCCCTGCATGGATGCTGGTATCTTTTCCTCCTACTCTGTGTCTCAGATGAAATGTTAGTGTGTCCATTTTCTCCTTAGGGGAGCTTTTGTCTCTTTGAAAATCAGATTACATGTCTGTCTTATGACCACTGCTTACTAACAGCTACAGAAAAGTTATAATTTTTGTAGTCTATACAGCTTTTGTCATATTTAGGATTAAAGTGACCTTATTTGCAGCTTTCTACATCATAAGTGGAAGCAGAAGCCTGTACATATATTCTTTTAATAAAATTATATTCATAATGTATGTAAAAGCGTATGTCTCTTACTCAGTTTGCAGTTACAGAGACATTTTGATAAATTTCCTAGTCATTTTTAAAAGGAGATAAAAATTTAATATGGTAGTAAATCTATCAGCTCAAGCTTATTAGAATGTCCAAATTATAGTAGGTGAAGAGTGTAAGTCAATTGTTAATATGGTGCAACAATGTAAGAAAACTTAATCGGGAATTAGAGCATGTCTTGTTTGTTTTGTTTTTGTTTTGTTTTTTGGTTTTTGTTAATCAATACACACAACTCATTAATTAATACGAATGTTCAGTTTGATCATTTGAGTGTTATTGATTTCTGTACTATATCACTGTTGTAAAACATATAAAACTGTACTAAATGAAGATGAAAAACTCTTCACCATGGGAAGGCCTTGACCAAGGATTATGAGTATAGGTGATATTGTATGGATTAATTTCAGCTGGTATAGATTGACAACATGCTTAGCTCCTGTGTTCCTGGAGTATAATGGTGACCTTTGGCTAACTGCATGGAATATATTAATCAAAGAGAAATGACTTTCTGTATCTTCAGTCAGTAATTGTTTCAGGACAGGGTATGTAATTCTGATTTTTTTATTTACACCTGATTTTGGAGACGCCTATTGGGATTTGATTTTCAAGGCCGGTTAGGTAACTGGAAAGTATTTAATTTTCAAGCTCAGTGTAAGAAACCCCCACCTTGTGGGGGTGCCAGGCTGGGGAGCATGTGATTCTTGATCTTAGGGTTGTAGGTTTGAGCCCCACATTGAGTATAGATATTACTTGACTACTTAAAATCTTTGGGGATGCATGAGTGGCTCAATTAGGCATCCAACTTTTGATTTCAGTTCAGGTCATGATCTCAGGGTTTAAGGGATTTAGCCCTCTTTGGACTCTGCCACTGACAGCAGAAAGCCTGTTTGGAATTCTCTCTCTCTCCCTCTCCCTCTGCCCTTCCCTCACTCGCATGCTCTCTCTCTCTCTTTCTCTCAAAATGAATACAAAAACTTAAAAAAAATTAAAAATAAAATAAAATCTTAAAAAAAAAAAAAGAAACTCCCACCTTGAGCTGATATTGGGTTTCATGGTACCTCGATGTTTCACACATACATCAATGGTTGTTTACAGCCTGGAGACAACATGAATCCCATGTGATGCAGGAGAGGAAGGCCAAAGATAAATGTCCTCTTGAGATCTCTAAACCCCTTTTGATAAAAATATCTCTTCTGCTATTGCTATATGCATCCTTTGCCTAACAAACCTCTTCTGTGAGGATAAATCACTTGAGTATTATGAGTTCTTTTAGGAATCAATATTTAAAGTAATTTATGTGCAAATAACACCATTATTAATAATGTGTTATATATCTTGACATCACTTCCTTAAATTTAAACATATGCACATGTATTTTCTTCTGTTGAATAACATAAAAGCAAGTTCATCATATATATGTTACTTTAAAATTCAACTTTTCAGTTCAACTGAGTCATTGCTTTTCTCCCATATCTATGTACAAGGAACTATTTTATATTCTTTCCAATAATTAACATTCCATATTAAATAGACACTTAGGTGATCCCTAATAAACATTGTGTGAAAGTCCCCATATCTTTAAAAATCTCAGTTTTTCATCTGTTTGTAAATTCCAATTTGCAATATATAATTATAAATTTCAAAATAAGATAATATCTTCAAAATTCAGTTTTATTTTTTCATATAAACTATCTATAGATATAACCAACCTAAACAACAGTTTTTTGGAATCCTCAAAAGATACTTTAACATATGAAGCATTTTTTGGATCAAAATGTTGAAAATCATTCCACTAGCTCATTAACTGTATCACCTTTCCCTTTTTTTCTGTGTTGTAGAGCTTTGTTATATTTTGGGTTTTTTGGCATGGAAGAATATATATCATATTCTCTTGGATTTATATTTTCAAATGTGATGTAGGTTGCACCAATAAGGTAAATATACAGGTGTTTTATAGTATAGAAATACAGCATTATGAGAAGGAGACCATTAATTTGATGACTCTGACCTTTCTGTATTAGCAAGCATAGTCCAAGAACCATTAGGTTTTACTATTGAGCTGTATCAGAGTTGCTTTTATCAAACCTTTAACTTCATATGGGCAAAGAGAAAAATGCCGAATACCCATTTCATGCTCCATGTCATGGAGGAAGAGGCATAATCTTAGAAATAATACTTCAGAGACAGATTCTTGATTAAACACTTTCCAGCTTATATCAGGATAGAAAATTCTAGGGTGGCACTGTGGCTCTGGGAGTTGTTCCTAGAAGCTAAGCAAACTTCTAATTTTTTTAGTTTTTACAATACCTGTACAATTCTGTAAATCAATTCAATGAATCTGTAATACATTATGATTTATTATTCCCATGGAAATAGCTGGCATAGATTCTGTTCTCTGCAAGTGAATCCATCACATGCTGTTAATACACCTTCAAATATGCTAACTCCTGCTCTTAAATCTGTCAAGATCACAGCATATTTCGAGAAATAAATTTGGCCAATGTCTTCATTGATTTATAGCTGTCTTTATACTTTATAACTCTTCTTGATGAATTTTGATATTATGTACATTTCTAGAAAATTATCCAATATTAAAACATTTTAAAATCCATTAAGTATAGAGTGGTGCTAATTCTGAGTATCTGTGATTAAGTGCTGCGTGGATATTGTTGTCCTTTGTTTTTTTATTTGTTTTGAGCTATGCCCTAAAAATTCTTAATTCTTTTGGTCAATTCAAGAAATTATCTCTTGGGATAATTGGCCAATTCTAATTTCTGTTGTTTTTAAATTTATTTCTGTTTAAATTTATTAAATAATTTTGCTTTGCTTTGATAATGAAATCTGTAAGATTTACTGTATGAATGGTTAGTTATTGACTTTTGAAATCTTTTGAAATAAGTGTAATAATTATATGATATATATATATGCATATATACATAAAAATGTTATTTTTTTTTCTTTCCCTGAATAATGACTGAAGACATTGTGTAGACAATTTGTTATTGTCTGGCTTTCAATTTATTTAAACAGATTATATTTTAGAAATATTCACATTATATTTTAGTGCATAAATATTCATAACAGATAGAGATAGAGCTTTGCTCTTAACAGTTTGCTTTATCAATATTGATTTTTTTTCTTTTAATTATTTTGCCTTCCTGCATTTCTGGGTCTATCTACGTATCAATATGTGTGTGGTGTGTGCATATGTGTGTATACACATGTCACACATACCATGTTCTTTTTTATTAGAGTACACAATAAAAAAAAGAGGGAATCATTTGTGTCATTAGGTGTACTTATAAAAATGTAAAGTATAAGTAAAATCAAATTTTAATAGTTTATCAAATCTAAGTATTTATATTTTATAGAAGGTTTATCTTCCTATGTATGTTTTATATCCTCTGTTTTGTTATCAGCATGCAGAAAAGTTTACTGATTTTTTTCATACCTTTCAAGATTGAAAAACTCAATCTCTGTCAGCAATAATAGAAACAGTATTGGGCACCTAGGTGGCTCAGTCGGTTAAGCATCCAATTTTGACTCAGGTCATGATCTTGTTTTTCCTGAGTTTGAGCCCTGCAGGGAGTTCACTGCCATCAGGGCAGAGCCTGCTTGAGATCCTTTGTCCACCTCCCTGCTGCTCCCCCACTCACGCTCTATCTCTCAAAAATAAATAAACATTTTTTAAAATAATTTTTTAAATGTTTATTTTTGAGACACAGAGTGTGAATGGAGGAGGGGTAGAGAGAAAGGGAGTCACAGAATCTGAAGCAGGCTCCAGACTCCCAGCTGTCAGCATAGAGCCAGACCTGGGGCTGGAACTCAGGAGCGGTGAAATCATGACCTGAGACAAAGTTGGATGCTTAACCAACTGAGCCACCCAGAGACCCCAGTAAACACTTTTTTTTTAAAGAAAAGAAACAGTATTATTTTGGGACTTATTATTAAAAAGAATGATTATATATTTTTATTTGGACTTATCCTTGCTTAAGTAAACTTTCATTTACATATATATTAAATTTAATACAGTTTTTATTGTAATAATGTTTTAGCAGTAGGTATTTTTTAATTAAGATGATATTATTTTGTTCAATATTAAAACATATACAACAATAATTTTATTATTTTACCCAGCTTTATTAGTAGAGCCACTACTTTCATATCTCTTATTTTATTTTATTTTATTTTATTTTATTTTATTTTATTTTGCTATTGTTGGTCTTTTTCTATTTTAAAATTTTTCTGGATTTATTGAGATGTAATTGAAAGTTATAGTCTCTTCAATAAATGGGACTGGGAAAACTGGATATTCACATGCAAAAGAGTGAGACTGAAACATTATCTTACACCACATATAAAAAAATAACTTAAAATGGATTAAAGACTTTTACAAGAGATTGAAGCTATAAAACTCCTAGAAGAAAAAATAGGTGGTAAACTCTTTGACATAGTATTTGGCAATGAGTTCTTTTGTTTTGACACCAAAATCAAAGACAACAAAAGTAAACATCAGATGGGACCACATGAAACTAAAAGGTTTCTGAACAGCAAATGAAACTATCAACAAAATGAAAAGGCTGAATGGGGAAATATTTGTGAAGTATATATCTGATAAGGGTTTAGTATCCAAAATATACAAAGAGTTCATACAACTGAATAACAAAACCCCAAACAAACCCAGTTAATATTGGGCAGAGGATATGGATAGACATTTTTCTAAGGAAGACATACAGATGGCCAACTGGTATATGCCAAACCAAACCACAATGATATATCATTCTACACCTGTTAGAATGGCTATTATCAAAAAGACAAAAAAAAAAAAAATCAAGTGTTGACAAGAATATGGAGAAAAGAGAACCTGTGCACTGTTGTTGGACACATACATTGGAACAGTCTATGGAAAACAGTATAGAGGTTTCTCAAAAGATTAAAACCACTATATGATCCAGCAGTTCTACTTCCGGGTATTTATCTGAAGAAAACAAAAACACTAACTTCAAAAGGTATATGCACTTCCATATATGCTTAAAAAAATCCATTTGTTATAATATATATTCTTACCAGATTATTTGAACTCCATGCATGTAGGATATGAACTTTTTGTCTTTGTTCAGTTTATCAGTTTAATTCCTAACTTTCTTTTCATTATATATATATATATATATATATATATATATATATATATATATGTATATGGAATTGTAAATAAATGTGTATATATGTGTATGCATATATACATATATACATATATACACACACATATACATATATACACACACATATACATATATACACATACATATATATACACACACACACACATATGGGTTATATATATATATATATATATATATATATGTATATACTTTATATACATATATACTTTTTATTAAAATTCATAAAATTTTGGTCAAAGATTTTGCCTACAATGTTTTATACTTACTCAGTTTATCCATATTTCCATATTTTCATTCCTTCTTCAAAACATATTTCTAAAGTGACTACTGTATTATAGGACTGGGAATATAAAATAAAAAAAGGAAAGAGGCAGAGTAATCTCTGCCTTCATGGATCTTACACTCCAGATTAGGGAGCCAAATATTATGCGATATAAAAATATATATACAGTATGTTGAAAAATTGTCTAACAAAAGGGCTTTGATAATCACCACGTTTCATATGATGTAGAGTAGGATTCATAGGCAAAAGATTAGCAGTGAAATGACAAATAGATCCTGAAGACTTCTGTTGTGTTCAGAAAGGTGAACATCAGTCAGGTTTGGTATTATGCTGACTGAGCCGTAATCCAAAAGAATGACTGTCTTCCTTTGTTGTTCCACATTTAAAAAGAACTCTAGGGGACAGGTAGAATCTGAACATGTAGTTCAGGGATTTTATCATCAAGTGGTTTTTCCAGGGAGATCAAACTATCTTCAGCTGAAATCACATGCCCAAAGGAGTTGCATACCTATGGTCATAACCTGGAGACTTTCATGAAGGTTAAGTCTAGGAGTAAAGTTTGGAGGATGGACTAGTTCCATTAGTTGCAGCTCTGTGTTGCCAGGCAACCAGACAGAGAGAAAGCTGCTGCAGTCTTTCAGTGGATGACAGGAAAAGCAGATAAAAAGTGTCTGAAGACAGGGAAATTTATTTTTTTGAAAAGGGTGTTCAGAGAAAGTTTCATTTAGATGCTAAAATTCAAGTAAAAGCTTGAAATAGGTGAAGGAGTGAGTCATGTGGTTATTTGGTAATAGCATTCCCTGATGATGGAATAGCATGGATGAGGACCCTGATCTTATAAGTCATTTTAAGGACTTTCGCACTTACTCAGAGTAAGCAGAAGAGCTATGGGAGGATAAAATAGAAAAGTAACATTCCAAATTACATTTTTAAAGATAATTCTGGCTGTTGAGAATATTCTGTTGGGAAATGAAAGTATAAAGAGGGAGATCATGTAGGATATTATTTAAATAATCCTTCTGTGTTGTCTCAGGTCTTCTGAGAAGTAGATGTCAATGTACAGAATTCCATGTACAACAGATTTTTATCTAAGGAAACATCTGTGAGAGAAAATGGAAGGGGACTAGTGGGGGGCTGTAAGAGCCAAAAGACTGAAGATCTGACCTCTGTGAAAGATGGAAGAAAGGGAGGGAAGGAAACCAGGAAGACAGAAAAGTTGTTCTTGGATTGCTTTGTGATCTTAGTGAAAGTTTTGGAAAGATTGACAGGCAATTATAGACTCAATGTCACCTGTGACATGAGTCCCACATCTCTCAGGAATGTGTCTGCCTTAAATCCCTGCTGTGTGCAGACATTGGCTGGGAGCAGCCTATGGAAAGCATGGTTTAGCACAAATGTATATTGGGATTTCTAAGTGTGGCAGTTGGAACTATTTCAGTTAGCTTCCTGTAGTGGGAATTTGGATATGCATATTTTCCTGGCCACCACACCAGATTAGCAGTGACAGTAGTTGGACCAGTAGGGGTGATAAGAAAGGAGTCTACATATATTTAGAACATAGAGTAAACAGTATTTGATGAAGGCTGTGCTGTATGATGAGAGAGAAATAAGGGTGATCTATTAGTAATTTACCAGCACTAGCTAAAATTAATATGTATGAAAATAATAATTCAAATTCACATTTAATATCAATTTATTACCTTTCTCCTTTTAATGTATTTTTTTAACACTGTAGAACTTCCTAATTTTTATCCCATCTGAAATGATTTTGCTAGGTACTACTCTCACTGATACCAAACATGCTCTTTTTTTTTTTTTAAATCACCAGAATATGCATATCTTCAATGTAGATTAATTTTTCCATTTAAAATCTATTAAGTTCTCTTAAGATTTTTTTAAACCACTAGCTAATGAGTTTCTCTAAATTTCCATCTGTTAGAGGCAAAGATGTTACTTTATCTTTGTATCTTTGGAACCTAGGAAAGACCTTGGAGATGAGACTAAGTAAATGTTTTAGACACATATTGAACATAAGATACTTTTCATGGTTTACAAAGGTAGTATAAGGGTTTAGGAGATGCATTTTTGCAAATAATTCATACTTATAAAAATATTTTTACAAAATATGTTTATTTATTGTATATGCATTTATCTCAGTATACATATATACACATTAGTAATTCTCAGATTTGCTGATACTCTTCCTGTAATTTGCAATATTATGAGAACTGTGAGTCAGTTGGAGAAATGACTTCTCATTTGAGGACCTGAGATTAGATGAAACATAGCCAAAGAAATCTGAAGTACAAACTTGCCAGCCATTGAAATGACCAGCATATTTTATTTCTCTTCAATAGCTGTGTTTAGCTGCAGCACTCAAAATTAGTATTTTTTCTCAAGAGAAGGCTTTTTTGTATAAACGTAAGTACTTTTCAATTTAGAATGTTACTTATTTCTCATGGTAGTACATTACATTACTTAATAAGTTTTTTCACTACCTTAGACTATCAGAATTCAGTAATCCATATTTTTTGTATGTACAAATAATATAAATAACATAATCTTTGTATTCAGTAGTTCATTAGTAAAAGTAAGAAAATTGCTATAACTCAAACTGATTACTCTTGGTCTTGTGTTCTTGCTGTAATTTGAGGAGAAAGGTACCCCTCTCCCCATCTTTTTTTCCATATTATTTCTTAGCAACAGCATCAAATAGTACACCCAATTGCTGACAAAGCTAATAAATTTAAAAGAAAGGTAACCTATGTTTAGTTAAATTAGAATTTAAGGAATTAGTGAAGATTAATGTGTACAACCAGCCCAGGTGCTTTAATCACCTTGATTTGTCTCCAATAATTTATAGGTATATTTTCTTTACAGTTTCTTTTACCTAAGACTTGTAGAGCATCCATGTAAAACTTGGACTGTGTTTGTTCTAAACACTATTATCTGACAAATAATGTCAGGATGGCCTGCCGATTTACTACTTAATGTTAGCAGATATCTCAACTGAAGTTTTCCAATTGTGACTCCAAAGCATTATTCAGTTTTTCTATGATAGACAAAATCCTGAATGATGGCCTCTTAGATTTCTTATCACTAAGTCAATGAATGCTATTGTTTTTAGTCATTTATATAAATAAATTATGTGTACACAAATATCAAAAGTTAAAAGTTAATATAAATGTGTAAGTACTTAATATTTTCCAATGACTATACTGTACAGCAGTTCTCAGTGGGAACATCTGTGTCCCTCAGGGGACATTTGGCATTGTCTGGAGAAGTTTTTGGTGTCACAAGTAGGAGTTGACACTGCATTGAGGACAGGGATGCTTCTAAGTATCCTGCAATGCACAGGACAGTGCCTTACAACAAAGATTTATCCTATTCAGAATGTCAAGAGTTTGGAAATTAAGACTCTATTCTAGAGGTTCAATCAGAAGCAAGACAGAATTGCTGTTCTCTCACATAAAAGTTACACTGTAACAAAAGAATATGCTAGTAAGTATTAATTTTTACAATATTGACTCATAATATTTAAAAGTGGTTATGTTAAAATCATAATTAAAATTTACATTTTGGGGCTCCTGGGTAGCTCAGTGGGTTGAATGTCCGACTTCGGCTCAGATCATGATCTCACAGTTCATGGGTTCAAGCCCGTGTTGGGCTCTGTGCTGACAACTCAGAGCCTGGAGCCTGCTTCAGGGTCTGTGTCTCCCTTTCTCTCTGCCCCTCCCCTGTTCACGCTCTGTCTCTCCTCTGTCTCTCTTGGTATTTCAAAAATAAATAAATGTTAATTTTTTAAAATTATATTTTGATGGTCTTAAAAGGCATCAATAATACCTTTTTTTCTTTATTCAAGATTGGGACCAGTTAAAATGTAGACATAAGGAAGAAATCATCGGTTTTGCACTTGTACATGTTAGGTTGGAGGATATTGCTTAAATATGCAACAACTCAGCCTTCTTGTCCTATTCAATTTATTTTATATTTTCTCCATTCCCTTGTGAGAATACTGCCATTCATATAAACCCTCTCCAAACTTCTGCAGGAAAAACCTGAAAGAGTACAATGATTAAAATTATGACTTGTAGAGTATGACTAGACCATTTATTAGCAATATGACCTAGGGAGAGTTACATTACCTTTCCGCAAAGCTAAGGTTCTCCAAGAGATAATGTTACTTACAGCATATAGTCTTGCAAGGATTAGAATTGTTAATAAAATCCAAGAGTTAAGAATAAAAATCCAAGCCTCCCAGTACTTGCTGGTCATTATTGTATTTTAAGTCTCATCTGAAACTAAGAAGAGTTTCAAAATTAAGCAAGAATTTATTTTATTTCCTCATTCTCCAAGAGGAAAACTTCTTTAAGCAAATATATGTATTTTTAAGGGAAGAATACTAATAAACATTGGAAGCTGATATATTTGTATCTTTATATTAGAAATCTAACTCATAAGAAAGAAAGATGAAAGGTCTACTGGTGAATCCTATCGATTATAATTTCCCAAAGAAATTCATTAGTTTTCCTATGGTCCTATGTTTGCAGGAAAGAAGCAGAAATAAAATGGATCCAAGGGCCAAAAAATTGTGTGGAAAGGAAAAGTTTAGTAACTCAGCAGATAACCACTTTTTCAATTGGAGTAAGGGAAATCATAATGCTATCTACTTATTTTATCTACTTATCTATCTACTTATCATATATATGTATATATATGGTATATATATGTATATGTGTATATGATATATACATATATATGATATTTGTGAACTAAATGAACCAAATGATTTAAGTACATCTTTAGCTAAAATATTGCAGTAAAATCTTAAGTACAAACAAATCTTCAAAATAATAAAACATTTGAAAAGAATAATTAAGATGAGTTTTAATATAATAGTTGTACTATATCTTATCTATTACTTATTAATAAATTCAGTTTCATGTTTAATTTTGTTTTCAATTGCCTGCTAATTACTCAAAAATGAAATGAGACAGAACACAAGGTTAAAAGGTCTGCTCTTAGAAATCCAACTTTTTTTTCCTGCTTGTTCACAAAAGAAAGTTTGTAATCTTTCTAGTAATTCTACACCTAATTTTCATCACTGACAAAGTGTAACTGTCAATAGATACGTTTGTAACAATGCCTTTCATGTATTTTTTTACTTGAAATAAGGTAGTCATGAATTTATGAACTATAAAGTCATAATTTTACTCAATTGTGATAAGAAAATTATTACTTTGTGAAATATAAATCATAATTTAGACAGGAGCATTTAATTACTATGTATTAAATAGCATTTTTTTTCCATCCTAATTATTTTTTTAATATATTTCCTTGCTAAGGAAAAATCATGCTACAAAAAAAAATTACAAGACATGATAATATAGCACTTGGGAACTGGGAAATATGTGCAATTTTACTCATAAAGACAATTTTCAGAAGATTATTATAATACTAAATATCAGATTAGAAAAATAAATTCAATTTTGTGTGAATGTCCTAAAAGAGATCATTTATTTGATTTACTATATTATTTTGAATATCCACCTAAGATCTAGTCTCTTAACTACCTGACCCTTTAATATATATATATATATTTTAAAAAGTAATTGGAAATTCAGATTCTGATGCTTAGACTAGTGTGGAAAATAGGAGCTTTGTCAAATAAATGAATTATTTGCTCCAGAGTGAAGAGGTGCTATGTAAGCCAGAGACAGAGCCCCAAAATAAATAAATACTTATTCTCATGAAGGAAATTCATATCCAAAATAAAATGATACAATCTCTATAATTTAAATATTTTTTCCTGATTTATTTTGTTATACTATAATGTAATGACTACAAAGTGACAATTTAATTTCTAAATTTCAGTGGAAATATTGATATCTCATTATCTTATTTATAATACACTACTGTTTAAAGGTAGAAAATTTCTTTCAAAGCATAAGTTATCTTTATTCTTCAATCCCAGCTGGCTTTTACATTTCACGAGCTTACTTACATTACTTTATTTAAGGAAACATTAGCCTTTTTTCTCAAAACTTCTGTAAGTCCAAGAAAGTATTAATTCAGTTAATATTTTTTTAGTGTTTTGGCTAATACTTTTGGTTGATATATCCAAAAATCTTGACTAATCTGTTTCTTCCTTTCTTGTTTTCAATATAGACAATGGAAAAGCAAAATACTCACTGAAAACACTACCTTGAAACTAGGGATGTCCAGTATGCTATTAACAGAATTGTTAGGGACATTTTTATTTGCTTAAAAGGGGACAAAAGCCAAATGAAAATATGTTGGTGGCACATTTCATTCGTTTTCCTGCCGTAATCAAAAACGAAGTTTCTGGGACTCCAGCAGCAATCTTGTATCTATGGGGACAAAGTGCAAGCATAGAAAGTTAGCTGCTAGGATAGAGAAACAAAAACAGAATGAGTTTTAGTTCCTTGTTACACCACTGAGTAAGTTAACTGAAGTTTAAAAAGAAAAAAAAAAGTGCCTATTTCAAGACTGTTAAGTGAGAAAAATAAACCCTTATGCATTTCAGCCACTATGTGTCCTTTTTCAGATACTTGCCCTTAAACACATTCCTTACTGAAACAAGAACCTACTATATAATATATGCATTAAACTTCAAAAAATTATTCCCCCTTCTCATTAAAAATAGCTCTCCAATGAAGGCACTACATCCTCTACAGAATGAAGTCCTTTTTTCTTTTTCCTCATATTTCTAGACCATTCTTCTTTCTTCTACTTCAAATGCTTTAGTTTTGAATTCATCTACAGTTATACCCACTATTTTTTACTTATTTGGTAATCTACTCACCTTTAATTGAAGATTCCTTCCCCTTCATCATTGCCACATTCTCTAACACTACTCCTGTAGAGGTTTTCTCTCTCAGGTACAAAATACCAAGTTTTTATATGGATAATCTAATTAATTAACAAGGTTAAGTCTTATAAACATGAAACACATGAGAAAGCAAGGTTTATGTGAGGGTCTCAAAACTCGAGAATTATTTCAGGGTCTGAATATAAAAAAATTAAACACATAGTACCCAGTCTTCCACTCCTTTCAGAATTCCAGTGGCACATTGCAACCTTCCAGAGAGAAATTCGGACTTTTTGAGAGCTTTCCCCAAAGACCTACACTTTGACAATAAGTAATTCCCACAAAAAAAATGCATGCCTGCCTAGGGGTGCCTGGGTGGCTTAATCGGTTAAGTGTCCGGCTTCAGCTCAGGTCATGATCTCAGGTTTGTGTGTTCGAGCCCCACATCAGACTCTGGGCTGAGAGCTCAGAGCTTGGAGCCTGTTTCGGATTCTGTGTCTCCCTCTGTCTGCCCCTCCCCCACTCATGTTCTATGTCTCCCTCTCTCTCTCTCTCTCTCCCCCCAAAAATAAATAGACGTTTTTTTTTAATGTATGCCTGCCTTTTTAGTCAACTACTAATGAAGGCAGCAAAGCTCGGAATCCAGCTACAGTCATAGATATTATAATCAACAAGAACATAATCACTTTCTTTGGAATATAAAAAGAAAGCCAGAAACTGCCAGAAATACGAAGAAAATCTACAGCATGGATGAGATAGATACTCAAATAAACAAAAACATACAAAGAAGAAACATACCCCCTTAGGCCAGGAATAACAAACTATCTTTCCAAGTGAGGTTTTATGGGAATACCTCAAACAGCAGAAATTCTCTGTTATGAATGATTTCCATGTCCTATTACAAAAGATTGCATAAGTCACATGTTCTCTAGGAAGGCATACTCAAGTTTGTGTGTTTATTACGAGTAATCCTCTTGCAGTTAACATCTTATTAAGGACACTCAAGAAAGAAGGTCTCCTCCCCTAGCAAATATCATTAATCTCTTTACCCAGAGACCCAGTTAAACCAGGATATTAGACTTAAGTCATCTGTATTTTTTTTCCATCTCATGGGGACATCCACTTGGTAAAGTGAACACATAGGCTTCAGGACAGCTTTTTAAAATCTTTTCTCCCATCTCCAAATCAGTGAAAAAGTAGAGAGACTGATAATGGTAATGTATTTTTAAAAGATTTGGAACAACTGGATCTTTCACACATTGCTGGTAGGAGTGTAAAATACAGAATATCGTTCAAAACCCATTTGGTAATTGATACTTTAAAAGTCATGTATAGGAGTGCCTGGGTGGCTCAGTCAGTTAAGCATCCAACTTCAGCTCAGGTCATGATCTCACAGTCCATGAGTTCAAGCCCGCCTCAGCCTCTGTGCTGACAGCTCAGACCCTGGATCCTGCTTCGGATTCTGTGTCTTCCTCTCTCTCTGCCCCTCCCCTGCTCATGCTCTGTCTCTCTCTGTCTGAAAAATAAATTAAAAAAAAACTTAAAATAACATTTAAAAAAAAGTCACTTATACATCTATTCTGTAATGACACATTTGCACTCTTAGAATCTGAAATGAAATTTAAAAGAATGATAAAGTCTATGTCTATGAAGCACTTGTACAGCAGTGTGCAGAGCAGCTTAATTCGTAATAACCAAAACCTAAAAACCATAACAAGGAGCAGAATGAATAAAGAAATTGTGACATATTTATACTGTAACACTTACCCAGCAATGAAAAGGAATGAAGTACTGGTACAACAAGGGTAAATCTCAAAACACTATGCTGTGTGAAAGAAGCCAAAAACAAAGATTTTACACACTGTATCTTTTATATGAAATCCAAGAATAGGTAAAATGAATTTATAATCATAGAAATCAGATTAGTCACTGCCCCTGTGTAAGGTGGATGGTTGGTATTAACATGATAGAATTGGTCAAAGGGGACAAAAGACAATATTTTGGAATAATTGTAATTTACAACTTGTTTTGGGCAGTGATTACACAATTGCATACAACTGCCAAAGCTCACTGAAGACACTTAAGATTTATTCACGTTTATTATGCTTGTGGTTTATTATCCATCAGTTTTACAGATGTGTAGTATGTTTATTAAATATACTGTTTAGGGGCGCCTGGATGGCTCAGTTGGTTAAGGGTCCGACTTTGGCTCAGGTCATGATCTTGTGGTCCGTGGGTTCGAGCCCCGCATTGGGCTCTGTGTTGACAACTCAGAGCCTGGAGCCTGCTTCGAATTCTGTGTCTCCCTCCCTGTCTGCCCCTCCCCTGCTCTCTCTCTCTCAAAAATAAAAATTAAATATGTTTATACATACATGGAGAATTTATGTTTATTGTACACAAAATATAGACAATAAAGAAGTTTAATAAGATTCTTAATATATCTTCAAAAATATTAATAATACATTTTTTCTGGAAAAATAGAAAATAACACAGGACAAAGAATGAAACTGAGATCATATTTTCAACAGTTTTTCTAGATGTTAGAAAACAAAGATATGATTTCATTGTAATTCTGAGGGAAATTATTTTCAAACCAAAATTTTATATCCAATTAAGCAACATGAGAGCAGAATGAAAACATTTGGATATTAAAGAATTCAGAAAGTTACCTTCCTTTGAACCCTTTTTCTAGGGGCGCCTGGGGAGCTCTGTATGTTAAGCATCTGACTTTTGATCTCAAGTCATGATCTCAGGGTCATGAGTTCAAGCCCTGTGTTGAGTTCTGAGTTGGCCTAGTTAAAATAATAATAATAAAAATAATAATAAATGAACCTTTCTCTAGAAAGGAATGGAAATTGGGCTTCCTTGAAGGAGAAACATCCTGGAAAGAAACATTGGTTTCAAGAATCTGGATTAAACATTCTTCTCTCACTGAAATCCAGACACACTGGCCTTCTTACTCTGTTTTCTAATAAATTCATTAGGCATTCTTTGCTTCAGGACACTTGCACTTTCTGGTCATTCTTGCACTTTTGATCACTCTTCAATACATTTTTGTTTCCTAGTATCTGCATGGTCTGCCTCTTAACTTATCCAGGTTCTATTCAATCATTACCTAATAATAGAGGCCTTCCCTGACCATCTTGCATTATACAACCACCCTACCCTTACTTCCTCACTCTCTAATCACTTACCCTATTTGATTGGTCTTCGCAGGATTAATCTCCACCTGATATTAGATGTAATACATAAATGTATGTCTTAATAGTATATATTTTATTGAACAGATTTATATATAATTCTTTAAATATAGTGTTTGCTTATTATCTTTTCCCAAGAATGTAAGCTCTTTTGCTATCAAAGATTTTGTTACTTTTTTCACAATAATCTGATAACTCAGGAAATCGATATATAGAATAATGAGTATTTATTGAATGAATAACTTTTATATTGATCATTAAAAAATATCACATTAATATGCTATACTTCTCTTTGCCTCTCTGTGAATAGACCTTCTTGTTAATTCTATTATCATTTGAAAAAAATTGTGAGAAGGGGAAGGGGAGACATATCCAATCTTCAAACTCTTTGATGAATCATTTTAAAACAGTCTTACATGGTCAGACAAAATTTCCCAAAGGAAGTGCTATCAAAGCTATGCTATGACTAATACGTAGAGAGCAACTTGTTAAAAAAAGAAATGGTGAAATGTGAATAATACAATTTTGGCCATGCTGCCAGGATGCAATGGTGAGGTTATTATTTTGCAAAGTGCTGTGCCAGTGTATTAAATCTGATCTGAGAAATGAAACTATCTAGATTACTGGGAAGATGTCCAAACAGTTTTTGGTGTGTTCGGGCACTGATGATCATTTATTCACATTTTCATTTTACTTAGCTGAGAATATTGATTTAATTTAAACTGGGTAAAATTGTATGTACTTCAGTTTATTTCATTGGATGTGAAATCACCTCTATGCTGTACCGTTATTTACTTTACATAGATGAAATATTTTTCCTCTCTTCAGTGTTTCCCAAGAGCAAGTGACATGTGTTGTATCATGTCACATGTTCACCATTTTTTGAAAAGGCCATTTGTGATTATAATTTTGCTTTATGGTTTCTAAAAAATTAAAATTTGAGGATTACATCAAGAAATTTAATCCATTTTTTGTGGGACTCAACAGATTACTTTGGCATTTTCTGTTGATTTAAGTGATGCCTCTCTTTCATATATAGCATTGTATTTTTTGTCTTATTCATTGGAAAAGAAACTCTTAATAAAAGTCTTTTCTCCCTTCCCTTATTAGCTAACAAGCATTCATTATTGGCAAACCATCTAACCTTTTTGCTATTTATTTTCTTTTTCTGTAAAGTAAGGATATTCATCTCAAAACATGGTTTTCAAATTGTGCTCCTGGGAGCTCTTGTTGGAGTTCAGCATTTTCTTCAGGAACTGTCTTGCTGGGATCTCGAAATGCACTAAGGGCAGAAATTGACTAGGCAGGATTTGAGCAGACTTCAGTCTCTCTTTCTTCCCACTCCTGAGTGCCTACCGAACACCTCTCTATCTGCTCTGCTTCCATATAAGGGATTTTAATTTTTTTTCCTACAAAGATAATTTTGGTCCAAAATTTAAGGGCTCCCAAATTAATAACATTATTGATTCTGTATTGTTTATAACCTTGCATACCTACAAAGGTCTTCTACCTATTTAAGAGACAAAAGTTCTCTGCCACATCTGTCTATACTGATCGGGTATATATATATATATATATATATATATATATATATATATATATATATATATACTGTCTATACTATATCAGATGCATACCCAGTACAGAAACATGCCTTTTTATTCTTGTATCCCCAAAAGTTAGACTAGCACCAAGCTCCTATGGGTGTTCAATAAGGGGTTGGTTATTGACTGCTTTGATGAATGCATAAATATTTAAAATAAGTCTATTATCCAAACTTCCTCTATATATTGCACTACTGATATTTAAATTAATCCATATTCTCAGTTTAGAATAAGGAATAATTTCATAGCTATCAACTTCAAAACACTGACACCTTCATAATGGAACTGTTTATAGAATACTTGTTCTAGTGTCATTTCATGTGTAATTTCCCAATCTATTATCTGTTCTATCCATTAATGTAGTTTGGCTTTTTTTTCTTGGGAATTTAATCAAATATTCCAAGTTTCCTTACTTTTTTATGACTATCAAGATTAAGTCCCTGAAATGTTAGTTTTGCTAACTTTGTCATAGATCAGTGTACTCACAGTACTAAAATTCAGGAATAACTAGTTTTCATTAATGCATAGAAAAAACATATTGGATTAATTATAGTCCTGAACCTTTTCAGAAAGCCTACCCTACTAAACAGAATTTACATTTGTGTACTTCATGCTGAATGGAGCAGTTATTATCACTCACTGTAGGATTTTCAACTTTCCCAAACTGTCACAGCACAGAGATTAAATCACTAAGTAGGTTAAATCACAGAGGTTAAATCACTAAGTAGCCATACTGTCATGAATTATATACAGATTAGGACGATTCTGAATAGATAATATCAACTACTTGTAAAAGCTAAATCCTCTCCCTTATAAACAATGCTCAAGCCCGTGGTGATAGAGAAATACTATTATTCCAAAGTGTACCATCATGATTAGAGAGGGGCAGATAAAAATGTGATTGTTATAGAACCATTAACTCACTCTGATGCATTCAAACATACCACTTTCTTATTTTTTGGTCTCTAAACTATAAATTTAGGACCTCTAGGTGTTGGGATCAGTTAGTTATATGACGTGGCAAGGCAGGTATTTCAGTGTGTAGATTCACTATTTTTAATGTAACAATCTCAATTTGGGACCTGTGTTTTACTGGGTTTCAGCTCTTGTATTTAAATATGACAAAATTCATAATAAGAGAAACTACACATCTCTGTGAAATAACTGCAGGAATAGATATTTAGAAATATCTTTTTAAAAAACTGAATAGGCGTCAGGCTCTGGGCTGATGGCTCAGAGCCTGGAGCCTGTTTCCGATTCTGTGTCTCCCTCTCTCTCTGCCCCTCCCCCGTTCATGCTCTGTCTCTCTCTGTCCCAAAAAATAAATAAAAAACGTTGAAAAAAAAAAAAATTAAGGGCGCCTGGGTGGCGCAGTCGGTTAAGCGTCCGACTTCAGCCAGGTCACGATCTCGCGGTCCGTGAGTTCGAGCCCCGCGTCAGGCTCTGGGCTGATGGCTCGGAGCCTGGAGTCTGTTTCCGATTCTGTGTCTCCCTCTCTCTCTCTGCCCCTCCCCCGTTCATGCTCTGTCTCTCTCTGTCCCAAAAATAAATAAAAAACGTTGAAAAAAAAAAAAACTGAATAGGACACTAACAAAGACGTTTGGACAATTATTTTATCACTCCTTTACTTCTACTTCCAAACCTCCTGTTTAACTTTCATTCATTCCTTAAGGTCTCTGCTCAAACTTAATTTTCTCGTTATGATACATCAGATTTCTTTGTTTCTCAGGCAACATCCTCTCTATCTCTGTTTTCAACTAATGAACATTGTTTTTTAAGCAGTTATAGGTTCACAGAATAATTGGGAAGTTCAGAGAGTTCTACATACCATTTGTACAAGTACATGCAGGTTTCCCTACTGTCAACATGCCTGCATCACAGAGGTAGGTTCGTTAACAATTGATGAACCTGCACTGACAGATTGTTACTCAAAGTCTATTGTTTACACTAAGGTTCACTCTTCGTGTTCTGTGTGTTTGGACAAATGTATAATGACATGTTTCTGAATCCACCACAGAATAGTTTCACTGCCTAAAAAATCATGGAGCTCTGCCTATTCATCCCTCCTGTCGCGCAAATACCTGGCACCACTAATCTTTTTACTGTGTC